>NC_047527.1:27023432-27330099 GCF_012275295.1 Melopsittacus undulatus | reverse complement strand
CACTCTGTAGATCTTCTGCAGTGTGGGAACAGTGCAGTTACTTGAAATATCCTTTAGTGTCATATCTTCTGGGTACCCTGCCTGGGAGACAGGAGAAAAAGCAGACAAAGAGTCCAAGTTACATCCTACCAGTAGGGTGGATGAAAGTAAATAATGGTTGTCTTGAGCAACGATATTTATTTTTCTGTTATTGCTATGGTTATTAATAAAAGTCTTTCTGGTTCAAGATTGGGAGCAAGCTAGACCTACAGTTAAGAATGATTGCTGTTGCTGTTCTGTGCAATGCCTTATGAACTCCTTCTGGGCTTATAATTAATTCAAAGTGCACTGGGAATATTACATGGCCATGCAGGTTACTTGATCCTACTCAACATCTGTGCAGTTTCTTGGCCATTAATGCTCAGATCTGGATTGACCTAGAAGTCTGGTAAAAATAGGGTTGAAAGGTATTTTCTAAGTACAGTGGGGTTGGACTTCTTAGTTCTGCTCCTTGCTTTCCTTTGCTCTGCTAATAAAAAATAGTAATTGGTATTGGGCAAACACAGGGACAGGCCACCTTCTTATCTAGAGCAAGAAAGATGGAAATCTTAGTTCAGACCTGAGATACCCTTATACTCCTCTCGTCAGTTCCAGGGTCCTGGTTCATGGTTTACTCTGCATCTTAAAATTACTGAGTGACATCATCAGTGCTATTAAGTTTGAGGACAGAGTCATGATAATCAAGACAGTAGGGTCATATTTTCCCCCACTGTCTGCTGCTCACTGTGATGACAATGTGGTATTGCTTTGTGGTGCTGTAAAACTTAACGCAGAAACCAGTGGGCACCACAGACTTGAGTTTCAGCCCCAAACTTTACGTGGATTTTTGCCACCTAAGATGTTATGCTAGTGAAAGTGGTTGGTTTGAAGAAATATCTGAACTAAAATCTTCAGACCTGTAAGAAGTTTTAGGGACAGCACAAGCTGAGAAGCTTATAGACTAACAGTAGTATACATAGAATCAGCTGAATAAAGGAAGAAAATTGGTTTGTTAATGCATTTAGTGTTTGCTTTCACAAGACCTTAATTCACTGATATGCCTTTTGAAAGTACAGCTTCAAATATGTAGCATTTGAGGCAATGTTACTGGTAGTCTTAAAGTGGTACTGGGGAAAAGCTGAATTATTAGATAAGCTGAATTCTGCCCTTGGAGGCACTTGCTCTGACAGTACCTTCACCATGAGAATCACCTTAGAGTGTAGGCATTTAAAACCTAGACGTCTAAATCTTAGATTGCTATATCAGGCTCTTTCTGTTACAAACAGAAATAAATAAACGAAGGTCAACAGGACAGTCCGCTTGCTAAAACAGGTGAGTTGACTTACTTTAAGTGCATAGCAGTCTAGGTCTATGAATTAGACCTAGAAAATTAGAAAAGCTGATGTGACTCTCACCCTCATTTTCATTTAATATATGAAAATTTATCTCCCTCAAAAGTAAATCAGCATGAAATGTCATTAAGCCTCTTTTGTACTCCTGTACACGTCTTCACAATATGAAAACTGTTGGTTGTCCTGTACTCCAAAATTTTGTTCTGTTTTAAAAGGTAGAAAGTTATCCTTTGAGGGATTGTTCTTTGTCCAGGGAGAGTTCTGAGGTCTCAGGAAACTGCTCTAAACCATACATGGTTTGCATACCATTTCTGAGTTCAGATGAAAATGGGATGAGAAATCTGAAGATGGATGAGAAAAGACAGTTCTTATGATTAAAGGTACACTTCCACATTGCTAGATACTTCTGAAGATCTTGAAAGAACAAGATGTCCTTCTTCAGCACCTTAGTAATCGCCATGGGAGATAATGCCATGAACTTAGTGTTTATGAGAAATTTACATTGTGGTGGGGTTCTCTAAATCTTTCAGTTAAGCAGGAGTGACTGTGAATGCTGGATAGCTCACTGATACAGTATATGGTCTCTAGTGTATCATTGAAATGATTGCCTTGCTCCATCAGAAGGAAAAATGTGCTCTGCAGCAGAATAGAAGAGGAAGTATCTGGGCTCTTGTACCCATGTGATAAGACACCAACATGAAGGGCAGCAGGACTCGTAATAGCCATTAATGGACCTCAAATGCTTTGGAGGCTGTGTAATAAATAAAGCCTGAACTTCTGTGTATTGATCTTTAAAAAAGCATTTCGTGTATAATTTTTTTAAATATAACAGCTTGTGAAGGTATCTAACCTGATGTTAGCTGCAGACTGGCTATGAACAAATCTGGATTTGCAATGACAGGTGCTGGAACTGCCACTGGGCAAAGAGATTAGCTGCTTTGCAGATGATGTTAAATATACTAATGAGAGTGATGGCTTATAGATGGCTGTGTTGTCAGGGGACTGGACTCTGTTGAGAGATTGAAATGGAAGGACTAGGTTTATGGTTCAGAAAGGCTATACAAAAGGGAAAACAGTCTCTACAGAAATGTGGGAAGTTTATACCTTATACCATGGTGTTAAATGCTACCATTCAAATTTTGTTTAAAATCTCCTATGTGGACATTTTGTAGATGTACAAATCTGCAAGGGTATAGCATAACAGAGAACCTAAACCCTGGACCTAATTGTGGGTATAATGCACTGAATATCATTAGCATATTCTGTTGCCTTTGAGAGGTGAATGCTTTAAAAGTGAATTGGCCTGGTTACTGACTTAGTTAAATCTCTGTAAGATACAGTAGCACTTGTTTCTTCAGCCACAGCCAGTGATAAATTTTGCTTTTTAGTAGGTATAATTCAATTCTGGTATAAATGAGGGGCTACAAAAGCAATTTAGTTGAAGCTGTAACTTCCATACAGAACTTGGGGTTTGGATGTAAGCTTATATCTAAGACCTTGTCATAGAGACTCTCATCAGGAGAGTTCTGTATCTCTAACAGATTTAAAATTAGACTATTTGCCTTCCTGTCTTGACTAGCTTCTGATATGTTTCTTAGAACAAGGGCAGTTCTCACAGAGTGCATAATTTATATAAAACTTGTTCTAATGTCTAAAGCTTGTAACAGCATATGGAGTAACAAAAAAGGCAGATCCTGCCTTCAGTCAATACATTTCCATCATTCAGTCTTTGATTTTGAAAACACCTCTTATCACAACATCTGAAAAGCACTGTATGAAACCAGCCTAATGTTGTAAAGTGTCTTGTGTGTTCTGCTATTTCAAGCTGAAAGCCAATTGTGAATGGAACTATTTAATTGTGGAAATGTATTTGTTGCACATAAAAGGAAAAAAAAGCAACACTCATTGTTATTTCATTCTTCCTGATGGAAACTAATAGGTGAACAGGAATTCTCTGAGAACATAAAAACATCCAAGCATACAAACCCATTGAATCGAGATAATTGCACAAGCCCACAGTATATTTCTCTTTTAGACTGGTGACAACACAGGCTGAATTTTACATGGCAGGGACTTGATAAAAGGCAGTGGAGTACATTAGCTAGTAACAGTAGATGACCTATCTCACATGAACTTTGTTGGGACTTTTCATTATCTGTGTCTTTTTCAGATTTTCAAGGAAATCTGTCTATGCACAAGGTTAGAGAGCCAAATCCAGTAATCTTTGATGCCCAGGGCATTTCTTTTGGTTTAGTTACGTTGTGCTCCTGAAGGAAATTACACATGCTTCAAAATTAGCATTTAAATTCCATCTTGGAAATGTGGCAATGAACTTTCCATTGGATATATATGGTCTGAATGTAGAGAATCTAACAAATTCCTGCTTCCTTGCGTTTGTAATCTGATGCTTCTTCCCTGCTCAGTAGCAGCTTCTTACACAGGCGTTTGTATCACAAGGATTCACTGCCGTTCATAAAGGAGATGTAAAGCTGATAAAATCAATGGGCATATGCGTGTGCCCGTATGTGTGTATGTAAAAGTGCCACCACCAGAGTTGTTCACCAGGTTAGCAGAATGGAATAACATCACTCCTTAAGTGAAGTCTGACCCTGATTTATGTGAGTATAACTCACATATGCTTAGCTCTAGTGTGAATTACTGAGATTCTCTGTAAGAATGTTGTGGTTGGATAATAACATTTCATAGACATTCAGTGCAATAAATGATATATAGTTTCTTATGGACATTCATTGCAGCTGCTAGAGAATTTAATACCTCTACCTTTTTTTCCTCTAATATTTCTATTATTTTTTCCACATTGTCATTTACACTCTGATATAAAATCCACAACAGCAAAATAGAAAGGAAGAGTAGTTTCATTATCAGCTTGGAAACACTGAAGAAAATCTGGCAATGCCATACAAAATAATAGATTATGAAATATATTTGTTTAAGGTAATGCTGGGTATGTGCTTGTCATAGGAAGTTTTGTAAAGAAAGAAAAACTTCTTCCCATATTGCAACAGCTTAGTAAAGCTGCAAAGTATTCACAATGAATAATTTATAAGTTAAAATAACTAAAACTTTAAGATGTGAAATATGACTTCACCGGTCTCATATAATTTTGTGTCCCAAGGGTTTTTCATTATTCTTAAACTACTGGATTACCATATGCATAAAACCTTTATATTCATTAAAGAGCTTTTTAAAGAGGAAATTTATCTTCCAATGTATTTTTCATCTACATGAGGGCATTTGACAGTCAGTTCACTCAGTTGCAATATAGTCAGACTGAAATGTACCTCTTAATTTTTTTTTTCATTTTTTTAATAGCTTTTCTATTAATTAGGCTAAACTGTGAGACTTTGAATAAAGTATCTTCAGAAATCTCATGAATGAGGCTTTGTGCCTTAACACTTTTTCTGATGAAAAGTTTCTTCTGTGCATTATTTTTACAACGTTAGAAAAGCCTCTAATTGAGCTTAAAGCATTTAAAGTCTTTTGCTATGAACCAGTTCGATTTTGTTCTTAAAATAATTCTTAGACAACTTCATCCCTCTACTGACAGCTATTCCCGTGTATTATACCTTGCAGTTGTGTTTGAAGAATTTGAAGAACAAATCCAGGAAAAGGTTCCTTAGCTGTAAATTCATCTTTCTTTCTAGTCAAGCACATCTGTAAAAATTCACTGCCTACCAGCATTCTGTCTGCTGTCATTTGTAAATGCCTTCTTGATCTGTACTACTATACACAGCAGAGTGGCAACAAATTTGAAAAGATGGATTCCATTTTTGTAGCAATAAGTGTTTGTTGAGCTTTCTGTCTTGTCATGATAAAACTTTGCTCTTTTTTTTAGTTGCTGGCTCAGAGTATCATGATGAGAAGGGAACTCATCAAACTGTCAAAATGGATCTAAATAGCCCAATAAAAACTTGGAACTTGAATTACTAAGAAATCATATTTTTTAAAAAAATCTATCCAAGTAAATTTGTAAAGTATTTTCCCAGTAATTCTTTCATGTCCACAGTCAATTAAAGTGAAGGTTGGTATTAAATAATTGATATTTTTAATGTCAATTATTTAATTATTTTAAACACTTTTTTTTTCTTATGTTTTTAATGAAGAATTTTAATGTATATATCCAGGAAATAGGATAAATAACTGATCTGTTTTCTCATAACTGCACAGGAGTTTGAGAATTTTATATGGTCAAGATGTCCAAAATATTTATACTTATATCTTGCAGCGAACTTCCTTGGTCAATTCCTGCAATCACTCTAAAACAGTTATGGAAAAAGAATGTGTGGTTTCACAGTATTTTTATTTCTCATAAAGATACAAAGTTATATTTTGAAGTATCTGATTGAAATAAATAAATTGCAAGGCATTATCCAATAACTTTATATTTTTTAGTTAAGGAGTAAAATGTGAATATAAACTGGATTTTAAAACAGATTATACAGCTGTAGAATTTAACACCCTCTTCCTAATTGTATCTGACCATGTCAATCTCAAATTTCTTTTCTAGAATAATCACCCAGTTTCAGCAAGAATGTGTGAAATGGGTTCTATCCCAATATTGCATCTAAGGTATTTTTTTTGTGTGTCATTAAAAGGCACAGGTGAGAAGTAGCTTTGAATTTTAAGGCATTAAGCAAATGCACCAACAAGAAGGCGATATGAAAAAGGCTGACTCTAGGGATCACTACCTTGCTAGTATTGCTCTTCATTTTAAGTCTAGGAAAGAGCTAGTTGAGAAGCTTATACTCACAGACCTGATGATGGTTATGTTTCTATCATGCCCAAATCAGAATCTAGGACTTTAGCTCTGCTGCAGCCACCAGGTTTTGTTGAATTTGGTGGAGTATGTCTGAACAGGCCAGTGAGGGAAAGACATAATGCTTGAGCTTGCCACTTGGTGAAGATATGAAAACTTATTATGCTCCTGTTTATTAAGGCAGCCTGTTCTCCTTTGTTCATTTTTTCCTCCTGGGGTTTTTTGGACAATGTGATTGCCAGCTTTATGAACTTTGTCAGCAGTCTAAATAGAACAACAATTAATTGATGAGAAAAGTAATCTCAGAACTATAATTATAAAGCTGATGACTCATCATTTATCTTTTTTGCTACTTCCCTACATTTCTTTATTTGGATATAAACAAGATGAGATACATGGATGTAGGATTCATCTCAACCAACCTGAGATATCTGTAGAGGAGCTAATTGTCTAGATTGACCTCTAATGCATGACTAAGTACCTGCTTGTAAGTTCTTGTTGCTCTCTACTGGTTTAGCATAATGGGTTTTGTAAACCATATTTGAAAGATACTGTGTCTTCTTATTCAACAAAAAGGAAAATTAGACTCCTAATTTAGAGTCACGATTTTTGTTTCCGACAACTTGGTTCTTAAATGTTACATTCCATTTTATGAAGTGTTACTTTATGTAATTCCTCCACAGTCTTTGATCCTACATCAGTACTTCTTGAATACTGCTTCAGGTATTCCCTGTGATATTACGTTGTGCTCAATTAAACAGTCCTAGGTGTCTGTCTGCCTGTTTGAAGTCAGAGACAGGGAGAACTCTGAATATGGTTATTCTCTGTTTTGCTCAGAAAGTCTTTTAAATCCACATTTGTAAAATTCAATCTGCTATTTGTGACAAGTGTTATAAAGTGCTGTAAAGTTTTGTGAGCTTTTCATAAGTGCCTATAGAGCTGTTTGAGCTCATTGTATGCATTGGCAGAAGGTTATTATGCATAAAGCATTTTTCCACTGCATGTGATAGCAAGATCATAGGATTTGTGTGATTGACCAGCTGTGGCTGCATGGAGAACTCTGGAACAGAGACAGCTATATAATCCTGCAGATGGGGAGTGTCCAACTTTTGAACAGCTATGCTATAGTCAGGTACATCTGATTTGTAGGCATTTATGATACATGACTGGATTTTCTTGCTCAGTTGCACATCAGGATCGCAGGAGCTTGGCTGGCTGGAACCACTGGTGTCCTATCAGTGATAACTGCTGCTCTGTACTATGGGCTCCAAAGGGGTAGGATTGCCTTCTGTTACGTTTTAGCTAACTCTGTAGTATATACAGGGACAGGATTACATCTTCCTTAGCTCAGTTTCTTGCTTGTGAAATTTCACTATTATTCATTGCTGCAAAAGAAAGAGTTTCTCTTGGAAGCTCCTTAGAAACACATTGTTCTAGTACCTGTTTGTGAAGAAAAGTCTGTCCCGTAGAAGGAGGATAAGTTAATGCTATTTAGACCATTTAATTAACCTGATACTATTAAACACCAGTTTGTAGCTGGACAGCTGCTTTTGCTGCCATTGACTTATCATGGAAAAATAATATCAAAGTAATGTAATCTGTCCAAAGTGTCATGTAAAAATCTCATTTTATATATTTGTGGTCTAGTTATTACAAAACTTTTACTTCTCAAAGGAAAAGTAATTTTGTTTATTCTTACTCTCTGACCTGGAAACATAATATGCTGGCAAATTTTTAATATTTTTTTTGTATTATGAGACAAGTCTATGTCTGACATACAGAGTATTGCATAAAAGGTTTCATTTTTGAGTCACCAAGTAAACAAATAGGTCCGAGTAGCTTTTTAGGCTCCCCAGATATTCATATTATAAAGATATCCCTCCCTGGGAGGCTTGGAAATAGCCTAAAACACTGGAAAGAAACGTGATAATGAATGATAAATAAATACCATTGTAGCTTAGGTGTTTTTTTAGTATTGAGGGTTTTTCTTTTGCTGTGATTTTTTGTCTTTTGTGATTTGCCTTTTATGAAATTCCTATCTATCTGTAGCTGGCATACACCATTTTCCGGACTCATGAAATGTACTTTCCTTAAACCATGTCCTGATGTCTCTGTCTCTTACATTTAGTTCTCTGGGGTGGACAGCTGTTCAAGTTGTTTCTGCTTATAATGAGAATGTCATCCATCTTTTATATTATAAAAGGGATACTTTTCAGCAATTTTTCTCTCTGAAAATTTCCAGGTGCTGATAGTATTCCATATGCCACTCTGGTTCTAATATATACCCTTGTGAGATATAAAGACAATATGATTTAAACCTGGGAAAACTTTAATTGTTTGTGCATAGACTTTATTTGATAAAACATAAAAGGCAGCTTGTATTTTCAGGACAGGTGCCATCCTGAAAAGTCATTAATTTCCCTTAATTTTCATCAGTGAGAAGCCCAGATCGTGTTTGGGAATACTGAAAACACTAACAATAATAGACATGCAGAGAAATGCATTCATTAATGTGGTTTTAATAACAAACTACTATTACTACTGACTGTGAAACTCTAAAATCAGCTAGAAGGTGAATGTGTGTTTTCTCATAATGTATCCTAGCTATGTTTCTGATTTAGTATTCTCAAAAGATTCCTTGATTTATAGTTGTTTAATTTATTTTTTTAAATGATGAAACTTTGTCATGGGTTGAGCAGTAGCAGTCATTTTTTCTCCTTCTTGTAGCTGGTGCAGTGCTGTGTTTTGACTTCTGGGCTGGGAACAGTTGCTTGATAGCGAGCATGTTTTGAGGGTGTTTTTGTTCAAGGCCTTTTCTGAGCACGTGCTCTGCCGGGGAGGAGGGGAGGCCAGGAGGAAGGAGAGACAGGACACCTGACCCAGGCTAGCCAATGAGGTATTCCATACCATAGCACGTCATGCCCAGGATGCAACTGGGAGAGAGAGCTGGAGGGGGGGAACTCTGGAGGAAAATGGAGGAGGTATCGGTCGGTGCTCGGTCGGGCAGGGTGGAGTGAGTTATGGGTCGGTGGCTAGTGGGGTGTTGTATTCTTTTCACTTGTTATTGGCTTTATCATTATTATTTGTAGTAGTAATGGCAGTAGTGATTTGTGTTGTGCCTTAGCAATTAAACCATTCTTATTTCAACCCGTGGGGGCTACATTCTTTGGATTCTCCTTCCTAACTCTCCTGGAGTTGGGGGAGCAAGGGGGTAGTGAGTGAGAGTACTGTGAGGGTTTGGTTTAAACCACGACAAACTTCAAACTCCTCAGTATGAATCAGTAGAACAATCTTTAAGCCATAAGAAGATTTGGATTTGATTTTTGGTTTTTAAACACTTGCATTTTCTTAATTAACCCAGAGCTATAGAATTGGTCCCTCAGGCAGAGTAAATAGAAAAACTAAACTGCAAAAGCAAAAGAGCACACAGGATCTCTTTCACTGTGGCATCAAACACAGAATTTAATTTTATTATATCTGCTAAATTTATTTATGAATTTATGAATGTAGTCTTCCTAGTGAACTTACCTTGAAACTGTAATGTATCATGTATCATGTATCATAACTGTAATGTAAGTAAGCATAGCAACAAGCTCACTTTAAGTGCACTTGCTTGCTCAATTTTAACAATTGTTATTAACAGTGTCTAGAACAGGCTTTTTCTGTCAAAATTCAACATGAGTCACAAGCACAAGGATATCACTAAATTTGTGAAATATATTTGTACATCATTAGGACCTCATTTCAGATTATGCCAAAGAGTTTTGGAGTTCATAGTGGTAAGGTATTTATGATCTTTCTTCAATCTAATCTTCTGAAATACTAGTGAAATGTCCAGGATAATACGTCCCTGTTGCCAACACAGTGAAAAAGGTCTTGAGGCCCTGAAACTGAAGGACCTGAAACTCTAGTACCTGGGTCCATTTTCTCCAGATTTCCCCTCTACTCCTCCTGAGATTTATACCTGCTTTTTAGGCAGTGTGTACCTTGTATATCTTCCTACTACACAGGGGAAAATATCATCATTTTTACTTATGCAGCAGCTCTGTCTTCCTGGCCATGAGCCATACACAAAAGTTAATGTTTCTGGTTTAAGGTTATTTTGATATTTGTGCAACTCAGGCTTAGGAACAACTGTATAATAGAAACCTCCAGAGGAAACACTCCTAATGAACTGTAGTCTGTCCAGTAAACTCCACCTTTTATTGCTGTTATTTAATTATCCTGACTTTCATAAGGCACCCACTCCAAAGCCCCAAAAGATTCCCCCTACCACCCTCTAGAAAATCTGCTTTGGAAAAGACCTAATTCCCTCCTCATAGCAATAGTTTTGGGCTTTTAGTAAACATAACTCACACAATTCATATCTGATTAATGTCCAGAGCTTAGGTATTTCTATCTGTCTCCCCTGACATGACCACCCTTTATATCTTATCAAAGAATAAAGCATGTTTTCAGATCAAAGAAGACTGAACTTCAGTTCCTTCTGGTCAGGAGATTCAAACTAAAATGTCCTGTGGTTTTCCTTTATCCACTGGATATCCAGGTTCTGTTCTGTAATAAAACAAAGAAAATAAAAGATCATCAAGATAAAAACGAAAGTGACATGCTTCTGCTGAGACTTTTTTTTTGGTGTAAGCACAAGTTGAAGCCCATTCTTCAAAATTTGTTGACATTTATATCAGTTATCTTGTAAATCCTATGAAATATTTATGCGGCTGTAAGTGTATGTGCACTTTATCATTAAGCCTGTATCCAAAAAGGGAAACCATTTTCTTTAGGCTTTTAAAGAAAAGCATTTTCTGCTTTTGACATCCTATAAGATGTCCAGGAAAAGATGCTGGGTTGTAGACTGGGAGGAGCTGCTCCATATCAATGAGAAGCTTTAAGCCTCTGAAATGAAACATGTAAGAGAGAGATGTGAGGGCCTGGACCCACCCTGCAACAATGTGAGTAAAGTATTTGGCTTCATTGCAGATATGTTAGCAGTGTATTCTAGAGTATCTCAGAAGAACATAATTTTTTAGAATAAGTCTAATTAAGAGATGTGTTATGACTGAGAAACTTGGGTAATGTCTGGTGAATTGCACATAACAAAGACAAGGAGAAGGGGGTTACAAATAGGAGAATGAGGTTCCAGTCATTAGGAACACATGATTGGCATTTTGGTGGAAATTATGGGAAGCTCACATTAATTGGTCTGATTATGATCTCAGCTTCTCTGCTGTGTTTACTTTGACAGAACTACTCTTCGTTCAGATACAAGAAAGATCAGAACTAGGACTCCTGAGTGAGTAGTGATTAGTGATGTGTAAAGATTACAAGAAAAGACAAACATTTTATTATCTGAGTAGTACCTGGAAGTTTTGCTGGCTAAACTGTAGAAAGTCATTGCTGTTCTATTTGAAGTGCAGGATGGTTCTCCCCTGCTCCCACAGCTGTCTGTAGCAAAGGCCAGTGTCTCTGCAGCATTTTATTTATTAACCTCTGTCTTATGTTATTTATGTTTTAGGTGCTTCGATGGGGTAGCAAAGAAACATTTTCCCCCCTCATTTTTTCACTGAGATATCTCTTTTTGCATTGAACTCTTGCACACTGAGATTTAGGAAACTTTCATCTGCCTTATTACAAGCAACAGTTTTTTTGCTGGTCCTTCATCCCTGGGGACAGCTGCATCTGTAGAGAGCCTGGCTCTACAAGGCAGGGACAAGAAAACTTGTTACAACTTGGTACTTGGGGAAAAAAGGAAAAGATGATGCAGGATGTTTTACAAATTGCCAACTCTGTATCGAGGAACACCTTGTTTATTCAGCCATGTTTCACGTAACAGGACTTAGATTTAGAACCATAGATTCAGGAAAAAATGAGTCAAACTTATTAAAAAAAATACTAAAATATATTTAACAATAAATATTCTCTCTAGCAGTTTCAGACTCTAAACTGGCCTTCTAATCTGGATAACTGGCCAAGAAAATAATTTAGGGATTGCTACATCTTTGGGAGCTCCTGGAGTAGCAGTTCTGCTTGAGCTTTGGAAGGTGTTTACTGAAGTCATCAGGTTTGGGTTTCGGGCAAGACTTTTCTTCTGAAGTCCCAGATGAAATTATCTGCATTTCTCTTTCCCGTTTACTTCCTGGTTGTCATTTCCCGAGAATTAGCACCAGGATATCACCTTCTACTGCAGGGAAACAGGTTCTTTCCTTTCTCTTTTCTTAAGTCTCTTGATTAGTATCTGTGCACTTTAATTAGCAAATTCCTGGGTTCAGGCTTCTCTCTCATATTACTGACTTCTGAAAAGAAACTGCTAAAATAGTGTTATGAGGAACATTTATGCATGTTTTTCTCGCAGGATGCATAATTATTATTTTTCCTGTAAGCTTTATGTAAATATTAAACACAAGATAGCAGATGGTGAAACTGGGAGTAGGTTGCTCTAAGTAACCCTCACCTTCCACTTCTGTAGTTTTAGGGGGAACTTCATGGTGCCCTGTCTATTGTAGTACCAAAGCAGAATCAGCATGTCAGGGCACCGATTCTCATTAGCTGCCAGTTTGTAACTGTGAGATGTTCAATCTATCAAAAGAAAATGCTTTAGAATAACACCAGTTAATAAAGCTTCTAGGATTTTGTTTATTTGTTTCTTTATTTGTAATTGGGAACGTGCACTCTCCATCTCTTTTCTCCGAGTACTCTATTGGGAGCTTGGTCTTCCTCTGCTGGAACTGGAATGCATAAGTGTTTCAGCTGTGTTTCTTGAGAAATTTGTGTCAAGAATAAAAGTGTTTTGATCACTAGTATGGAATTGAAATAAAAAGAAATCAACAACTTCATTTGCATTGACAATGATTGTCTTTTCTCAAAATCATACAGACAATGCTAAAATCTGAAACCAATTTCAGGATCATGAAGTAAAAGACAAGGAGGTCTTTGATCCTTTCGAAGACTTAAACAGGGAATGGCTATCACAGCCTGTTTTATTACTCATGAACTCTTCATCATGTGAAGATTTGAAATCTTGTATAGCAACAAAAAGTCAGTTTTTTTTTAACAGCTCAGTAATAGATCCTTTTATTTTTTTTTTGTGGTACTACTATTCCTATTTGTCTTTCATATCTTTATTGTTGAGTTTTCTGACCTTCTTTAGACAGTGTTCTAGTCTACCTTGTACCCGTCTGACAACACTATCTATGGTTCAGTTCTAGTATTTTAACAGAGTGCCCTCAAGATAAAATACCAGGATGCTAAAATTCGATTTGTTTGCAGCAGACACAGTCTAGAGGTCTACTCCTGGCTGTGATATTTCCACAGATATTTGCCTTTACTTGGAGAATGCTCTGAGCACAGGTTATTCTTTGGAAGTTTGCCACTATGCAACAAAACTGTCAGTGCCCTCTAGGATAAGAAAAGAGACCTCAAAATCGAATTATTATATGTAACCCAGGATTTTCAAATGCAGTGATGTTTCAACAGCCCTCCTTGCCATCTGTTTCCCCCAGGCTCAGATCCTGCTACCTGTTTTACGCTTTCTGCAGTGTTCCATGTTCTGACATCTCAGGGTGGAGCTTCTCCCTGCTTAGAGTCCTCGTTGAGCATCCCCTGCTATCACATTAAACAATGTACATGAGATAAAGGGCTCTGGCCCCAGAACTGACACTGTGGCCTCTTATACCCCAGACCAGTGTTGAGGGCTGAAGCATAAACCACCAGATTAATACTTTTTTAACACAAGCTAAAAATCTGTGTGCTGAAAGTGAGCATTTAGTATCCTAGCCAAACAGACCTCTAGATGTTAGAGGATTGAAGATACACACTTGTGCCAAAATAAATGCTTCTAGGAATCCGAGTTTACATTCATTTTGAGAATTTTTTTTTTTCAAATTCTTTAGAATGCTTGAAAAATAACTAGGAATCAAACAGTTTAGGTGATTTGTCAACTTTAAAATTACATTCTTGCTTATGTTGTTTGTTTTTTACAAGTAACAACATGTTTTTTTATAATCAAGGAAGCAAGAAAATAATTATCTTTTACATCTTCTGAATTAATTTGTGGCAATTCCTTGTGGCACACTGACAGGTTCTCTATGATCAAATTTCCTCAATGTTTGTTCATTGAAGCAGAAATGGAAAAGAAAGGAATTTTTACATTAGGAAAAAAACTTAACCCAAAAAACAAACAAACAAAAAAAAACCCAAAACACAAACCAACAAAAACACCCACCTTAAAAATGTCTTGGCTTGATACTTTAACAGTATATAGTCCCTAAAATAACTCTAGGATCTTACCTTTTTTGTTTGTTTCATTCGAAACCAAGGATATGTTAAGGTCAGACTCCCCTGATGTCTCCTTTCTTCTTTTATTTCTGCTGCAAATAATCTGAAAGACTTTTACGACCATTGAAGAAACAGTAAATGAATGTGCAAGGGGTATGTATTGCTTCTTATGATACATGCTTATTTTCATGAAGACTAATGTTTTATATAAAGCTTAAAAAAACACACGTGCTACAAAGTCAGCTTTACATCAGAAACTTTAGCAAAAGGGATGTAGTCACTTTGGTTTCAGATGGAGTATCAGCAGCTATTGGTGGATTGATTCATTCAGATTCACAGAGCCAGTAGCACTAATAATCATATTCCTTCTGCATATGCAGGACCACAGTTGAGGTTGGAAGGGTCCTTGGAATTCTCTAATCCATTCAACCTCTTACTCAAAGCAGTGTCATAGGGAAAAAGATCCTTCTTAATTCCAGTCTGAACTTCAATTTATGCTTGCTGTGTCTCATCCCCCTTCCAGGCACCATCTTGAAGCACAGTGCTTGCACAGGGATGCCACTGAAGTATATCAGAAACCTTTTCACCTGAAGTAATCAACCACTAGTGCTTCAGCTAAATTGTTGCACCTGCTTGTTCCAAGGCTGTGGTAGACTCCTTGCTGTCCTTCAGATGGACCAGGAGGAAGGATTACCCTGGCTGTGTAGATGTTGGGGAAGAAAAAACTGTTCTTAAGAGTGGAAGCACTGTGGTCCCCTGAAATAATCAGGTTAATACTTCTGCGGTTCTGGTGACAAGACTTGCATCCAGTTCAACAAAAATGGAAGAGATGATGTTGTCAAATGACTACTGCTCCTCTCTGGGTCAAACGTCATCTTGTACAAGCAGGACAATTATTGCATCCATTCTTGTTTGGAAACCCCATGAAAATCCCTGAACAGTGAAGAATATGAGCTCTAATACTGATAGTTTTTCATCTGTTAAATTGACTTGCTAAGAAGGATTAGAAGGTAAAACTAATTTGCCAGAATTAAAATGAATTAAGTAACGAATGGCAGTAAATTATGGATAAAATCAGGGAACACTGCAACTCTGAGAATTATATAAACCAGTTTTATTTTTAAATGCATTTGTCTGAAAACAAAATGAGAATGCACTTTCTGTTCCCAGCCTTTACAAAGGATTTATTTTGGGTATTCCTTCTCTGAGTTAAAATAATTGTGACATTTACACTTTGAATGACACATCTCTGGCACTCATCTGATACGTTTTACTGTGGCTCAATTATTTTTTGTGATGAGTCAGGGGCGACTAAATGTGTTGTGCACATCCAAAGGCTATACTAATACCGCTTCATTAGGCACAAGCTGTACGCCCAGGAACACTCGAAGCAGTTAAGCATCTGGGCCAGTTTAGACTTTCATGTTTTAAAAACTTTTCCTTTAAATATTTTACATTTCTCCCCACCCTTCTCCCAGTCTCACCAGAATACTCTTCTGTCTTTCAGTCCCGTAGTGCAGAATATGCAGAAGATTATCATATGCAGAATATATTTCAAGCAACCTGGTCTAGTGGAAGCTGTGAGTATGGTTCTTCCAGCTCAGTCTTTACAGGGTTCCCATATTCTTTTTTTTGAGGAGGAAACTTTCCTTCTATTCTGTACACATCTTTCTCTTTTCTGAGCTCTTTGGGCCTCTATAGCCACACTCCTTAAACCTCATATGTTTTACTATCATAATCCTTACATGTTTTAGCTGAAGATAGCACAGGAGGTGCTGCTTAGATGACATATCACTTTCTCTGTGGAGTTGCCCGAGTTCTAAGATTCCCTCTATTTGTCACATAGCCTGGAATCAGCCCTTCATGGTGGCTGTCTGGGCTTGTTAGTTTTTCTCAGGCTTTTAAAAAGAGAGAAATTTGTTCAGAGTGTCTTTGGCTGTTTGTTCACTGTTTCCATTTTCAAAGGGACAGGACTGATATGTTATAGATCAATATTTTTTTCCTGCATTGTTTGTGGCTTAAATTGTGAGGGGGTTACTTCTTTAATTAACTTCATACAGAAGTGACATAAATTAAATTTTCTGATTCAGGAAAAGCAGTTTAAAAAAGGTTGTATGGAATAAGTGAACTAATGGAACAAAAATATAGAGCGTAGAAACTGTACTGCTGTAGGATTTTTATCGTGAGGAATGGAGTAGGCAAATGTGACATACTTGTATAATCAGTCATTTAAAGTATTTATTATAATTAAAATTGTAGAAATTATGTGGATAGTAATCAGTTTTCATTATAGTTCTTTGCACATTTCAGTGCTATAATTATATTGTGGCATCTGTCATTGCTGAATATTTTGTAGACAGCTCTATCTTCCCATTAAGATATGCTGTGTATGAAGGCAAGATTTTCATTATCTGAAAATATGAAATAAAAAGTGCTAGTATTTAGGGTTATTAGCTTTTTCACTTTGTAATTTTGGAATTGAGAATATCCCAGTAGGATCTATATAGTTCTCTGTGAGCAACACTGGTGGAAGGAGCCCAAACAGTTCTTTTTGGGCTTAGAAAGTTACAGCCATTTCTTCCTTAAAGCCTTTTGCTGTGAGCTCACACATTTTGGGCTCAGCAGTCTGTGAAAATCTGCTTTAACGGTAGGAAGATAAGATCTTCATGAAATCAGGCTGTGAAGAATAACAGTTTCATCCAAATTGCAAAAGATTTAAATACCTCTGGTGCTCCTTCTGTGTTCTGTGGAAGCTTGGGTTTGGCCTCAGTTGTACTAGGATATTGGCTTTTTTACCAGTATTTGCTATTTTGGCTGTTGTCTTGAAAAGCTTCCTGCCATAAGTAAATGAAAGCTAAAATGTCCCTGTTCTGTTCACTCAGCTATGGGGATTCCAGAATGATGTGCTTGCTTAATTTTTGCAACTGCATGTAATATGTCTTATCTACAGAAAAACAAATGCATCTGATTGATGACCTGAGCAAGGTCTGCTTAGCTTACCTACTGTTGTTACTTCTCCAATAGGTTTTACTTGGGCTGTACTTTAAGATTTTCTGGATTTAGCAGTAAAGGTAGTTTATGAAGTAATTTATGAAGTGACTTCTCCTGTTCCTTGTTCTCACCTCTCTGCAAGATTTCACAATCTCCTTCACTGTGCTGGCTTTTTTTTTTTTTTTCGGTTATCAGTAAAAACTGATTCACCGAGCTGATCTAAGCTGAAAGATAACCTTCTTAAAGGAAGACACAGGCAGCAACATATGGACAGAAATAGGAATAAGATCAAGAAAGACAGGAACTTTCTGATCTGATTCTTTGCCAAGATTAGCATGTTGGGACTGTATGGACTCAGTCTAGTCTACTGCATACTAAATCACAGGGAAATCAGGTAGGCAAAGCCATCAAACCAAGACATATCTTGGATGTACCATTCCAAGTCCAAGGTCCTACACCTGGGTCAGAGCAATCCTAGGCACAGCTACAGGCTGGACAAAAAGGAAATTCAGAGCAGCCCTGAGGAGAAGGACTTGGGGATATTAGTCAATAAGAAAATGAACATGAGCTGGCTTCAGTGTGCGCTTACAGCCCAGAAAGCCAACCACATTCTGGGATGCATCAAAAGAAGCGTGACCAGCAAGTCAAAGGAGGTGATCCTGCCCCTCTACTCTGCTTTCATGAGACCCCACTTGGAGAACTGTGTGCAGTTCTGGTGTCCTCAACATAAAAAGGACATAGGACTGTTAGAACAAGTCCAGAGGAGGGCCACGAGGATGGTCAGGGGACTGGAGCACCTCCCATATGAAGACAGGCTGAGAACATTGGATCTGTTCAGCCTGGAGAAGAGAAGGCTGCGTGGAGACCTCATAGCAGCCTTCCAGTATCTGAAGGGGGCCTACAGGGATGCTGGGGAGGGACTATTCATTAGGGACTGTAGTGGTAGGACAAGGGGTAACGGGTTGAAACTTAAACAGCAGAGGTTTAGATTGGATATAAGGAAGAAATTCTTTACTGTGAGAGCTGTGAGGTACTGGCATGGGTTGCCCAGGGAGGTTGTGAATGCTCCATCCCTGGCAGTGTTCAAGGCCAGGTTGTATGAAGCCTTGGGTGCTATGGTTTAGTGTGAGGTGTCCCTGCCCATGGCAGGGGGGTTGGAACTAGATGATCTTAAGATCTTTTCCAACCCTAACTATGCTATTATATTATGACTCTATGTGCTATTTCAGGACTGGACATTGATCATCACAACAGCTTCTAGGACTCTTGCTTAATGAGGAGATATTTGAACAAATTTTGCCATCAGTTTTTTAATCCAGCTACAGTGGCAAAATTTTCACTTGCTAAAAATTTTCCTCCCTGTACCAAAAAAAAAAAATCCTCAAACACACTTTTCTAAAAATTGGGATCCTTCCACAAGGAAATCAAGAGCTAAATGTTAAATGTTCATGGTATATGACAAAAAAAAAATGGTGATAGGTTTCAGTGCTTTCAGGTCAGACCACTAGCATAGCTGTAGATGATTATAGCATGCAGCCAGGAAATCATTTTATAGGGACTGAAAGCAGCCTTTTCCCAGATCAGTTAGGATGGTGGATTATGTCTGTACAATTCTTTTACAATTATTTAAGGTTGAAAATTGTATGGGATATTCTTCAAATTTACACATATCCTGTCCTAGTCCCATAGAAAAAATTTATCGGTTTATGTATTTTTTCACTTTTTTTCACCCTTGTAGGCTCTAGGGTTTCAAGTAGTGCAAGTTTACAGATACCTCTGGAGATCTCTAAAGTTAATGAAAAATTAAGTTTAATACAACAATGAACTTAAGTTTTCTTACTGAAGTTTTTAAGTAAGAAAAATTACTTAATTACTTAAACCTGACATCAATATGTCAGATTTCTGACATTGAATTGTTTTGTGATATGAGGACAGCTAGAAGCTAAAAGAGAAGACACCAAAGCAGTTCATGATACAGCCACCCTCTTCCCACTGCATTAACCTAAATAAGCAAAGAAGAGGCAGAATGCTTTTGGTTAAGTGTTGCCTTATATAACCCTGGTGCTACGCACTAAAGAAGTTTTTCCTTTTTCTACCTCACTGGCATTCAGGGGAGTCATACGTTGCATTCAATACTTGTAGCCATCTTTAATGTTTACCCTTAGCAAATCTATAAAGAACATGATCCCATCATAGAATCATAGAATCTTAGAATAGTTAGGGTTGGAAAAGATCTTAAGATCATCTAGTTCCAACCCCCCTGCCATGGGCAGGGACACCTCACACTAAACCATAGCACCCAAGGCTTCATACAACCTGGCCTTGAACACTGCCAGGGATGGAGCATTCACAACCTCCCTGGGCAACCCATGCCAGTACCTCACAGCTCTCACAGTAAAGAATTTCTTCCTTATATCCAATCTAAACCTCTGCTGTTTAAGTTTCAACCCGTTACCCCTTGTCCTATCACTACAGTCCCTAATGAATAGTCCCTCCCCAGCATCCCTGTAGGCCCCCTTCAGATACTGGAAGGCTGCTATGAGGTCTCCACGCAGCCTTCTCTTCTCCAGGCTGAACAGATCCAACGTTCTCAGCCTGTCTTCATATGGGAGGTGCTCCAGTCCCCTGACCATCCTCGTGGCCCTCTTCTGGACTTGTTCCAACAGTTCCATGTCCTTTTTATGTTGAGGACACCAGAACTGCACACAGTTCTCCAAGTGGGGTCTCATGAAAGCAGAGTAGAGGGGCAGGATCACCTCCTTTGACTTGCTGGTCACGCTTCTTTTGATGCATCCCAGAATGTGGTTGGCTTTCTGGGCTGTAAGCGCACACTGAAGCCGGCTCATGTTCATTTTCTTATTGACTAATATCCCCAAGTCCTTCTCCTCAGGGCTGCTCTGAATTTCCTTTTTGTCCAGCCTGTAGCTGTGCCTAGGATTGCTCCGACCCAGGTGTAGGACCTTACACTTGGCATGGTTAAACTTCATGAGGTTGGCATCAGCCCACCTCACAAGTGTGTCAAGGTCCCTCTGAATGGCATTCCTTCCCTCCAGCGTATCAACCGAACCACACAGCTTGGTGTTGTCGGCAGACTTGCTGAGGGCACACTCAATCCCCCTGTCCATGTCACTGACAAAGATATTAAACAAGACTGGTCCCAACACCGATCCCTGAGGGACAACACTCATTACTGGTCTCCAGCTGGACATTTAACCGCTGACCACAATTCTTTGAGTGCGACCTTCCAGCCAGTTCTTTATCGACTGATTGGTTCACCTATCAAATTGATGATACTCCAACTTAGAGACAAGGATGTCATGTGGGACAGTGTCGAATGCTTTGCACAAATCCTGCAACCTCTCACAAGAAACACTGGTTATTCTCACTCCAAACAAGCAGCATTTTTTCCTCAAAGCCGAATCAATCTGGAAAGTTCGTAACATACCTGTTCTGCCACACTGTGTGTACCACATGCAAGCTGCATCACAAAAGATTCAAAAGGAAAAAGAAATCTTAAATGAAGACTTTTCCTAACAGCAGTCAATATCAAACACCAAGCCTAAACTGTAAAGATTAACATAACTTTCTTTTAACATCAGTATTACAAGCTTTCCTCTCACCTCTCAATATAGGCTTTTCCCCTTCTTTTCGTTTCTTCCAGCTAGCAATCCAGGATTATGATTGAAGTCTGCAAAAAGGTGCTTCAAGTTAATCTCAAAAATCAGCTTATTAACATCTTCTTTCCCTGGTCCTGGCCAGGGTCTTCTTTTTTTTTTTAGGTGCCTGGTTCCCTAATAAAATTTTAAGGCCTTCTGGAATTCATTGTATCCTTATTCTTTGGATCAACCTCAGGCAAATAAAAATGATTGATCTTTATTGTTGATTTCAGTAGTGAAAATAGTAACATCTATCATTCTTGTTTAGGACTTTTAAGTTAATATTTTTCTTCCTACAGAAGAAAATGACTAACTAATATTTGAATTTAAAGCTGCACTTTAGGAAGATGGTATAAACAATTCTATTTTGGAATGTTCTCTTTGTAAAACAAAGATCACAGAAGGAAGAAAACTAGGTAGTTTGACTTTGGCTAAGATATTGGAAAGCCCATGAAAGCAAGATGATATAGTGAGTCATCAGACCAGTTTCTGACTTCCTCTGATCTAAGCATTATTAGAAGCAATCTTATTTCAGACCGAGACCTAAAATTCTAGCTGATGCAGAAGAGTTCAGTCTGATTGATTTAGCAATATTGTAAATAAATAAAACTAGTCTTATGAGAAGTTGCATTAGGCAACATTTTCTTACCCATCTAGCTTAATTTTTTTTTTTTTAATAACAAATTACATAAATATTTACACATATAAATAGCTTCACATGTTTAGATCTTGCACAATTTTCTAATATCCTGTGTTACTGAACCTGAAATAAGTCCTGTGGAAAAACTTCTATGCAATTATTTCAGGCTTTTAAATGTGAAAGCTAGGTGGAGGATCTGGACTATTTAGTTTACTTTTAGTGGAAAAAATAAAATGTTAACTCACTTCTCTTTTACCTCATTAATTCAATCCATTTTACATATTAGGTAAATAAAGGTTAAGTTCTGTTTCTATTTCTTCACATATGAGAAATGCTATTTTTTCTGAACTGAATATACACAGCAGTTTATACCTGAAAGGTTCAGCACCATAAAAGCCAGAGAAATAAAATGAGAGGCAATTACAGTGAGATATATGTTAGACTCTTATGGTTCTGTTCCAAGCTATTCCTGGCCATTCAAACTTGAGCTTTATTTTTCTCCATGTATTACTGTAATTCATTTGATTGACATCCAAAACCCTGTTCAAAAAGAATATTAATCTTATCTAAATATTTTTGAGAGCTTTCACTTTTTTTTTGGGAATGTAATTCATATTTTCTTACTGATTCTTTTCAGATAGGTAAAAAACTTCTCTAAAGGTAAGTTATAATAATTCAGATGAGAACAGGTAACTGTAAGTTGATGCCAGTGTTCTTGTTAGAGTAACACTGAAGGAGGAAAGTATTTATGAAGATTCTGAAACATGGCTTTGGCCCAAGAAGTCAATGGGACAAATATATCTGCTGTAATTTCCTTCCTGCTTATGTTAAGTACAATTGTCTTTCTTGGAGCTGGGAGTATTAGAACTTATACTAAGATACACTACAGAATTAGGACAGATTGCAAAACTGATATGTACTGTAGTGTGGAAATATACTTCTTCACTTTTCCAGTACAAATAAAGGCCTTCAGTACTATTTATAAGATGTTTCCAACACATGTTGCAAGTAGGCTTAACACTGATGAGAATGGCAACTGTATTAAAACCAGAATATGCAAGACAGTGGGTCACTCCAAGAAATATTTTTACAAATTCAATTACTTGACAATATCATATAGAAAAATAAATTCTCATGATGATCATATATATGCTACTAATGAACCTAGTGTTAAAAAAATGTATAGCTGGTTGTATTAATATTGTAAGACATCCTACATGTTATGTCGTGTATTGTTACAGATGCATTTTGTATGAAATGCTTCATGTGATACAGTCCTGCAAATAACAGAAGTACACAGAAGACTGTGCTTGAAAGAAAACAGAAGTCTTAACCTATCAGGATTTCTGTGCATGGGGAATCTCATCCACAGCACTTTATTAATGCAGTGATTTCATTTATTATGCTAAAGCTCATTTGTTTGTGTGTACAATGAATTGCTTCTCTGATTTTTGGATGTGATAAATTTCATGCAAATCTTTTTTTTTTTTTTTTTCTGCAGATATGCATGTATCCAAAGATTTTAAATCAAAATTTTTACATTCTAATTAAAAATAAGTTTTAAGGCATATTAAGCAGAGAGATTGCATTATGCAAAAAGCTGAAGTGAGCTGCATATTACTGTGACTAATATACTGCAGGTACCTCAATGACATTGCCCCATGATAAGAAGTTCATGAACAGGAGCGAGAGGAGAACAAGAAGAAAGAGGGAATTGATAGAAAAAGTATGTTCATTTATACCTAAGCCCAGGAAGGAGTCTAGAAAGAAATCCAGGATGCAAAAGTAGGCAGGTGAAGTGGAGAGAACGTTGTAGCAACTGGTGCTAGGCATATGTATGGTCACTTTCCAGAAATTTCCTGTCATATTCAAAGTAATCTTAAATCCAGCATTAGTATCCCTCTAAGATAATTCTAAAAAAAGAGGTGTGATATGTTGCAAAAATTATTGTCTTTCCCAGTCTTGTGCAGTTTACCCTTTTGCTACCTTCTCTGTTTCCAGAAGCACTTTCTCTTTCAGCTGAGCTTTTTCCCCCCCACTATCTCCAACATTATTATGTCTTTAATAAAATCTGAGTGATACAACTGTATTAGGAACAGGAATCAATTCCACATCTCTATTTTGCTGATAATAAAGAGTTGTTTACTGCTAATAAGTAGGCTATGATGGAGTGACTGTATCAGTGTATAAGCGAAGAATTATTATGTAATATAGCTAGACTTTTTTTACGGCCTTTGATACAGCCCCCCCCACAACATTTTGGTCATTGAATTGGGTAGTTATATGGTATTCTACAAACACGTTGTGTTACATAAATTGTTCAGGGTTGCTTTTTCACTCTTATAATCTTGAATCCGTTAGCAGAAACAGCTACTTAAAGCAAAGGGTTCTTATTTTTATCTTGATTTTTTTTTACTTGCTACAAGTATACAGTGTAGGCCATCAGAACAAGTAAGATTGCAGGCTTAGATCTTTTAAGAGCAATTAAAAGGACATTATTAATAAGATAGATGTAATGTCTTTCTTTAAAGAGGAAAGCTTACTGGTTGTGCATTGACAGTATTTTTTAACTTCAGGAAGCCAATTAGAATTTTTCAGTTTCTGAGTCTCAGGAATTAAATACTTTTTCTTCCTGGACTCCTGTAATTAGCAAAATGCAGATTAAAACAGCAGTGTCAGGGGAATTAGCTAAAAATGTGCATTCATCCTGGAACTTCTTTGTAAATGAAGCTAATTTTGATTGTCATAGCTTAGAGAATTTTCCTGTGTGCAAATAGATTCAAAACACTTTAAAACAGCTGCTAATGCCTAGGCAAACACATGCTTAACTGATTGCTGGTATCAGTTCTATAGCTGGTCGTTTGCTAGGATCCTTAAGAAAAGAGAAAGTTCGAGTAGTTTTCTTGGAAGAAGGGTTTATACAAAGAAAGGCATTCCTCAAAGTATTCATTTTAAGTGGGTTTTCATCTTCTGAGCACTGAAACGAACATGCAATTCATGCACTTTTTTTTCTGCTTCCAAAGATTCAAGACCCCTTTATTTCCATTTTTAGAAAAAATAGGAAGAGTATGATGTTAAGAAGCATATACACTAGAGATGGATGCTAGAATATAGTGAGCATGAAAATATTTAACAAAACTAATTTTAGCCTAGGGAAACTTACTCCTTGGTTACTTTTACAATAAAATGTTCTTTTACGTTCATTGACTTGCTCAGTAGAAGAATAATCTCTTTGTATTCCCTTCTGTCTTTGAAGGTGGTAATGGTTGAAGAGGTAATCCCAGATTTATTTTCTTTTTCAGATACCATGAAAAATGCCAACCCTTTCTACATACTATCAGTTGTTATGTCAGACTCCAAGGAAACTCCTTCAACTGCATATTATAGCTCCAGCATGATGTGCATACCTCCTCTATGGGTCATGCTTCAGTTAATGTTACCAGCTAGTGTAAAGTTTACCCTGAAATATTGTGCTGAGGACATAACATTTGGGAGTTACTCTTTATGCCATAATCAATCCTGGCATCAGGTCATTTAGGAAACTAAAGACTGGAAATGAAGAAACTCAACTTTGCTAGGAAATGACCTCGCTAGTGTTTGTAATGTTTATATATAATGGCAGTATTTACGTCCTCCAGTGGAAAAGCAAATATGAACTCCCACATGGCAGATCTCTGCACAAAAATTTACGTGAATGATATGGTCAGAAAACCTGTAATATGGACATATATGAGGCTGAGGCTCTGTTTTTTTTTTTTTTTAAGTTTGGAAGAGATCAGGTGTAGTCTGCCTAATGGGACCCCAGCTTGCAATTACCACAGAGCTCATGGCAAAAAACACGGTATGAAAGCACATCTTTTTTTGTTCATCTCAGAAAGTAAAAAAACTCCAAATTTAATACCTTTTTTAAAGGCATGCCAACAGGTCTCCAGATATCTTAAAACAATCCCATGGTCTTTCAAATAATTTGTGGAGGGAAAGAAGTATTAGAATCCAGAAACAGATACACTATAAACGTACATAATCAGTTTTGTTTTTCTTTTAAAATTTACATTTGTTTTTTCTTAAAAGGAAAAAAACCCAAAATGACAGAAAAATAAAAAAACCCACAGCAAAACAACAACAAAACCTGCAAACATTAAATTATTTTTACTTAGTAGTATATGCCCCTCATGGTAGTGACCTCTTTACATTGGTTCAACATTCTTGTTCTTGTCACTCTGCTTGAGGAATACCTTATATAAAAGCAGTGCAGCTTTACTGGTCATGGTACAGGATGTAATATGTCTGTCAGTATAAAATCAGGTACGTAGAAGAGAATTGTATAGTATATTTATGAAATCTGCAGTCTAGGCTGATTTACTTCATAAAGCAATTCATATTCAGGATACGTTTCATGCAGATCTTGCCTATTTACTTTTACTTTTTAGCAGTGATAGGAGAAAAAGAAAGTTATTTGATAGTTTGTCACAGGAAACATTAAATTGGTGATGTTTCGGAAAACAATTGCTTGGTCTTGGCTACAGAATTTTGAGTTTTCCTTATGACTGTGCTTCTCAGAAGAGAAGAAAGGTATAATTTGTTGTTGCATTTATGATAGTTACTCAGAATGTGGTTTTCAACTTCAAATATTTGTATAGCAAAAAAAAACCCACTAAAATACACAAATGTGCCTGAAACCTTAAGGCTATTTCCTTGCATGTTTCTCACAATGTAGCTGTATTGAGGACTAGATTGACACCTGAGCTTAAATGCATGCAACTACTTTGACTCACAGAGCTATCCCCTTATAAAATGAAAAGTGGCCACTTGGCAATGAGGAACAGGGTAAACACACATTTCTCTTCTTTTCTATGACTTACTGAACAAATGCTTAGTAATATATGTATCCAAACGTAAATACTTGAGAAACTGAATTTTAGTCTGTGTCTAAATAACATACTTGTAGCAATAACCTTTAAATTTGAGACATTCCAGGAGCATTTTTCTAAATAATTCCAATTAAAGGTTTTTCAAGATAATGTCCAGTTGAAATAATTAAGGTATAGGTGTATTAATATGGTTTTGAAATTGGTTCAAAGCATATCAAACTTCTTTTTTTATTAAGTGGAATATATGTTTTCATTTTCCTTGACTCTTTCAATAAAATATGTGCTTTAGATGACTATTTCTGTATCTAACAAATTTGAGGAATGAGCTTAGCATGTAAAGAAAGAAGGTTGAATGTCCTAATTTACATATACAACAATATCAGACTGATTGCAGATACTTTCTTCTCATGGAAACTAATATGTAAATCTTCATTGATTTTGGCAGGGCTTGATGCTGTGTTATGACACTTCTTATTATGAGTATAATGTTTTTATTTATTGTGTCTAGTTGAATAAATGTACTTAGTATCTTAATCATGCAAAGAGAGATTTTGCTTGTCTATTTATTATAAAGTACTACCTCTTCTGAGAGGGAATTATGAAGGAGGTGTCTGTGAAACATAGTAGAGGCAATATCTCAGTATGTTGCATTAGCTTGTCTGTTTAAATGTGGAAAAACTGAATAAGTTTTTGGGAAACTAAAAAATTTCTTTCAAAATAAACTAAATTAGCATAATATTCCCTCCCTTTTGAGATTTGATCTGCCATCTAATAATTGCCGTTAACATTCATCACTGTTTTTTTCCCTATAATTTCTAAAGTTATTTCTATTGCACACCTGTCATAAGTGTACAGTATAGCATAAGTGTAAATTGCACTGCTGATACTTGAGAGTCTTCTGTATGTGTGTACTCTAACAAGAGACAAGATTTTTAAACAAGAGTTTAAAGACAGTCACAGAAAAAATCAATACTTTTTGTAGCTGCTTGAGTAAGAGATGAATACTGCTTGTTCTGAATTCTTTGGTGCCCCGTTAAGGCCAATTTTGAAAGACTTTGTTCAACTATTTAATATTATTATGGAACTCTGCAAGTTAATGTCAAAACAGTTAATGCAAGCAGCTCAACAAATGCTTATTGAATTTTATCCTAAAGTGTTCTATCAAGAAAACGGTATCTTACCAAAAAAAATCCTGGAGCACCTCTCAAAAAGCCATAAAGCCTTACAATTTCTTTTTATTAAGTAGAATAATATTTTATCTTGCAGTTCTTGAAGGATATTAAGAAAGAAAAGCATAAGATATTATCAAGGCAAGCTTTACTATTGAATACAATGTTGTAGCTGGAGGAGACAAAGATTAGTAGGTAGTGGTAAATTCATTTTCTGCTTGAACAGAAACAGCTGTTCATTTCCAAGAAGTTCATTTGTCCAACCTTTCAAAAAATTTGGTTACACATACCCACTTCTCAGCATGAAGCTGAATTTGTGTGTTGGGGAAAGATTAAAAGTGTGATGGCTTTTATTTGTTGTATTTTGGTTGCAGAAATGTGAGCCATATAGAAAGTACATTGCTGAGGAGAAAGTACATACATGAGTACATATATGTGTACATGCATGCCAGTCTAGTCATATCATGCTTTGCACCTGTATTGTAAGCTCTCAACAAAACGAGCACTTGATTATATGATCACATACTCCCTGTGTAGGGTTGACCTTGGCTGGTTGTCAAGTGCCCACCAAGGCACTCTATTACTTCATCTCCTTAGAGGGAAAGGAGGAAAAAATAATATTAAAAAACTTGTAAATTGAGACAAGGGCAGTTTATTAAAGGAAAGCAGGGGCTGTGTGTGGAAGTAAAGAAAATAAACAAAAAAAAGGATATATCCTATTCTTCCCATCAGCAGGCCACTTTCTGGGATGCAGGGTCTCAGTGCACTTAGTGGTTGCTTTGGAACATAAATGTCTTAATAACAAATATAAAAAATTAGGGCTGTTCAGCCTGGAGAAGAGAAAGCTGTGTGGTGACCACAGAACAACTTTTTGCAAGGGGGCCTACAAGGGTGCTGGGGCAGGACTGTAGTGATAGGACAAGAGGTAATGGGTTCAAACTGAAACAGGGGAAGTTCAGGCTAGATAAAAGGAAGTTCTTCACTGTGACGGTGGTGAGGTACTGGAATGGGTTTGCCAGAGAAGTTGTGAGTGCTCCATCCCTGGCACTGTTCAAGGCCAAGTTACTCCCTACCCCCTCTCTCCTACCCACCCCATCCCTGCTTGCTCTCAATGAAGGTTGGAGCACTATGGCCCTATATGGAATATCTAGCCCCTGAGTACCTCTCCTCTTCTCAGCAGGGCAGGAACAGAGAAGGGAAAGAGGAAGCTTACAAAAAACTCTGGGGTCAAGAAAAAAAAGTCTTACCACAGAAAAAATAAAGAACGCACATGCAAGCAAGGGATGGTAAAGAAAAGGATTTATTCTCTGCTTCCCATGAACAGGCAACATCCAGCCAGTGTCTGTGAAGTAGGGCCTCAGTTTGCATAGCTGTTGGTCTGGAAAACTAATACCTTAATGATGAATGCCTCCCTTCCCTCCTTTCTCTTAGGTTTTATTGCAAAGCATGATGTCATATGGTATTGTCGTGGTTTAAACCAAGTCCCCCAATTCCCGGAGAGTTAGGAAGGAGAATCCAAAGAATGTAGCCCCCACGGATTGAGATAAGAACGGTTTAATTGCTAAGGCATAACACAAAACCCCTACTGCCATTCACTACTACAAATAATAATGATACAGCAAACAGCAAGTGAAAAGAATACAACACCCCACCAGCCACCGACCCATAACTCACTCCACCCTGCCTGGCCGAGCACCATGTGCTCCCTCCTCCATTTTCCTCTCCAGCTTCTCTTTCCCAGTATGCATCCTGGGCATCACATGCTATAGTATGGAATACCTCATCGGCTAGCCTGGGTCAGGTGTCCTGTCTCTCCTTCCTTCCGGACTCCCCTCCTCCACCTGGCTGGAAAAAAAAACCTTGAACAAAAAAAAACACCCTTAAAACATGCTCAAACCATGACATTATCCACCCCTTATTCCATACCATTCACGTCATGCCCAGATCCTACTTTTTAATACACAATCACTCTTAAGTCCACTCCTCGATCATGAGACATCTCTATGTTGCATCTCTGGACTGACAGCCTGAAGTATCTGGGCCCACCAGGCTCAAAATCATTCACTGTCCCCTTCAGCAGTTCTACAGCTTGCTGCTGGGGACTCCATACAGCTGCCTTCCACTTCCAATGCTTCCAAAGCACTGGAGGGGCCCAGTGGATCAGATACTGTCCATACTGTCCCACATGCCCTGCCACTCATGACTGTCCAGCCTTGGGGACAGTCTACTGGTGCTTCTATGTACTTGTCTAACCTTAGACAAGACCCACACCTGACTCTGCTTAACTTTTGCGACTGGGGCTGATGTAGCTGCCTTGCTTGCCAGTTCTCCCACCACCAGCTTCTCTTCTCCTGAGTCCGGATCTTCCTTCTCTGCCTTGCTGGGAAGTGCTGTGTGGTCTCCTTCATCCTGCTGGGGCTCGGCGGGTGACTTCCGGGGAATATTCTCGGCCGCTGCGGGGTTCGGAACGGCGGCAGGACTCGGTTCCTCCACTGCCTTGCTGGGAAGTGCTGTGTAGTCTCCTGCATCCTGCTGGGGGTCGGCGGGCGACTTCCGGGGGACACTCTCGGACGTCAGAGGGTCGGGAACGGCCGTGGGACTCACCCCCCCCCGCTGCCTGATCCCGCTGCTCAGCTACCGCCCTGCTCCGCTCCTCCCCCGCCTGATCCCGCTGCTCTGCCACAGCCGTTTGGCTCCCCGTGCCGCTCTCCCTGGCAGCCTCAGCTGCCAGCAGCTCTCGGGGCCGCTCCTTCCTGGCTTCACGCAGCCTCACGCAAACGACGACGAGGATAAGGACAAGGACGGCGAAGAGCAGCGGGACGGCTTGGTACAAGTCCAAGTCCACGGCCACGTCCATCCCCCCCTGCTGCCGGAGACCCCCCGTATTACAAGCCTCTGACACAAACATATCCAATCCATACACAAAGTACCCGGCAAAATCCCGAAACAGCGAGATCCAGAGAAAAACCTCTAAGAGCCAATAAATCAGCATTGTGACTAGAGACCATAAATCCGCTCAGATCTGTTCTTATCTCAAACCCTCGGGCCCCACGTTGGGCGCCAAAACTGTCGTGGTTTAAACCAAGTCCCCCAACTCCCGGAGAGTTAGGAAGGAGAATCCAAAGAATGTAGCCCCCACGGATTGAGATAAGAACGGTTTAATTGCTAAGGCATAACACAAAACCCCTACTGCCATTCACTACTACAAATAATAATGATACAGCAAACAGCAAGTGAAAAGAATACAACACCCCACCAGCCACCGACCCATAACTCACTCCACCCTGCCTGGCCGAGCACCATGTGCTCCCTCCTCCATTTTCCTCTCCAGCTTCTCTTTCCCAGTATGCATCCTGGGCATCACGTGCTATAGTATGGAATACCTCATTGGCTAGCCTGGGTCAGGTGCCCTGTCTCTCCTTCCTCCCGGCCTCTCCTCCTCCACCTGGCTGGAAAAAAAAACCTTGAACAAAAAAAACCACCCTTAAAACGTGCTCAAACCATGACAGGTATGAAACATTTCTTTGGTCAGTTTGGGTCAGGGGTCCTGGCTGTGTCTCCTCCTAGCCTTTTGCCAGGGCCAGCCTAGCGGTCTTTTGGGTGAAGTGGGGTGATGGAGTGATGGCCTTGATGTTGTTGGAACACTGCTCAATAGCAGCAAAACACTGGTGTGTCATTAACAAATTCCTAGCTTCTAATAAAGAACAGCACTATGAGGACTCCTGTGGAGAAAGTTAACGCCATCTCAGCCATACCCCATACACTTGCCAGCAGTTGCCAGCCCATGGGCTGTGTTTAGTTTTGACAGTGGCACTATCTGAAGCACAGCTATACCTTGATTTGGGCACTGTTGTGGTGTACAGATTGAATGTTTTTTACTCTCAAAGTCTGTGGCTTACTCAAATAGATGCCGTTAATGAGCAGTAGTTTGAGTATGGTCAACTAAGTGATGATAACTAATAGGTTCGTTTCAAATATTTTTTCCTTCTCTCCTACACAATATACTACCTAAAGTGGTTTGTATACAAGAATGGTCAAAAATTTTGCTTTTAAAGTCAGATTTTCCAAAGAAAAACAATTTGATGTTTTTGTTGTTTTTTCTTTTTTAACCAAGCCATAAAAGTGAACCTGCTTTTGTTATTCACATGCAGAAAAACCAGAATATGGATGCTTAAGAGTGATTAATATTTCTAAAATTTAGTAGTGAGTCTTTTACTGTTTATTTGCTAATCCTTATTGTGATTATAACAATGGTTTAAACATAATACTCCTAAAATCAATGGTCTTCCAGGAACACCTAAAATCCATTAATGATACTGGAAAAAAAATCCACTCTTCCAATACCTTTCAATTTACAGTATTCCAGGATGACTTATGGTCCAAGATCTTGCACATAAGGACTAAGAAAGACTTTTGAATTAGTATTAAAATACCAGTGAAAATGATTCAGGAGTGTGTTAATGCTTAGCACTCAATATGCAAGTTTGCCGGTTGTAAAGCTGTGCAGAAGACAATTCCTAAAACTACTTTGTAACCATTTGAAATTAACTTTTGCTTTTAAATAAATATTTTCAATAATTGCTAGTAGAAAACACAGTATAGAGTTAAGTTACTAAACCACAGGCATATATCTAAAGGCCTTCTCTATCTCTACAAATGGCAATTTTTTCAGAAAATTTGATTTTTTTTTTAATGGGAAATATGAGACACTTTATGGGAAATATGAGATATAACATGTGAACACCTTCCTTTCAGTTAGTCTTAAAACTGCTGTATAAAAAATCCTGACTCGCTGTCTGCAGATGCTGATTACCAGTCTATAAGAAGGGCAAGAAGGAGGACCCTGGTAATTACAGACTGGTCAGCCTTACCTCCATCCCTGGAAAAGTGATGGAACAACTTCTTGACACCATCTCTAGACATATCAAGGATGAGGGGGTCATTAAGAACAGCCAACTTGTTTTTAGCAGGGGGAAGTCATGCTTGACCAACCTTATAGCATTCTATGAGGAAGTAACTAGGTGGAGGGATGATGGTAGAGTGGTAGATGTGGTTTTTCTTGATTTCAGTAAGGCATTTGATACCGTCTCCCACAGCATTCTCATAGATAAGCTAAGGAAGTGTGGGCTTGACGATCAGGTAGTGAGGTGGATCAAGAACTGGTTGAAAGGAAGAAGGCAGATAGTTGTAGTCAATGGGACAGAATCTAGCTGGAGGTCTGTGACTAGTGGAGTCCCTCAGGGGTCGGTGCTGGGACCAGTGCTGTTTAATATTTTTATCAATAACCTGAGTGTACCCTCAGCAAGATCGCTGAGGACACTAAACTGGGAGGAATGGCTGACACACCAGAAGGCTGTGTTGCCATTCAGCGAGACCTGGACAGGCTGGAGAGTTGGGCGGGGAGAAACTTGATGAAATTCAACAAGGGCAAGTGTAGAGTCTTGCATCTGGGGAAGAATAACCCCATGTACTAGTTCAGGTTGGGGGTTGACCTGCTGGAAAGGAGTGAAGGGGAAAGGGACCTGGGGATCCTGGTGGACAGGAGGATGACCATGAGCCAGCAATGTGCCCTTGTGGCCAAGAAGGCAGATAGCATCCTAGAAAGAGCATTAGAAAGGGTGTGGTTAGTAGGGTAAGAGAGGTTCTCTTCCCCCTCTACTCTGCCTTGGTGAGGCCGCATCTGGAATATTGCATCCAGTTCTGGGCCCGTCAGTTCAAGAAGGGCAGTAAATTGCTTGAAAGAGTCCAGCGCAGAGCCACAGAGATGATTAAGGGAGTGGAACATCTCCCTTATGAGGAGAGGCTGAGGGAGCTGGATCTCTTTAGCTTGGAGGAGACTGAGGGGTGATCTTATCAATGTTTACAAATACGTAAAGGGTGAGTGTCAGGATGATGGAGCTAGGTTATTTCAGTGATGTCCAGTGATAGGACAAGGGGCAATGGGTGTAAAGTGGAGCATAGGAGGCTCCACATTATCATCAGGAAGAACTTCTTCACTGTAAGAGTGACAGAGCACTAGAACAGGTTGCCCAGGGGGGTTGTGGAGTCTCCTACGTTGGAGATATTCAAAGCCCACCTGGACAAGTTCCTGTGTGATGTACTCTAGGTTACCCTCCTCTTGCAGGGGGGTTGGACTAGATGATCTTTCGAGGTCCCTTCCAACCGTTGGGATTCTGTGATTCTGTGATTATTCGAACTTAAAAGTTAACCTCAAATTAAAAATACATTTTATAGAAGCATTTGTCTTTGGTAGTGAAATAATAAGTTATTCTACCTATGCTAACTTTTTTTTCTTCTTTTTTTTTTAATTACATCCTCTCATGTTCTCTCACATAAGCCATGCTCTATAAAAATAGAAGTAAAATTAAAATTATCAGTATTATATGTCTACAGTTTGGATGGAAAAAACCCCAAGCACCTTACATTTTTAAGGCAACGATCAACTTCCTCCTTGATTTACAGACTAATGACCTTCCATGGAGAGATACAAATTTTGCTGGTTTCACATGTGATTCTCTTATAAAACTCTGACATGTGCAAAACCAGTGTTAACACATTTGAAATAAGTACTGTAATTTCCCCCTTCACTATATTAGCGTTTTTAATAGAGGGTTAGTAGCATGATTTGTTTATTTCTGTCTCTACCTTCCCCTTGTTACTGCTGACAGGTACTAGGATCCAAACTTCTAGAATAAGCTCTCCATTTTTCCTTTGGAAATAATTTGTTTTGCAGGTATCTGTGGATTATTGTATGCGTATCTGAAGACAAAATTTGGCCTAGTGGCTTGAGCTTGTTTGCATGAGGCTTAACTGAAGAGTGCTGTATAGGGAATTGTTCTTAGCACTAGGCAAATATTGTAATTGCCAGATTATAGATAAGAGCCCTGCAGCACCAACACTGAACAAAGCAGTCTAGGGCTTTGCATATTTAGATTCTCTTGCTACTGCATTCAGGCTTTGAGGCAATCTGTGATTATTTTCTTCTGTGATTATTTTCTTCTGGGACTGTTGAAGTTAGAATTGCAAGATCTTAATTATGTGCAAGCCCCACCAATCCTAGGATAATTTACTACTGCTTATTTGGGGAAGTGCTCTGTTTTATGGAAGCACGTCTTCCAGTAGGTTTCCTGCCCCAAATATTTCCTCATCCTTTAAATTCCTATCTGATCATAACAACATCTTTTGAAAGTACTAATCTATTCTGACTTTGATTCCTAAAATGCGTATGTGTGCAACATGTAGAACCATTGCAATAAAGGTGTGACCAGTACAGTATCTCAGTAGATCATCGGATGACACATGAGAAAGCTGTTAGCTTCCAGAGATGCAGGTCAAGTCTGGAATCCTAAGAGATGCATTCTCTGAAAGCTGTACTCCACCAAAAAAGCATCTCAAAAGGTCAGAGAGACAGGAAGACTGTATGGATTCTGTGTCTAATATGATACCATACATCATCATCATGGCTTGACTTCGCAAACGAAGATTTGAGAAGAGCTTTACTCACACTTACTAAAAGTGTGCTGATGGCTAAAAAGGCCAATGTGTCATAGGCAAATCTAGTTGCAAAAAACACAGTGCTAGGTCTCCTTGGGTGGTATATGTGGGGTGCGATTCTTTCTACGTTGTCTTTTCTCCTCAAGACTAATTCTGTGTAGGTTCTCAAGGGAGACAATGGTGCTATGGAGCAACCAGTGTCCTGAACTACCTGCATGCACGGTTGGGTCTGTGACTTCCAGTGCACCTATCACCTGCCGTTTTGTCCCTTGCCTGTTGCTATAGGGCTTTGCAAATGTGGTTAAACCCTTCAGGCCTGCACAGTGTATTTTTTAGGTGAGGCACAGAATGCGTGGAACTGGCCCCATCCTTTACACCTAAGGTTTGTGTGCCAGGGCCTAATGAGCTTGGATGGTGACAGCAAAGTCCTCAGGTTGTAGGTTTGGTTAGAATGTCCTTCTCTCAGATGGATGGTCTTACAGGTCTAAACAAGCTCCATCTGCCCAAGTTTGAAGTTAGAGTTGTCCTTCTCCTGGGATAGTTGCCTGAAGGCTAATGAGCCCATCCTGCCCATGGAGACACTTTGTCTGACCCTTCAGTTGAGACCTATCTGGCATGGAAGACCCTACCAGAGGCATATGCCACCACCAGCATAGCTCCCAACCTCACAAGGGCACGCATGCTCTTTCCCCATGACAAGGGAGTGCCTGTGAAAGAGATATCGTACATAATGCAGTTAGTTCACTACAGCAGCTTGTAAAAGTTACGTTTTGGCTCTCACGTTGGGGAAAATTCTGTTACAGGACAGAACAAGATTAACAGAAAACTAGTCCACTAGATCACCCAGTTAACCTGGTGGGGGATGTTGTAACAGACTTCAGCAGGCTGAGGAAAGGGAACAAAAAAGCACCAGGGTGCTCATATGGAGCCAGGAAATAATGCCAGCAGGAATTGAGAAACCCCAATGAAAAGCTCAAATGAAAAAACACTCTGAATATGCCAAGAAAACAGCTTACCAGAAGTCCTGGGGAGATATAAGTGCCATCAATTTATACTTTCTAAGACTTAGGGATTTTTGGTTGTAGTAGGTATTCAGGCATTTAATTCTAGGAAAAGTTTCAAGGCTGTGAATCATAGTACTTGTCCTAAATAAGCACACATCCATCAATACTTTCTTTCAAGAGACTACCCAAGATGTAAAAAGAGTGTGTGGTCTCTTCTATGCAGTATTCTCATGGTTATGGCTTTCATCTGGGAAGAGGGAGATCTAAAATACTTTTTCTACCCATAGTCTGCCATCTTGTAGTTTACATGGTATTTTGGGAAGAAGTATTCTTGATCTTGTCTCACTGGAGCTGCTGTTTCACAGCATTTAAATATTTTGGCCAGGGAAAATTAAGTTCTGTAACCCATTTCTGTTCAGTTGTCATTGGATCAGCAACATAAGTCCAGCATCTTGAAAGGTGGTCTCATGCTTGTGATTTTTCTTTCCCTCATCCCCTTCTTTCATCTGGCCTTCCTAGCTAACCTTAGGTTAATGTCTTTGATGTCTCACTGATGGTGCAACATCAGCAGAGATGATAAGCGTGTTTCGAGACTGCTGAATGAAGATTTGGAAGGTGGACATTTACATATAGGGTAGAGAATAGGCCAGCAGTTCTCACCACTGATCATGGAGTTATGGCACAATTATCACTGCTAACTTCTTATGGCTCCCCATGGTGTGCACACTGCACTGTACAGCACACTTTCCTGACCTCTTTGTGTTTTCTCTGCTAGCAATAATTAGCCCTTGGGGGGGGGGGGGGGGTTGAGTGATACAGGTTCTTACACAATTGTTCTGTCTTTGGTTGCAGCAAAAGATTTGTTAGACTGGGGCTTTGGCTTCTTAAATAGTATTGAAGCATACAGTGAAGATGGAGCTGGATAGAACTTCCACAAACTGTGGCTGCAACAAGCATCATATCCGTGAGACTATCTCAATGGCTTTCTCTCCTGGCTGAAGAAAGAAGCTTTGAATATTGAGGAGTGGACAGATGACCTGTGGTAGTTTTGGTTGACTCCAAGTCTGAATTGTGAGATTCTTCTTCTCCTCCAAGGTCTTTTTGCCTGCTTTCATAATGTACCCCATTACATTAATGTGTCTTTAAGTATGAGACAGTACTTCAAAAGTGGGAGAGAACAAGTTAATTCATAGACAGTCTAGCTTATGTTTACAGCTTAAATGAGAAAAACACAAGCTTACCATTGTAGTTTTTCCAGATTTTTTTCACAACCGTGTGAAGCTGGCCATTGCAATGTGAAGATGCTAAGGTAGGAATGTAAAGTAGTCCAGAGAATTTGCTTCAAACTTGCACATTCTGCAAGTAATATAAAATTTTAAAATCTGTCATTACTTTGGCAATTTTAATGTGCTAAGATGTAATAGTAGGTACAAAGAACACAGCATTACAACTGTTTTCAAATTTTTGTCTTCAAAAGCAATCAGGATGTATTATGTATTTAGCAGTCATAGTCCCAGTCAGTACCCTTGGGGTAACAGAAATGTCTTCGAGTGAGATGGCTATAGGACAGAATGAATTTCTTTATGGAAATTTATTACTTAAAATATAATCTAGTTTAATATTTACAGTGATAGAGCTTTCTAGCAGTCATGGACAGTCAATCTCTTTCCTTTCAGGAAGCCATTCAACAAAATACAACACTCAGGGTGCTGTTACTTATTTCCTTACAAGAGAAAATACAGATCTGCAGTGGTGATTTTGTCCAAGATTCAGACAGAAGAAATATATGCACATGTATTTTGAAGCAGAAGCTTTCATTCTTGCTGATGTACTGAAAGTTCTTTTTGAGATATATTCTGAAAGAACCATTAAATCATCATCCTGAGCAGTTTAGCTTGCAAGAGAACTAGAGGTGAATAAGCTAATAAGTTTATACACATATTTTAACTACAGAGTATGAGGAATAAAAAAGGATATACATACATACTAATGACATATTTATTGTTTGATGGACAATCCTGTTGGATGAAGGGGAGGGGGGAGAGGTAGGCAGCTGTTCCCTTCTGTTTTTTTTCTGAGGAATACAAATGATCCTAATGATAATGCTCTAACATAAAAAAAAAACAAAACCAACAAAATACCAAAACAAAACAAAACCCACAAAAAAAAACAGCAAAGCAAACAAACAAACAACAAAACAACAAAAAACCAAACTACCCAAAACCAGTTTACTTAATCAAACCACATTCAAAGATATACACTACAGAGTATAATGTGTAAAGACAATCCTTTAATCAAGTTTTTCAGACTGGGAAATGAAAAGTAGCTTATCTTTACAAAGAGGCATTTCCCAGAGAACATGGAAGTAAGAATGAAGACAAACTGCCATGTACTTTTGCAAGAGCTGAAGAAGGGCTTCCACACTACGTGGAAAAAGTTTAAACAATCTTCTAAAATATTCTCTAAAAAAAAAAAAACAACCCAAAGAGGGTTTGATTGTTGCCACTCCTTCTCCCCCTTGGAAAAAAAGAAAAGAAGAGCCCACAAAGGACACCACAGTTCAGTGAAAACCACCAGATATTGCTAAAACTTAAAGGTATAGCAAATTTAATGTACCTGAAAGCCCAGAAAGAATTGATTTTGGAAATTAGCTTTATGACTTTTTCTGAAGTTGCTGCTTGTATTTCGTCAGTTTTTTGACACTTTTGACCCACTTTTACGTGAAACAGTGTCAAAGGTACCAACAAAACAATCTTATGAGCAGAGCATCTTTATAAAGCAGCATTCCCCAGAAGAGAACACTAACAGCTGGTTAATATTCATCACTGTAACTTATGAGCGCTAGTTGAGAGGTATATCAACAAAATCAAGTTGTATTCAGCTAAAGGTTTATGCACTGGTTCTAAAACTTTGTTAGTTGGAAAATCATGATTTGGCAGTGTTTGTGCAGAGTTATAGAAATTACTGTCTTTAAATGAGAATCTAAACTTATAGCTGTTTTATCAAATGAAATAGAGGTGTTCAAAAGATCTCCTGGTCTACAACTGTGTACCTGTTAAGTTAGATTGCTGCCACTTTTTTAGGTAGTACTTATAAACTTTTATATCTTCTCTCTTTTGATTCCCATTTCCCCTGCATGTGCAGTCTTTTGAGCCATTTTCCTACCGTGATCCCTGTCATTACTTTTTTTTTAAATTTAAAAAAAATTAAATTACTTAAGTGCTGATGCTTGTACGTCTGTGCAAACTACAATGACATTACATGACAGGCAGTAAAATCTTCAGATCTATAAAATGAATTGCATGTCTATACTCATATCATCATTGCTCTAGTCCTTATGTGCACAGCATCGTACTTGCTGCAGTCATGTCGGCAAACTCTTGGTACCAAAAGGACATATGGTTAAATAGAGGCCCATAAATTAAATGCTTATTCTTTCTGAAAACATTTGGAGAATTGTCCTCCTCTCAACCATAAGTGTCACAGTTTAATCTTCTCACAAGTGAATCTTGTCTAAGCAGAGGTGTTAATGTGATGTTGTTATGCAAACCTAATACATTTTGCTGCCCCTTTCAACAGCCATATGTGAGTGCATCAAGAAGTGCATATATTTCCCAGTACAAATCATTTATGCTGTGGTATATGTAAAAGGAGGCTTTTTATTTACTGCCCATTATGGACGTCTGTCAGATACAAACAGTTAATTGAGCTTAGCTTGAGACAGTTTTTACCACAGAGCTTGTAGAGTATAAAGCTATAAACCAGAGCTGCTCGACTTGTTCTACTCAGCATATTGTGTATGTGCAGAAAACACTCATGATTCTAACTGTGCAATTAAATTTCACAGAAAAAGCACTTCACAAGAGTGAGAAACAAACATTTCTGACACCCAGACTCTGAATGCTTCTAACAGCTTTTTCTGTTTACCTATTAGTGACAGCTTCCAAGTGTTGATGCTTGTATTCACTGACTTATCCTTGTTTACCCACTCTCCCACCTTTCTCATCTTTTACATGTCAGATATCTCACTTTCTAGTGAAAAGGGCCTGAAACAATACAATACAGAGGTAAGATCATTGGCAGGAATTTTGGTTTATGTGTTTATTTTGTGCTAGAAACACTCAGGCTCACTGTCTCACTTCTTTGAGTGTTAATTATTCATTATTATTTTATACAACTGCTGTGTTCAACGCCTTCGATTTTAATCATAGTCATGAAATATAGATTTTCAAAGCTGTTTAAGTTATTCATACAGATTACATTAACTTTAGTCCTTTGAATATCCCAAAGCTCCCTGATGTTACAGGTGGAAGCTAAATTAGTAATCTATAGTAAGGGAGTTTCATTTGAATCCAGTTGGACCAGATGGTTAATATGTGGCATTGTCAGAATTTTTCTGTATAAAGAAAAGACTTTGCAAAGCAGTTATAACTCTATATTAAAACTGGTAAACCTCCTAGCTGCCACTGAAAAATAACAGTTTTCTGCTATACTTCGAAACTTAATCTTGGATTATTCTATAATTTTGCAACAAATTTTCAATTTGGGGCAGGGAAAAAGTATGTGTCCTGGTTTGAGCAGTAGAGTCATTTTTCTCCTTCTTGGTAGCTGGTGCAGTGCTGTGTTTTGACTTCTGGGCTGAGAACGGTTGCTGATAGCAAGTATGTTTTGAGTTACTGCTCAAATGTTTGGTTTGTCCAAGGCCTTTTTCTGAGCTCATGCTCTGCCAGGGGGGAGGGGAGGCCGGGAGGAAGCAGAGGAAGGATACCTGACCCAGGCTAGCCAAACAGGTATTCCATAACATAGCACGTCATACCCAGGATGTAACCGGGAGTTACCCGGAAGGGCTAGAGCTCTGGGGGGATGGAGGAGGTATTGGTCGGTGCTTGGTTGGGCAGGGTGGGGTGAGTTATGGGTCGGTGGCTGGTGAGGTGTTGTATTCTCTTCACTTGTTATTGGCTTTATCATTATTATTTGTAGTAGTAGTAGCAGTAGTGATTTATGTTATACCTTAGCTATTAAACCGTTCTTATCTCAACCCGTGGGGGCTACATTCTTTGGATTCTCCTTCCTAACTCTCTGGGAGTTGGGGAAACAAAGGGGGGGGGGGGAGGTGTGTGTGAGTGAACGAGCTGTGTGTGGACTTGGTTTAAACCACGACAGATAGTTTGGGTAAGGTGTCTTCTGTCTGTTTCCTCCTGGCTTCCCCTCCTCCCTGGCAGAGCATGGGATTCAGAAAGTCCTTGGTCAGAGTAAACATTACTGAGCATCGACTAAAAACTTTGGTGTTATCAGCGTTGTTCCCAGGCTGAAAGTCAAAAACACAGCACGGCACCAGCTACTAAGAAGGAGGAAAAATGACTGCTACTGCTGAACACAGGACATACTTCTAGCTTCTCAAGTATTCTTTTTAAGATGTCCATATGATCTTTTCCTGAAGAGATTCATACTTAAGTTTTGAGCACCTCTGATTTTCTTAAGTTAAGTACCTATATCATAAATTTACATCTAGCAGTTGACTAGACAGTTTGACTCCCCTGAAGCATAAAAGACAGTTTTATAAGAAATGTGACTCATGCACCTAAAATAATACATCTGTAAACACTTTAGGCTACTAAAGGTTCTCTGTAACTATTTAAACTGTAGAAGTAATTCTAAATAATATAAAAATTTGAAAATATCATTAGTGAAAGAAAGATGTAAAAACTTACCTTAAAAGAAGTTGTCTACATTTTGGTAAAAATTCTAATTCCTTTAACTAACCAGCAAGTTAGAACAAGGGAAGATTCTCCTTTCAAGGAAAAGAGCAGTGGAACAAAACTGTCCAACTTTTGCCCAAAGCTACTTTTACCTTTTTCAACTCTAGAAGCAGCTTACAAGCAAGATTTGTCCTTTAGAATTCCATGCAGCTCATGTTTGTGCTTCAAAATTGTATTGAATGATTTAAATTGTATTGCTAATAAAGTGTATACTAGCTAAGTTCTATCAGCAAATTAAATCAAATACCTTCTAAAAAGGTTTCTATTCATGATTCTTATTCAGAGGTTGTCTCATTAAAATTCTCCTGGGGTTACTGGAACAAAAAGATACATCTGTTTTAATTTTTACATGACTACAATTATTTTCATTGTTGGTTGGGTTTTTTTCCTTATTGACACTGTGCGGTAAAATAATAAGTTTGTCTTTAAGCTATATTTAAATCATATGGGCTGCTTCAGTGTGGGCCTCACAGATCCTTCGCTATTCAGGGCTCTATCAGCTCTAATTTCAAGATATCCCTTCAGGCATTCTGCATGAAAGACACCAATCATTCCCACTACCAGAACAGCCCACCACTCAGGCAGTCTGAAAATGGTTCTTGATGGAGAACAATATATCCTTCTTATGTTTTTAGGCACCAAAATACTTCTTTGGTGAAGTGTGTGTTTAGCTCACTTACGGTAACTTCTTTTTTCTCCTCTTCCATGTGCTCCTTAGAGGTGTGTCTCAGAAAACTTTTAAAAACTTGAATCACATTTTGTGTGCTAGGGAGAAAATAACACAGCTTGCTAAAAAACCTTAGTCCTCAGAATATAGGTGAATTTCATAGCCTAAGAATTTATTAAAGCAAAGACAGATAGTAAAAGTGACAAGGTACAAATTCTTCTTAAGATTCATGATGTCTGGGCGTATTGGACACTGAGAACCTTGTTCACTTATAGATAACAGTAATTGTAAAATCCATACCTGAATTTAAGTTTCCTTAACATTTCTAGCCACGTGAATATAGGCTTCCAATTCATCCGATTACAGGAAGAAGAAAGAAGTTGTAAGTTTGTACAGTAAATGTCAAAGTTCATTAAGCTTCATATTTAGACTCTGTTCATCGAAGTATGAAGGTCTGATGCTATATCACCCTGAGCATCGTGTTGAAAAAACCTAGTGCAATGTGTTACCAAGGCAGTATGTTGCATGCAGTTTGTACCACTTAATTGATGACAGAAGCCTCTAGGAAAAAAAAAAAGAGCTAACCTCAGCACCAACCCACCCACGTTTACATGAACTGACTTTGAACCAAGTCCTTTCTTTGTGGTTGCAATTATCTTTTTGAATATGTTAGTAGTTACCCAATAAACCACATCCATGGAAATTTCTCAGGCATATCAGATCCTCCAGACAAAAGAATTTTTATTCTTCAAGTTTTGGTGGTTTTTTTTTTGTTGTGGGTTTTGTTGTGTTGTGTTTGGTTTTTTGTTTGTTTTTTTTTTTAACTTGCATACAAATATTGTTAATAATTTCCTGCAAATCAAAGGGGGCTCCCATAATTTTATAATTTATCACTGGTATTTAGTACCCATATCTAGATGAGACCTAAAGGTCTCATCCAGGATCCATTTGGATTGTGCTATGAAAGCATAGAGTCTGTAACTTGGAGAGATGATTGCCTAGACTGGCAGAACTGTGAAGAAAGTCATCATACATTGTAGTTTTATACTGGGTTTAGTTGCAATAGAGTTTGTTTTCTTCACAGTAGCTCTCTTGGTGCTTTGTTTTGGATCTGACACCAAAACAGTTGTGTTAATACAGGGATGTTTCACCTATTGCTGAGCAGTGCTTGAACACCATCAAGGCTGTTTCTGTTGCTCACACCACCCATTCAGTGAGCAGGCTGGGGATGCACAAGGAGTTGGTAGAGGACACAGCTGGAACAGCTGACCCCAACTGATCAAAGGGATCTCCCACATCATATAGCATCATGCTCAGCAATAAAAACTGGGAGAAGAAGGAAGGAGGGACATTTGGGTTTATATTGTTTGTGCAAACAGATCCTTTATTTTGCTTTGCTGGCACACACATTTTTTTCTTCCCCTGTTAAACTGTCCTTTTCTCAACCTATGAATTTTCACACTTTCACCTCCCAGGTCACACCCCCACACTGCTGAGGGCGTGTGGGTGTAAGTAAGCAGCTGTAAGCTCCCTCATGGTGGTAACCCACAAGAAGTGCATTTTCTGCTGTCATTAGACTCTATTAGATGATATAATGATGTGAATTTTATTCTTTTCAAGCATGTTTTGCTGTTCTTCTACATACAAAATATCTAATTCCTAAATTGTTCCTTTTTACTTAAAGCAACCTTTCGCTTCCTTTATTAAGCCACTTTATAAACTTCAAAATGCATGAAAATATATACTTCACTGTAAAAAGATAAAACAATTTGAGCATTACTTTATAAGCCAATAAAACACTACCATTTATAGTTTTACGGTATTAACAATATGCTCGTCATTAAATCTTAATTTAAAAAAGAGGGAAATTAAAACCATGGGTTTTTTTCACCTGCCCACAGGAAACAGCAAATTAGAGCAACAGACAGAAGGAAGTTATTAAAAAATGCAGACTTTTGATTAAATTTTAAAAAATTAAAAGAAGACAAATCTAAAATTAGCAAATGGAAGTTTATAGAGAAGCTCCTTTCTGTAGTAGGTTAGAATGCATTTAACTGAGAGTGCTCTGGCTAGCCAAATGCCAAACAAGCTAAACATTCTGACCACAAAGCAATGGATTTTCATTCAGGCCCTGAAGCGAGCATGCTGCAAGTTTATCTATTTGTTTTCCTCCTAAGGCAGATTTGAGGTTTCTCTTTGGCCAATCTAATCTCTATGGATTTTGTTAAGTTTTCACCCCTTTCTGCCTTTTTTTCACTAGCCTGACATAACTGTCACTTCTGCATCCTGTGTTAAGTGAAGATTAATATAAAAAGAGGTGCTGACTGGACAGAAGTAAATAAATATGATTAGGTATTTCTATATTCAACCTAGCTTTTCTTCTATTCCTCCTCTTCCTTGCTTTTATTTCTGTCATGACCATTATCTTTCTTTTGGGTTTTACAGACCACAGATGAAACTAACTCCTCCCTTAGAGATAGCTAGTCTGTTTTGTCTCACTTGGGAAATAAATCTGTTCCAACAATATTTATTTCCTATATTACTACTCTTCATCTTCTTTAGAAGAGAAAGAAGAAGATTAATTAAGCCCAGTGGTGCTGATACAATTTATGTTTCGGTTGATATAGATACACCAGGGGAAGTTATTTGCACATACATGAAAAATGAAATAACTACACTGGAAAAAGAGATTGCAGCAGGCTGAATAGAAGTTATAGAAGTCCCAGTAAGAGGAATCACTACTTTTAAGGTATCAGTTAAAGTCAGAAATGACAGGGAAATTATCATCTATTGATGTTACAACAATGTCAGGATTTAATTTAGTCTTCAGTATAAAGTCTTCACAGAGACTTGTAATTCTTAAATATCTGCCAATAGTACTCATACAGATATGGTGGTATAGCTCCTATGTCAACATTTATTTTGGTTTTACAGTATCATACTGTCGTGGTTTAAACCCATCCACACAGCTCGTTTATTCACTCCCCCCCTCGCTCCCCCAGCTCCCAGAGAGTTAGGAAGGAGAATCCAAAGAATGTAGCCCCCACGGGTTGAGATAAGCACAGTTTAATAGCTAAGGTATAACATAAATCACTACTGCTACTACTACTACAAATAATAATGATAAAGCCAATAACAAGTGAAGAGAATACAACACCTCACCAGCCACCGACCCATAACTCACCCCACCCTGCCCAACCAAGCACCGACCAATACCTCCTCCATCCCCCCAGAGCTCTAGCCCTTCCGGGTAACTCCCGGTTACATCCTGAGTATGACGTGCTATGTTATGGAATACCTGTTTGACTAGCCTGGGTCGGGTATCCTTCCTCTGCTTCCTCCCGGCCTCCCCTCCCCCCTGGCAGAGCATGAGCTCAGAAAAAGGCCTTGGACAAACCAAATATTTGAGCAGTAACTCAAAACATACTTGCTATCAGCAACCGTTCTCAGCCCAGAAGTCAAAACATAGCACTGCACGAGCTACCAAGAAGGAGAAAAATGACTGCTACTGCTCATACCAGGACACTAGCCAAAGAGGTATTTCATCCCACAGCACATCATGCCCAGTATATAAACTGGGGGGAGTTACCCAGACGCACTAGATCACTGCTCAGGTTGGGCTAGGTATCAGTTGGTGGGTGGTGAGCAGTTGTATTCTCTCCCCTTGTTATTTCCCTTATTGTTATTATTATTGGTGATAACAGTAGTGGTTTGTGTTATACCTTAGTTACTGGAATGTTCTTATCTCAACCTGTGGGAGTTACACTCTTTCCATTCTCCTCCCCAGCCCTCTAGGAGAGGAGGAAGGAAGAAGGAGGGGAGTGAGTGAGCTGCTGCATGTTTCTGAATTACCGGCTTGGCTTAAACCACGACAAAGTATTATGAACAAAATTAATTTTTGCCATTGATATTGAGAGGAAAAAAAGAATTTTAAGGGAAAATTCCAGATGAAAGAAAAACATGCTAGTGAAGTATAAATATGACCTGTAATCTACAGTGATCAGCAACAGTACTTTTAGACTGTCCTTCCTCTTGCTCTTGTTGTGTCTTTAGACTGCAAACTTGAGAGGAATCTTGGGTTCACACCTATCACTACATTACATACTTTGTTTCTGTCACTGCATAGAATTAAAAAAAAAAAAGCTGATATTTGGATTGTACTGCAAGTATGTATTTTATTACTCCAAGTGCTTACTACTAGTAGAAAAAGCACTTATGTTACTAGAATGGAAACTATAGGACTGATTTTTTTAAAGACTTATCATTACTGAAATTCTCTATGCTGAGGAACTGAGCCATTAATTGCACCTGTTAGTGCAGCATCTATTTCTCATAATTGTAATTCTACTGACTCAAATTAAGCATTTTGTCTATATTGTTCTTGTACTGGGAACTTAGAGTGATCCTATTCCTTTATCTGACTATTTACTTTCATCATTGTAGTTGGTCCAAATTTTCTAGTCTGTGCAGGCATAAGACATTTGCTGTCCCACTCTTGCATATGCAATATGAGATGCATATTTGATTTAACTGACAACTCTATCTCTTTAAGTAGCTATCATTATTTCAAAAATACTTTTTTCTTTAAATAACCAAATTATTCTGGTTTTCATGCTCATAGCCATGTTGTACTGTTTAATTTCAAGATGTTGATTTATTTAATCTGCCCTCTGAAAATATCAGACAGTTCTGCTGCCACTGCTGTTGCCAGTCTGCCTGTGCTAGGCTGCGTGCATGCATGCTTTGGTAAGGAGGTGGGAGTCGTGGGCAAAGGTGTGTTAGTTACTGTGAGTACATCATGAATGGAACTTGCAATTTGTAATGTTGAATGATTTTTTGTATTTGTAGATTTAACTCAGCAGCTGATGAGGAGAGTGATGTACAAGACAAATGGTGGTTGCTTTCTTGTGGCTTCAACACTGCCATCAGAGTCTTGCAGGTTCAAGCATACAGGCTTGTCTAATCTCAGAAGCTGGATTTCTTAACTTTGTCACTAAAAAAAAGTGGTTCAATCTCTCATTCATTTTAGAAGTGGTTAAAAAAGCATTTTGTATTTGCTTAGCTTTGGTAATACAGGTTACCTTCAGGATACATGAATGATTCTGTTGGAACTGAAAGCAAATGGTATCAAAGATGCCCTTTGCCTGCTTCCATCTACCAGCTCTCTGCAGAAGGTTTCTATCCCCACACTTCTGCTGACATAGCTACATATTGCATTACTCATTTGACTCAATATCTGAAATTATCTGTGTAAAAAGCAGCAAGTATTTACTTAGGGATTTTTTATTGATGGCTTTTTGTTCTTTTCTTTTTATGGTTTTTGTTTTCCTCAACCTAGATCATCTCACAGATCATGCTTAGGGAAGGGTTAAACAGTTGTGTCAATGTAATTGGCAGAAAGGAAGTGTGGGAACAAACGGCTGACAGTGGGTGAGAGGTGATAATGATTTAAACCAGACCTGCTGCTGGGAAGTCTCTAATGTAAGTCCTTGATGTAATCAGACTGCTGTATTTCAAAGAAAGAAAAATGAAGGTTCTTGGAAATTATGTCAGTGTTCAATAAGATTAGAATTTCATATTTATACAAGTTCAGTAGCAAACTACCATTAACATCAGTTAGCCTGAAATCCACTGAATTCAACAGTATGGTGTAATCAACAGATACTTTCTACCTATTAGTGTCAAATAAAGTATCCCGATGTGGTGTAAATGTGAGCTGTGCTAAGAGAAACTTCCTCCCTTCTTCCACTCCTGCTTTTGGCTGCACGTATCCAGTATTTCCCTTGAGTTGGATCCAATGACAAAAATTTAGCCCACCACTAAAAGAATAAACTCAAACCAAACAAAAATTAGTTTTCCGTTAGACTGGGTTGTTAAAGTGACTCATCCTGCAGCTGTGGATTAGTTACATCTTATGCAAGGGAGGGAAACAGCAGCTGAGGCTGGAGAGAGACCACCCCAGTCAGTAACAGCTCACGGTTTCTCCAAACATGCTGTCATGTTCTGGAAGAAGCAATCTCACCTCCAGCCCATTTCCCTCCCTTCCTGTCAGCAGAAGCATCTGTGTGGTGACGTGGAGCTAAAGAACTGACCTGTGGTATTACTAGCCTGGGTCAAGTTTATCAGACGGTGATGTAAACTCATATGTTGCCATAAGGGAAAGAACAGTACAGACTAGGGTTTAGTAGCCATGACTAAAGTGAGTCTTCTTTTCACAACAAGGATGCTTGCTTAAAGTGTATGCAAAACTCTGGATTGAATGTAGCTCTAAGGCATCTTAATCCCATCTAAAACATGCCTTCAGCACTCATGCTGCATCTTCCAGTTCTGTCCTTTATACCTGGGCCAGTATTCCTGTGAAGTGAGGATGGCAGCCAATTTTAGAGAAGTAATCTGGTAAAAAATGAAACAGATTAAAAAAAATTATTATTTTTTTTTTATTATATGACTTCTCAAATCACCTTATTGCTTTATAAGTTGAATAACAATGGAAACAGAAAAAACTCTGATTGGGATGGCCCTGATTTTAGATCTATTCAGGCAGCTACTGAATCTCACTCTTACTGCAAGTTGATGGAAGTAAGAAACATCAATAATCTGGTCTTTCCTTTATGTCCCAAGTGCCAACAGCCACGTGATACTAGTAGTTTCATTGTGGAGAGAAAGACTTGGTTAGTTCTTTTCCTTTTAGTGTTTCTCTTTTTAGGCACTTAGAATTTTATCCCTGATTACTAATAGATAATATTAAAATTGAAACAATGTTAATCATCCCTCTGCTATTTCCAAGTCTAACTTAGTGGAAGAAATCAGTGATCAGAATCTATGTCAGTAGAACAAATTATTTTTCTTCCTGGTATTGATTTCTTTGTGCACCCAAAGGCAGGGTATAGAAATGGTTTTCCTGATAACAAAGACAATCACAAGAATGATTCTATAACTGCAGCTGTGAAGAGCTATTTGTCTATTAGAAAAAGGAAACTTTGGTTTTTGTCATTGTTTAAATTATTTCTGGGTAAATTTGTTTAACTCATTTTGGAGAGGAGATGAACTCATAAATTGGCTGTGAAAATATCCAGTTTGAGCTTTCAGCATACCATGCAGTTATGAATTATCTGGCCTTTTCAATCTGCCAAAAAGTTTCAGACCCTCTGAGAGAAAATAGGAAAAAAAAAAAACCTATTTACTTCCACAAATTAAAGACTTGTTCTACAATGATGATGGATCTAAAGATCATTATCTTTCTGTAGCATGATAATACAAGTGTTTTTTCAGCAAAAATTCTGCAAAGAAGTTATCCCAGGAGTATCATGAGTCTGGAGTTCAGGATCTGGGCCCGGTGACTGAAATAAGGAGGCTTCTCCTTAGCCAGGAGATCATTGTTTTGCTGTTCACAAGCTGATGCATTCAACTGCCTTAACTTTTCTCTCTTAATGCTTCTCTTGAAATATTCTTGTTTTATTTGTACAGAAGGGATAAATACACAACAGAGTTTGGTGAGCATGGACCATATGCATATTGTAGTTTGCAGGCTGAGCCAAAAATTCAGACCAGATTCAGGTTCAAAGGCAGATCAGGGATAGGAAAGAGCTCTCTATATAAGAAAAGTCCATTTATCCCTGCAACTCTATGGCAAAGATGTTTTAATGATAGGGAATCCTGACATGGATCAGTTTTACCCAGCACATGCACTTTGACTGGTCCAGAGGCACAATGGCTGATAGACTTGGGCAATTCTTTCAAACCTGGGGATAGAAAGTTTGGATGTTTCTTTCAAACAAAAACATAAAACGTGTTTGAAAGATGCTTCTTGAAATGCTTCCTTTGATCCAAAATGACATATTTTTTTTGTGGTTGTAAGATCACATGTTAGCCTTTATTTTAAATGTCTTTCTTATTTTAAATGTCTTTCCCTTTTTTAAACAGAAATGTCACATTGAAGAAAAAACATGAAAGGAAATGTTTATGTTTGAAATTTGCACTCAGAATATTATGTAAATACACCATACCTGCATGTAATTTCCAGCCCCGCTGAAACTATTACCTAACTTAAATTCAAGTTAATGATAAATTTGGGATTTCTGACACTCTTTTTTTTTTCAGCAAAATTCAATATTTTCTTCTATACTCTATACTGACCTTTAGATAATTCAGAAGGCACAGATATGTAACTGTAGAAAAGCAGGCTGGTCTCCACCCTGTTTCATCCTTTTTTCAGGAAGAAATGTTTATGTAGTCATCCTTGGGAATGTAGCTGGGAAGCTGCTTTCCCAGTTTCTTTCCCAGGTGATCTTGCCACAAGTTTCTCTTCATGGATTGATGAAAATAGGTTTTGTATGTGCTATGTTTAAAATAACAAACCTCCCTCTTTGTTTCATGATTTGATGAATTTATTCACAATCAGTATAATGTGCAATTAAATATGAATCATACTGATCAACCTTACAAATGCATGCAGTTGCCTCACTAAGAGCTCTAGTATTTGTATTTTATTCTATTCTGTTATAATCTAAACAAAACATTTTCAGAAGATGAAAAATATGCAATACTTTTTTGATGGTGCTGCTCTAGTTATGAAAATTAATTGCATACTAATTTTACTGTAGGCTCTTGGAGCTTCACTCAGTCAACTTGGGCATCATATTCCCAACTCTAGTGAGTGAATAGGTCTACTGAAGCTAACTGTAGGGCGTTTTTCAGAGTTTATCCTTGTTGACCTGCCTGTGTTTTTTACCAATTTCAGCTGAAGCAAAGTGGAATTGTTTCTGGAAATGCTTCTTTTCAGAGGAATGAAATAGCTTGATACAGTGATGTTTTCATAAAATTGCACTTATTATTTACTAAAAAAAGCCAGTGTCCTCATCTTCGAATTCTACCAGATATGTGAGGTTTTTGTTTTTTTCTTCACTCCCCTGAACAGAAGTTTGAATAATAATTTCAGGATTCCACCCTGTGTTTTGGGTTTTTTTTTTTAAATTTATTTTATTTTATTTTACAATATTACTTTCAGGTGGTATTTATCCTTTTTTCTTCTGACTTCCTTTGGTAAATGAATATATGTGAAGCTTGTAAAAATTGCTTCAGTGGAGCTAGTAGAAAGAGAATGACTCAAAATCATTCTGTCCCAAATAACAATCCACTTGAAACAGCTAATTATTTTCATGTTTGTGGGCATCTCCTACGTTAATACTTTTTTGAACTCCCACGGTTCTAAACTGTCTTGGTTTCTGACCTCCCAAGTGAAATATCTAGTGGAAATGCAATGTCAAAACACTTCTTCTTGATGTCTCTGAAAAGGCTCTTTCTTGTCATAGCTTCGAGTTCCTCAGCTGTAAATTTATTAATTACACAACAGATAATTAGGTCCATATAAAAGCCTCAAAAAATTCCAGACTTTGAAATCATCTCCAAATAACAACAGAGGCTAGATCTTTTTGTAAATTAGCTAATACAAGCAAAGGATTATATCATAGAATATTCAAGCATATTCATCATTATTATTTGGAGACAAAAAAAAAATCATTCTAAATATTATCTCTTGGGTATTTCCATAGTGGCAGAAAGAATTCACTTCTTTTACCCTTTTGTTTGTCTTTCAGAATTGTAAGGACAAATTTTAAAATTCCCAGAATGACTGAAAATACCACTGAAAAGAGTTTGTCACTGTTTGTTTACACGATCCCTTCAGGTGTTTTTATACATTGGTGAGATCTGCCCTGAACCTTCTTCTCTCCAAGCTCAATGGTCTCAGCTCTCTCAGCCTTTTCTCACATAAGAGGTGCTGCAGACCCTTAATCATCTTCATGCCCCTTTTTGGTACTCCCTCCAGTATGTCCATGTTTCTCCTAAACTATGGAGCCCAGAGCAAGACAGCATGCCAGGTGTGGCCTCCTACCCACCAGTGCTTAGTAGAGGGGCAGGATCATCTCCCTCCCTCTGCTGGTAACACTGTCTAATGCAGCCCAGGCCACCTTTGAAGCAAGAGCACATTGCTGGCTCATGGTTAACCTGGTGTCCACCATGACCCCCTTTTCTGCCAAACTGATTTCCAGCAGTGTGGCTCCATCATATACTGGTGCATGGGGTTGTTCTTTCCCAGGAGAAGGACTTTGAGCTTCTCCTTGTTGAACTTCATGAGGTTTCTATTAGCCCATTTCTCCAAATATTTAGGTCATCCTTCTTTATGTGGCTAAGACAATCATTTTGCTGCTCCTAGAAAAAGGTACTCACCCAGAGTAATATAAAGTATGAGATTATTTTTCAGAAGAATCTGAAGCCTGTCTCCAAATCAGAGTATGTTTGTGCAGTCAGGATCAGGCTTTTAGTATGTAACCAAGTGTTTTTTCTATGTCAGTTGCAGATATTTAAAGTAAAAAGTGTGTCTTGGACTGTTTTCCTGTTAATCCTGTGATATTTTGCATATTTACTGAAACTACATATCCAGAACGGTTTGCTAAATGAGCTGACGTAATTTTGTAATGTCCTGGTTTGAGCAGTAGCAGTCATTTTTCTCCTTCTTGGTAGCTGGTGCAGTGCTGTGTTTTGACATTCGGTCTGAGAATGGTTGCTGATAGCAAGTATGTTTTGAGTTACTGCTCAAAAGTTTGGTTTGTCCAAGGCCTTTTTCTGAGCTCATGCTCTGCCAGGGAGGAGGGGAGGCCGGGAGGAAGGAGAGACAGGACACCTGACCCAGGCTAGCCAAACAGGTATTCCATAACATAGCACATCATACCCAGGATGTAACCAGGAGAGACCTGGAAGGGCTGGAGCTCTGGGGGGGATGGAGGAGGTATTGGTCGGTGCTCGGTCGGTGCTTGGTTGGGCAGGGTGGGGTGAGTTATGGGTCGGTGGCTGGTGAGGTGTTGTATTCTCTTCACTTGTTATTGGCTTTATCATTATTATTTGTAGTAGTAGTAGCAGTAGTGATTTATGTTATACCTTAGTTATTAAACCGTTCTTATCTCAACCCGTGGGGGCTACATTCTTTGGATTCTCCTTCCTAACTCTCTGGGAGCTGGGGGAGCAAGGGGGGAGTAAGTGAAAGAGCTGTGTGGAATTGGCTTTAAACCACGACATGTAATGTCTAATGTCTTTCTGTCTAATACATTTAATCTCATTAAATATAAAAGTCCATAGGAAAAAGTAATAATGATTTTGAGGAATCTTCTTCTGGATAAATATTGTGCTGATATATAATTTAAGGTATTCTAGATTACCACTAGGTTGTGCGTGCTGGAACACAGACAAAACCCAATTGCTGTTTTAAAATGGGATAAGTTTATCAATGTTATGTGATAAATATTACAAGCCTCATTTATTTCTATAGCTCAACTTAATTGCATTACTTAAATCCTATTTTAACAACAATCATTTTGGGAATGGTGCAGATATTTGCATATCTGATAGGGAAATTATTTTTTCTGAAGGCTTTGGGAAGGATTCAAAACCTTTTATGGAGCTGTTTTTTGAAAATGCTTTTTCAATATTTTATTTTGATGTGAAGTCCTCATCTTCTATATTCACATTTCCAGTTGTGATTAAAAAAATACCAAGTGGGCTTTTTAACCTTTTCTTCTAAGTTATATGAGATGTTTGCTTATGGTTGAACACAAAAATGTTATTAGTTGTTGAAGTGAAAGGTTTTAACACTGGAATTCTTGCTATGGCTAGAAAAAAAAAGTGCAATTTTTAATCTGGCCAGTGGTCTAAATTCAACAAACTTCCAGATAATATAAAGAAAATGAAGTAATGAAAATCTTTTCAGTGGCTACCATCTCCTCTATTTTCTGTCTTTCTCAGAATTAATCCATGTTAGCTTTTCCTCTGAACCCTTTTCCCAGCCACTCCGGGTGCTTCACTCGTTATAAAAATCCTGTCTCATACATCCCAACATGAACAATGACTCTTCAATACATCAACAATGCTAAATTATATTTCCTCCCCCTATTTTTTTTTGTTGTTTCTGAAATGGGTATGGTTTTCTAGTGGGTTTTGATTTTTTACTAATATTTTCTGCCCATCTGATTATATTTCCAAGCTTCTAAACCCATGAATTTGTGTGTGCAGTCCTTGAGTCATCAATATAATTTTTTTAAATGCTAGTAAATTTACCTGTTTCTATAAAAAAAAAAAAAAAAACCACAAAACAACAACAAAAAAAACCCCAAACCGGATAGAAGAACCCTTAAGCAAAATATGCATAAAACCCTAAAACCTGTGGAAAACAGGTTAATAGCCCAGGTTCTCTATGAGTGGAGGAAAAAAACCATGTTTTACATGTGTTTTGTTGTTCTGGAAGAGCTTAATAAGTGGAGACACCAGACTCTTCAGTACGGAGTCATTCTGAAGATTACTGTCCAAAAATCACAGTCATTCCCACAGCCCAGGCAGTAGTCAGCTGCTCCCACAGGGTGTATTAGCAAAACCTTTCCACATCAGCAGAGTCATTAGATCAGATTTCAATGCTCCAGAAGTTATCTGACACCATCGCTACAAAAAAATCTTACATAAGTGAGAGTCCGTTTGCACATAAAGAGTTATAATTTGTGTCTTCAGGAAATGTACAAAACCCTCAATGCATTAAACCAAAGTTACAGTGAAAAAATAGAAGCATTTTAAACAAGAATATCTTCCTGTGGATTTCCTCTAACAGAATAAAGCTAAACCTAAACTAACCATGCAAATCTTTGTATTATATAGGTGAGGATCCAGAACATAGGTTGGTGTAGTTTTCATGATCATGTGCTGGTATCAAAAGAACTGATAGTTGATGGGGAGAGGACGAACACATTTGGGTAATCCAAGACAAAAAAGTTCTGGAAATAGCTCCACCACCATCCCCTTCATATATAACTTGAAGGTCACAACCTACATACTATAGAACTTTACAAGAGCTGTTACTTAGCCAAATCAGATTCCTGACAAATGCATGACATGTGACTCAAGTGACTATGACATGATAATTTCTGAAAGGAGATGAAAAGTTGTCATTTTTGAAGCTGTTTGGACTTAGATCTCTTAATGTAAAGCCTGTTTCTGGCCTTTACTAACTGGATATTTCTTAATTAAAGTTCTTTTCCTATAATGTAAGTTAAGTTTGCCATGATCCTTTAGCTGTTAAAACTGTTTTCTATTTGATGAAGTAAAAGCTTATATTGCACACTCACAAGGACAACACATATTAACACCACAAATCATACAAATCTAGCTATTCCTGAGGTCTAGAATTGTATTAAAGGCTTTATACAGTCAATGTAAGTGCTGCTGGAGGTGTGGCTTCAAGATGATGGGTGACCTCAACTGTTAAATTGTTGCCATATAGACTTGTCTCAAAAGCCAGTTTAAACAAAAAATGGAATAAAAGTGTCATAACACTATATTGACTCATTTATCATTCCTTTTCATGTAAGTCAGGATTTCTTTACTAGAGTAACCCTGTGCAACTGAGATGATTAAGAACGTTGTGGGGAGAAAGAATCATGCTTATGAAATTTAGCAATTTAAGATATTCTTCACTCCATAATCCTAAAATCTTGCAGTCCAATATTCCGTAGTAATAATTGTTCATTTTTGAATAGTGGGAAAAATGAGAGTAGCAACTGACTCAAGTAACTAAATCCAGCTACTGGTGATTAGCACCATCAAAGTAGTGTCTCTCTTGCTTTCCATTTTTGGATTACTTCATTACTATACTAGTTACAAGTTTTCATTAACAACTCTGCCTTGTAAATAATTTCATGCTAATGAAACATGTATCAAATCCGTTGTTAGACTTTCTCATTTTTTATCCTCAGCTGAACAAATTACATGGAGTAGTTGTTAAATTTATCCATTTATCAGCATTTATACACAAAGTATGCTGTTCATTACTTTTTTATCATATGTAAGTCAAAGTCCATCAAATTAAATGGAACTAAAGTCAAAATATATATTGCCTCTTGGATGCTTAGCTGATAAAAATAAAACATCAATATTATAAATATGAATTTTAAATTGCAAAACATTACTAGACAAATTCTGAATCATGTTTGTATACTCTGCAGAATGCAACTTAAATTTGTCTTTCTGTGTAAATGAGTTTCTACTCTGACATCTGACTTCTGGCATTTTGTAACTTGCTATTTCTTATATCACACTGTGTTTGTTACAGTTTTTCACTTTCAATTTAAGTATAAATTAGTGTAGGGAAATGAAAAAATCAATTCTAAATATTTAGTAGACTTTGGGTCTGGCTATACTGGGCTTGAAACAAATCTAAAGCTTTATGCATAGTATGTGAAATAGAGTGCCTTTTGTTTAAAATGTCTCTTCCAGACTGACCGTTCAAGAATGATAATTTTGGTCTGTATGTACTCTTTTGAAAATATGAAGCAGTAAAAAAGAAAATATGGACCACCATTGCTAGAGCAGTAATGAATTCTTGGATTTGCAAATACTTACTGAAATAGTAAGAGTGTAAATAGTGTCCATTTCTGTATCGTGCTGTTCTGAAACTTTGTAATGGCAAATGTCAGTCTTGCTTATAGTTTCTATTCAAAATGTTTGAGCAGAAGAATCAACCCGCATGTTTATCTCCAAATTGAAAGCTTATTTCCTTGCTTTTTCAGGTGCCAAAAAATCTAGATGCCCAATATCCAACTGTGAAAATCTTCATTTTCCCCTGGCAGCTATAATTAAATAGTAAACATTATCATAAGAAAAATTATAGCAGGTCTTAAATTGAAAATGGTGGGGGAAATCTAAAACCTACTGAAGGCATAGGGATTGGCTGCTGGTTTGATTATTCGTGCTCAAAATTGTTTAAGGAAAACAAGTTTTTTTTCCTTAACAGATCTGAGATTCCTATGAAGTTTTTCCCAAGCTGCTAGAATTGAGAAGCCTCAATGGCACTGAGGATTCAATGGTCACAAGGTTGGCTGTAAGTACTTCTCTTTAGGAAAAACAGCAGAACCCAATATGAGGGTCAGATTCAGGAAAGTTAAAAATCAGAGAATGTACCAAATTTCTCAGCTATAACATTAACTTAGAAAACACTTCCAAAGACAAAGATGCTAAAAAAGTGTGATGGGCTGTTAGTTTCTTGTTTGGTTGGTTTCTGTTATTTCTAGTTTGAATGGAGGATTTCTGTCAGGTGGGCTCATCAGGTTTCTATGAACACAGAACTCCAAGTCTGAGTCTCTTCTGAGATCTTTGACCTAAATAGAAATATTTTTTTTATTAATGACCCAGCAGAATTGTTTCCATAGTCAAATGTGCCACATGTAATTGAAGAAAAGCTCTACAGGACTACACTGCTCATGTGCTTAAACCCCACAACTTTATTTCATTCTCTATTACTCTTTATCTCACTTTGATTCTCAGGTAACATTTTGAAATGCATAAACTTTGGATATATGATAGCACCATCATGCCTGAGCTAACTCTGTTTAGATATTACATGCCCCTTGCCATCATAGAATCATAGAATCATAGAATAGTTAGGATTGGAAAGGACCTTAAGATCATCTCGTTCCAACACCCCTGCCATAGGCAGGGACACCTCACACTAAACCATATCACCCAAGGCTTCATCCGACCTGGCCTTGAACACTGCCAGGGGTGGTGCATTCACAACCTCCCTGGGCAACCCATTCCAGTACCTCACCACCCTAACAGTAAAGAATTTCTTCCTTATATCCAATCTAAACTTCTGCTGTTTAAGTTTCAACCCATTACCCCTTGTCCTATCACTACAGTCCCTAAGGAACAGTCCCTCATCAGCAATCCTGTAGGGCCCCTTCAAAGGCTGCTATGAGGTCTCCACGCAGCCTTCTTTTCTCAAGGATGAACAGCCCCAACTTTCTCAGCCTGTCTTCATATGGGAGGCACTCCAGTCCCCTGATCATCCTCATGGCCCTCCTCTGGACTTGTTCTAACAGTTCCATGTCCTTTTTATGTTGAGGGCACCAGAACTGCGCACAATACTCCAAGTGAGGTCTCACAAGAGCAGAGTAGAGGGGCAGGATCACCTCCTTTGACCTGCTGGTCACGCTTCTTTTGATGCATCCCAGAATACAGTTGGCTTTCTGGGCTGTGAGTGCACACTGAAGCTGGCTCATGTTCATTTTCTCATCGACCAACATCCCCAGGTCCTTCTCTGCAGGGCTGCTCTGAATTTTCTTTTTGGCCAACCTGTAGCTGTGCCTGTGGTTTTGTTGTTCAGAAAAAAAAAAAAAACAAAACCAAAAAAACAAACCCAAAAACAACAGTAGGAAAACTCCAAAAAGTAATATTTGTAGTATTTTGAAGAAGGCTTTTCTCAATGTTTCATCTATTTTCAACCCATCAGTGACTTCCACCCTCATTTATTGACCCACCTCTTTATCTCATTTAATTTTTTATTATTTTCAATCATTTCAGGCACTGCTTTTTGTTCCCTGTGGTTTCAAAAGTGTAGGATGAACTATTTTATGTATTTTTTTCTTGGTTTGATTTTTTACTATCACCATAACTTATTTCTGGCCACTCATGGGGGCTGATTCCAAAGCCAGTGTTCTTAAGTGGATTTTTTTACAGATATCTGGGGCTGCAGGTATTTGTGCACAACCCTGAGTCTTTTGTAGCCTGTGGGGGCCCAGAAAACTTTCCGTCTAGTTGCTCAAGAATGATAATAGTGATATATCCTGCAGGAAACCAGATAGAAGGCTTCCTGCCTCCTATACAGGGGAAATAAATGGAACTCCAAAGATCAGGGGGTCTGGGAAGGTTGAGTGAAAGGAAGCTGTGTCCTTCCATTTTCCTGCTAGCTGAAGCTGGAAAAGCTTGAGTGGATTTTTTTTTTTCTATTCAGAATTCTTGTTTGAAAATAAAAGCTACATTAAAAGTAGTAGTCTGGGGATTCATGGCTCTCAGAAAATTTTGTTCTATTTACTGAGTCAGTTCATATGACTTGCGGTTTGCTGTGTCCACAGCAGTAACAGACAGATGACTCAGTCTGCAGCACTTTGCTGTTTGTTTCCATCCAAGGAAACAAGAAGCAAGTATAAATAGTGCTCCTTCTGCTTTAATTGGCTCCCTAATTGCATGTTTAGCTCTTTTTCTTATTTTTTTACCCATGTAATATCTGTCACCCTCTAGAAGTTTCTCTTAGTGTTTTAGACATCTATAACTGCCCTATGTTCCTATCGACCCTTCCCTACCACATGTAAAGCTGCAGTATATGCTTGCCTGACAGCTTGTTGCTGGGATGTTCAGATCACTAGGTTTAAAATTATATTTGTAACCACCAGAGTGTCATTTTCTGGCCACAAGGTGTTTTATCTGGTGCCCAGTTTCTTGGCTAGAAGATGGCACAAATGATTACTTTTATAAAATTATCATGGAATTACAGAATGAGACCGGTATGAGCAACAGCTTCTCAGGAAGCAGTTAAAGCTGCAGAGGACTACAAAGTGAACGATTCAGTAATCTTGTGATTTTGAGAGATGCCTGAGAACAAGAAGTGTAAGTAGAAAAATGGCTTATGAATGAAGTGATCCTTCCACCCTCTGTGTCCATTTTTGAGGGCTGTTGAAGGAAGGGAGACCAGCTGCACCATATATGGACAAAAGTCACAAAAGTGGTTATAGAGTACTTTTGAGTACAAAACAAATGCTTTCCGGTTGTTTAGCAAAGACTTACAGAAAAACAGAAAAAAAAATAAATGGATTCTGCAAAAAGGAAAAGCTCTACAAATCTTGGTTTCTGTTTCCATGGTAGATAATAAACCAGTTGGAAGTTTGACAGGTGCTCCTCTCTTCTCACTTGCATTTTTTGATCGCTCATATATCCAGCCAGAGCCACCTGCTTGGCTCTCCACTTCTGGTTGCAACCAGGAATGACAAAAGCAGCTGAAAGAGTGTGATTCTCTAAGGAGAAAAAAACAAAAACAAAAACAAAACCAACCAAACAACAAAACCTGGAATGGAGAAAATTTTGCATAACAGCATCTTAACAACTGGGTCAAAAATTGACAATGTAGAATGAGAACTGATGCTTTTCAGGAACTGTTGTTATGGGGAAAAAAAAGTAGTTCCCAGTGCACAGTCCATTTAAGCAGGTGCTTGTGCTGGTCACTTTTATCCATACTTTTTGTGTGGATTCTGCACTGTCCACACCAGGTGGTGTACAGCAAAGACATCACACCTCAAGTTCAGCTTCACCAAGTATTGTAATTCCTGTGTGTGAATCCATTTTCCAGTTTCCTTCATTTTCAGTTTTTTTTTCTTTTCTTTTTTTTTTTTTTCCAGTCTAATACAGTACAGCATTTTATGCCACCATGACTTATATTAAAGGAGCAATGTGGCCTCTGTATGGTAGAGATTTTCTTTAATCGTTACTCCCTGAAATATGCTTATTACAACAATGAATTCTATTTTAGATAGGAAATTCCCATGCAATAATGAAAACCAAACCAAAACCCCCTTACCCCCCCCCCGCAAAAAAAAAAAAAAACAAACCAAACCCAAACCAAAAAACAAGCCAAAACACCTGGTCTCGAATTGTATCACATTGTGACTTCAGACTGTTTTGGGTTTTTTTATCATCCATCTCTGTGTGTGCTGTTTTTCCCCCTGTTTCAGTGTGGTGTTAGATTTGCATATGTGCATTGTAGACACATTTTAAGACCATGTCTATGCAGGGTGCACTAGATTTGTTTCTTAGATACATGCTGGTAACATTCCTAAATGCATTTCATTTGATATTTAATCTACTGCAGTTCCTATGATGCTGAAAGTTTTTTGCTGCCTTTACATTTTTGCTTACTGATATTGCTATCTTTTTTTTCAATGTGCTTCAAACTTTTAAATTTCACTATGTGCAAAGAAATTATTTTAGTTTTCTATTTAGTTGCATCTGTTGAAGATATATGCTTGTTACGCAGATGATGCAGTTAACTCTTGCCTTTTAACAACACAGTCATTTAGGTTTTAAGAGAAGCTTTCCTCCCTTCTGTGGTTCTGCTTCAATTAAAAAGCAAGGTAATTGTGCAGAAATAGAAAAGTTAAATATTCATTAAAAGTTAACACTCAACAAGTGAACTTCTTTTTCTAGGATTTCCAGCCATGTCAAGTCAAGAGCTCCACTATAGAACATGTAGTACTTATTTTGATTTCACTTGTTTCCTTGTATTGTTTCTGAGCGCATCAGAGTCATGTTTACAGTATTTCTTTCCATTCAGGTTACACTCTTTGATAATCATTCTTAATGTGTGAGAACTGTATCTCTCCATTATGTTTTCCTACTTACATGGTGAAAAGGAATGCTAATGAGTTTCCTGTAGCTTTAGGAGATAAGTATCACTAAGCTTATCACTGGATACAAAGTGACCAAATAATTTTGACACAGTAGTCTCTATCTCCTCTCAACAACCCAATTAAAAAAAAATGCACTGGAGTAAAAAGAATACTGTTTGGCCAGACAATTTGAATAAAAAGAATTTTCTAATTCTTCCTAAACATGCTGGGTTACCACTTCAGTATGGAACTGCCTAGTTCATTAAAAAATCTGAAGAAAAAAGTATCTGGAAGTATCAGATTATTAAATCTCCATCTAAATACTTTTTCTCCATTTGGAGCCATCATATTCTACTATAATTAACAGAGACGTATGGTTTTATTTTCAGCCTGGTTTCACAAAGAAACAATGTTTACGGGAATGAATTTTGTGACTTTTGGTTCCTCATGGCAAATTTTAAATCTATTGGCCAATCTGAGCTTAATTTACTACACAGGTAGTCGGAATGATGTGACATTTCAAAGTTACTATTTCTCTTACCTTGCATTCTTTTTTGGTTGTCATGCCACATGTCAGGGATTTTGCAAAAAAAAAAAAAAAATCTGTTCTTAATTTGGTGTCCCATCTGATCTTTTTCTCACTAGACAGAGAACTAATGACCACAGTGTTCCATAAAGACCATAGCATTCCAAAGCTGATATTTTAGGCAAATAACTATTTATTTCCTTATGTTTGTACTAAAACAAACTTTTTAAACTCATGATGTTCAGTGAGAATGGAGTATCAGTCTTCTAGTAATGAGTCCTTAATAAATGCAGCATTTACAAATAGTACAACCTAAAAATCTTAGACAGCATTTGTAGAAAGCTATTTCTATATAAATGTATGCAATAGCTCTTTAAACATTTTCTAAAGCCTTTTGAAAAGCTAAACCGTCAATATTTTTAGCATCATAGCTGTTACCCAAGCAGGAGTTTTCTCAATCTCATTCTTTACCTTTCCTCTTTGTACTGTTAAATTCCCAGCCCTATGAGATACAAATGATAGAAGTCTAGGATGGGTTTTGATTTTTAATTTTAGGGACTTATTCTACCATAAGTATCTTTCCTGAATGTTTTAGGAAATGCAAATAAGAACAGTAGGATTTTACATTTACTTATCTCTTACTGCTTGATTGTAAGGGATTCTGGGAAATTATTCACAGCAGAATTAGGCCTTTAATATTCTGTATTAGGGTCTTCTAGTGAAATTTGTAAGGTTTTTTATATCTAATTAGTATCCATAATTTTACTCTGTGTTTGTGAAGCTAGTTCTAAGTCATACATTTTTAATGCAACTGTCCTACTTCTGCTACTTTTTGTTAGATTTTTTAAAAAAGCTCAAAAATAACTGTTTCTTGATAAAGGGGGTTTTGTTATTGTTGGTTTTATACCTATTGTATTTATACATTTTACCTATATGTTAGTCTAGTTTTATCTCATGTGAAGAATTGAGTAGAAATCTCATGCATATCACAAAAAGGTGTCTTTAACAAGTTTTGTAATCAGAAAGATAAAAGAAGAAAAAACCCCACCCTGCCATACTCATGTACTGCTCGGTACAGGACTTGGCTGTTGGAGTAAAAGAGTAAGCATACTGCTTATTTTTCAGTTAAGGATGATCAGCTGAATAATATCAGAAGAATGGCTTAGATTATGGGCAAAATGAATATTTTTTTGATAGAGTAGAGGACAGCTGGCTAACATCTTCATATTGTATCTGATGCTTGCATAAAATTATGTTAGAAACTCAATGTCACTGCACTAAATGAAATTCATAAACTGCAGAGCAGATCAGTCTGTGATCTGACAAGTTCATAGTAATCTGAGGATTTTGTCATTAAAGGACACAAAGTATTGTGAATGTAACAGTGAAACAAAGTGAAAGAAACATTGTTCAGTTAGAGATGAAATCTGATAATAAATCTGACAGATTCTAAAAGCTGTGTAAGGGTAACTGTTCAATTTTGAGAGCTAAAGAAGAATGTAATTTGCCATTTAAAAAATATATTTCCTAAAATATTAGTTCAAGCAATAAGAACTTTCCTTCTTATTTAGAGATTTGCAGTTTTCTTAAATTTCTGCTAATGTCATGGTCCAGAGTTTTGAGAGCTTTAATCCACATTACCTAGTAAGTCCTTCTCTTTGGAAGGCATATCCAAGTCTACAGTTTGAAGGCTGGTTGTTTTGTTCCGGAATAGGACATTGGATTTTGTCTTAGACTTGTTCCCCAACAATCTACTTATTCCATAGCCTAGTGAATGTCATTCTTGGCTGTGTGCATGCAGGGTATATTTTTAATTAATATTCATGTTGTACTTTTCACATATTTCTCTATGCATGATGTTTTTTGCATTTTTCATTATAAACTTGAGTGTTGAATATTTTTTGTTTGAATTATATTTTCAAATATTCTACTAAAATAGCACAGAAGATCACATTTTGTAAAAGACAAAAAGACAAAACAAAACCTAACAACCTTTTGTTTTTCTTTTTAAGTAAAATATGTTACTGCATTACATAGCATAACCTACTGAAAATACACCTAAAACTCATTTTCAGCTTAGCCATTTCCTAAAAAGCAGAATAGACATCTTCCAGCAAGTTAATCAGCCTCCCTAAATGAGGATTCAGCAGAATTCTCAAGTGTCTGCCTACTTTTAGTACTGAATTGAATTCATAATTCACAAGTCCTCAGTTATAAATTTTGTTATTCACCTATTAGATTAGAGGCCAGCTGAAGACTTGCTGTGGAGGTTTCTGTAGTCTACTAAAAACAGCTGAAGGCAGTGCAGTATAGTCTTAGTCCAATGATTTCTTGAGAAGCAACTCTCAGGATTATGCATTGAGAAGAAGTTTCTTAGTCTTTCAGTTTAGGTGATTTGATAAATATGCATTTTCAAATAAGCTGGTAATAGCAAATTTGTGACTAAACTAAAATGAACATTTTTTAATGTTAATTAGTTTGTTTAAGGCAATTTTGTAATTGATCTTCATATGTCAAAATATTGTATTTCACGTTGACAAATTCTATATTAAAAGCTTGTAATTATTTATGCAAATATCTTAATCAAAAATAAATTTTGCTTGTCAAATTTTAGTTCTAGAGTGACATTAACATTTTAACCATTAATTGTTAGTCATGAATAACAAGCAGTTTTAATCACAAAGTAATGTTAAGAAAAAAAAGGAATAGTTAACTACTGTCTTAATTAGCAAGCATGTTTTGTTAGTGTTACTTTATGCCTGATTCTCCTCAAAAAAAAAAAATCAAAGCAAATCTGTTTGATTTTATTCTTTTTTCAGTTGTTTGGCTTTCTGCTCTAAGCTAGCTAGCTCTACTCTTAAACTCAATCAAAGTAATTACTGCATAAAATATTTAAACCACAAGGAGTCAGTATGTTTTGTTGCATATTTGTGGTCATGCTCAAAATAATTTCTTGCAAAATCATTACCATAATGAAGTCCTAGGCAATTGTGTACTAATGACTTCCCAATAAAAATTTCTGGGAATACTATAAACATTAAAGTTATTTTCAGGAAATATTTATTTATTTAATGATAAGGTAAAAAGCAGTTTTCTAGTTTTCATTTTTTTGTGTGTGTTTTGTCTGTTTCCTTCTTTGCTTTTAACATGCTGTCTATGAAAGAATGTTATAATTTTACAGATTGCTAGATATTAATTTTAATGTAAAAATAGACAGAAGGCCCACTACACATGGCTTAAGTCCTACTGTTGTCCTCCTGTGACTAATGAGACAGTGAGTGGTAACTGATTAATGAGGCAGCGAGTAGTAAACTTTCTGCTGGTGGTTCCTATAGACAGTGTATTCACCATTAGCAGGTGATCTCATGCTGTTACTCATAAACAAAATCAATGGTTGGTTGTTGTGGTACTTCTTCTTGTGCTCTTGAAGAGGACAGTGAGCATGCAGTTTCTGTTTGTTTTCCATGTTAGCCTATTAAAGAATTATATAAAAGTAAGCAAGGGAAAACCTTAAGAAGTCATATAGTTCATTGCAGATGGCAGGATTAAGTATACTTGGCTTATACCACAGTATGTATAATCTTTTCCTAAAAACCTCAAAGAGGGATTTCACGGCACTTCTGGAATACATGGAAAAAATATCTATGCTGCCTAACATAAATTGTTTTTACTACGTATTATGCTGATTCCTTCTCATTCTACTTCCAGACACATGGAAAATGATCGTCCTCTTAATGACAGCCACTTAGAAGATTGTTGTCAATGTCCATCCTCAGCCTTCTCTTTTCTAAACTAAACAAAGTCCTTCAGCTTCCTTAAAGGTAATTTTTCTGAAGCTCTCTTTTCTAAAAAAACTGTCTTGTTGCTTCCACCATGGAATTTACCAATTTGTTTTATTTTTTTTTTCTTGAGATGGATCGTAAACCTCAGCTGTTCTCTATAGCCCTATTACTTTACTGCCAATTCTACATTTTATTTTTCTCCATTTTATTTCTTTTTCTGTTTCAAATAAACAAATTTTTTTAATTTCAGATTGTGGATTTCATATTCTAAAATATTAACATCCTATCAGAATCTTTCTAAACTAAATTTGCACTTCAGTTTCTTTTGTTTAGTATTCTCTTAACTTTTGTAGAACTTCAGTCATAACTGAATGACTAATAAATTTTATGACAAAATCTCCACTATGTCTGTATATTTTTTAGTCAAGGAAGAGAAGGGCAAGAGTCACAGTTCTATTATCTGAGTGTAGTTAAATCTGGTGGAAGTCAAAACAGCTGATGAGCTTTATATTCATCTTTGGAGGGTAAAGAGAGCAAAAATGTGGTTTGCAGTGTTGTTTTTGTGCTTTTAGTGTGGTAAAAGTATTCAGCTCATCACATTTTTCATATTGAGAAGCTTCTTGAGAAATGTAAAACTTAGTTCACAGTATTTATATCTTACTAGCTTAACTTTATGAGGCAGTTATTTTAATTTGGTTCTCCAAATTTGAGTTTGAAAGAATTGGATTGGAAATGCTAGCTTGGAAGATTTATTTTCAGCTTTGCTCCACATTTTAATGACAGCATAAGGCTCTGTTAATATCTGAAGGTTTGTTGCTTGGTATATATTTTTTCCCATTTTTTAAAAAGCTTAATCTTTGTACATTTATTTTTCAGAACACTGCTTTTTCACTTTTTTTTCTGTTCTGAATTTTTTATTCTCTTCATACATACAGGGAAATGTTACAAAAAAGTTAGACTATCAAAATAGCCTTTTATTAAAGTTCTGATTCCTAAATATAAAATTTAATCTGATTTCATTACCTAAAATCAGGGTACTGAAATAATTTTCTCATGATCACATCTCTAAAACTGACGAAATAGCATCGTATTTCCATGAGACATGTCACACAGTTGTCTAGCTCTGTAGAGCTTTGTGGTAGTTTATTTTCCTAACATGGACTTTTCTGAGTCCTTCTCTTTCTTATTAATATATAGTAAACATAAGATCTGCTTAACATATATCCCCTTTGTTATGGATAGCTGTCCTGGGTTCAGCTCTAACAGTCTTTTTTCTCCTTCTTAGTAGCTGGTGCAGTGCTGTGTTTTTACTTTAGCCTAAGAACAATGCTGGTACCACCTATGTTTTAGTTGTTGCTAAGTAATGCTTATTCCGATCAAGGACTTTTCAGTCTCGTGCTCTTTCAGTGAGGAGAGGCACAAGAAATGAGTAAGCAGAGACAGGACACCTGACCCAAGCTAGCCAAAGGGGTACTCCATCCCACAGCACGTCATGCCCAGTATATAAACTGGGGGAGTTACCCAGAAGGCCTAAATTGCTGGTCGGGTTGGCCTAGGTATCAATTGACTGGTGATGAGCAGTCGTATTCCTTGTTATTTCCCTTAGCATTATTTGTATTGGTGGTAGCAGTAGTAGTTTGATATTGTACCTTCATTAATGGACTGTTCTCTCATGGGATTTACATTCTTTCAATTCTCCTCCCCAACCCCTTGGGAGTTGGACAGGGAGAATGGAGGTGAGTGAGAGAGTGGCTGCATGATTCTGATTTACCAGCTCAGCTTAATCCACAACAGTTTTATTCATATTTCATACTTGGATTCATATTTGAATTACTTTATTGTACTTTATGTTAGATGTTTAGTGCTCATATCTGCATGTAAACTAGTCTCTCCAGGCTACACTTCCAGTCAGTGTAGAGAGTGGAGTGTTTGCTTGGCTGAGTTGAAGTAATTCATCTAATCTAAAAGCAAATGTCCAAAATGAGTTAAATGAGCAAACCTTTAAAATGCTCATCTTTCAAATTAAGTGATGTGAACCTAATAATTTTTCTTTTCTGTATCTCTGTGTTTCACATCACATGATCTAATAGCTTATCTGTTGCACAATCAGTGGATGTATGTTCAGATTTCTTATTACAAGGGAAGAAATAGTATGAGCCATATTCTGAAAGCTGGACCAAGCATGGGTTATCACTATACCTGTTTCAGAGAAGGAACTCTTTTTATTCTGTTGCTTTAAGAGAAAAAGGAGAAGAAGGGGGAGGTTTGCTGACGACACCAAGCTGTGTGACTTGGTTGGTATGCTGGAGGGAAGGAATGCCATTCAGAGGGATCTTGACATACTTGTGAGGTGGGCTGATGCCAACCTTCTGAAGTTGAACCTTGATAAGTGCAAGGTCCTGCACCTGAGTCGGGGCAATCCCAGGCAGAGAAGAGAGTCAGAGCAGCCCTGCAGAGAAGGACTTGGGGGTGTTGATCGATGAGAAAATGAACATGAGCCAGTGTGCACTTGTAGCCCAGAAAGCCAACCATATTCTGGGATGCATCAAAAGGGACTGTGACCAGCAGCTTGAAGGAGGTGATCCTGCCCCTCTTCTCTGCTCTTGTGAGACCTCACTTGCAGTATTGTGTGCAGTTCTGCTGTCTTCAACATAAAAAGGACATGGAACTGTTAGAACAAGTCCAGAGGAGGGCCACGAGGATGATCAGGGGACTGGAGCACCTCCCATATGAAGAGAGGCTGAGAAAGTTGGAGCTGTTCAGCTTGAAGAAGAGAAGGCTACATGGAGACCTCATAGCAGCCTTCCAGTATCTGAAGGGGCCTACAGGGATGCTGGTGAGGGACTATTCATTAGTGATAGTGTAGTGATAGGACAAGGGGTAACTGGTTAACACTTAAACAGGGGAGGTTTAGGTTGGATATAAGGAAGAAATTCTTTACTGTGAGGGTGGTGAGGCACTGGCATGGGTTGCCCAGGGAGGTTGTGAATGCTCCATCCCTGGCAGTGTTCAAGGCCAGGTTGTATGAAGCCTTGGGTGATATGGTTTAGTGTGAGGTGTCCCTGCCCACGGCAGGGGGGTTTGAACTAGATGACCTTAAGCTCCTTTCCAACCCTAACTATTCAATGATTCTATGATTATCCCTTCCTGCTTTTGAAATAACTAAAGCAAGTTTCAACAACAATTAATACATTCCCAAAGTTGTACCTATATATGAAATCCCTGTTTAAGAAAGATAGGAGACATTTGCTTTTGGATAGTGAAATGCATCTCTAAAGGTCAAATGTGATCTCTGTAGTGACCATAGTTATCAAATACCCTAGCTGATGTGGCATAGCAAAGCAAATTTCCCCCTGCAATTTACAGCTGATTTTTAACATTTGTTAAACCCCTTTTCTTTTGTTTTCCTTTTTTTTTCCCCACCAGCAAGTCAATCTTCTCATTTGCAAATCAGGCAACATGCTGTTTCAGAATTCCTCCTGGTTGAGTCCCATGTGTGACTGAAGATACCAGCACGGAGAGACCAGCAGTTACTGTACATTTTCACAGCAGCTGAATGGACCCAGCCGTTCCTGTAGGGGAACAAAGCCCAACAAACTGATCGTTTTCCTGACATATTTCACTGCAAGATGAACTGTTTTCAACAAAGCCTATTGGAAAAAGAAAATCTGTCCTTCACAATAACTGAGACAGCACATTTAATTAACCAAACTTTTATGTACTACTGTCTCCTGAAAAATAGTTATTTATTACATAAACACAATTAGAAGCTTGGACAGAACCCAGGATTTTTCACACTTTATATCTCTACCTCTCTTGTTTAAGCAAGCCATCCTTTCCTTTTTCTTTTTACTCTTTGCATAATATTTCCTTTCTTTCTGTAGTGGCCCAGTATCAGTCAACAGAGAAAATGGAGACAGCTTTCCACCAGCATCTCTTTCAGGTTGGTGGTTTCTTAGTTTGATGGAAATGTGGAAACCATGGTCAGCTTCCTCAGTCTGAATACAATAAGCATGTGCTTCTCTTTTGCTCAACAAGTGTTCAAGCCACAAGGTTACTAAACCCTTGATCCCTGCTCTGCCTCTTCTCTCATTCCAAATGAAGGGCAATCATAGTCCTTGTATAAGAGAGACAGCTTGGGCACTTGTCAACAATCCAACCATCAAGAAAGACCTGTATTGCAAAGTGTAGGTCAAGGTTTACTTTAGAAGAGAGGCACACACTTATGATTTTGCATTATTGGCTGCTGTGAGCAATCCCCGCTCTTCACACTCATGGTTATATAGCTGATTCCAGAAGTTAAAGTAATAATTTCTATTATTCTACATTGACTTGATTGCTTTCCTATTTTACTCATTTTATTGTTGAAACATTTTACAAAATGGAGAAATGCAAGTTCTAAATGTTTGTAGTTCCTCTGTAACCCTGTGATCAGCGCAAACAAATTTCAGTCCTAAACCAGTTTTCTTCACTGCATTGCATCATGATCCTGTGCATATCACTTGGCACCTGAGAGTGCATTTCTCCTCTTATAAAGTGGAAGCTGCTATATTTGCATGTTAAGCTGTGGGTACTGTGGGTAATTTTGCCTGGAACACCCTTTCACTGTATGACATTTCCTCAAATGAGCTTTTTAGTCAAAAGAAGACGCTTTATAAAGAAACAGCAAGCTTGATGAAAGAGTAGGGAAGAATTAACTTATTATTAAAGGAAGTGAAGGCTCAAATCCTTGATCTGCAGTATTGTGTGCAGTTCTGCTGTCTTCAACATAAAAAGGACATGGAACTGTTAGAACAAGTCCAGAGGAGTGCCACGAGGATGATCAGGGGACTGGAGCACCTCCCATATGAAGAGAGGCTGAGAAAGTTGGAGCTGTTCAGCTTGAAGAAGAGAAGGCTACATGGAGACCTCATAGCAGCCTTCCAGTATCTGAAGGGGCCTACAGGGATGCTGGTGAGGGACTATTCATTAGTGATAGTGTAGTGATAGGACAAGGGGTAACTGGTTAACACTTAAACAGGGGAGGTTTAGGTTGGATATAAGGAAGAAATTCTTTACTGTGAGGGTGGTGAGGCACTGGCATGGGTTGCCCAGTGAGGTTGTGAATGCTCCATCCCTGGCAGTGTTCAAGGCCAGGTTGTATGAAGCCTTGTGTGCTATGGTTTAGTGTGAGTTGTCCCTGCCCATGGCAGGGGTGCTGGAACTAGATGATCTTAAGGTCCTTTCCAAGCCTAACTATTCTATGATTCTATGATCCTACATTTTTTAATTTTCTCTCTGGCATACACCATTTGTCTTTACTGTCATCCATAAACACAGGACAGATGTTTGGGCACAGAGCTCAAACTGGAAAATATGTGACTTGATTAATTTATATGACCTACCCCTGGACATTGATTAATATGAAATGTTATTTTATATTTATAATGAAATACAGCTGCACAATAAGTGAAAATAAGTAATGACAAAATAATAGTTTCAATGTATTGTTTTGCTGTCTGCCCTCTAGAAAAATCAGATACAAGACTGTAGAATATAAAATAGTGAGTGATGAGACAGAATGAAAAACTAATGGGAACTGATGAAGGCCATGTCATCAAAAGTTTCAACCAACCAACTTCAGAGACAGAAATTTATGAGAGCAGGTTACTGAAAACAGTTACATTTAATATTTGTGAAGCATATATGTAATATATATATCATGGAAACCCTTTAGAATAATTAGTAATACTATGCTCGTTGCAAAATGTGGTTGGCATGTGTTGTAAACAACACCTGAACCTTCACTTAATGGTGATAACTGAAAGTATTTTGAGCAGCATTCCTCTTAGGTCCTGAATGAAACAAAAGGCCCCATGAAGAATTATGTCATGCTACTTTTTGAAGTCTTCAGTTGCATGATATTAGTTTAGTTACCTTTAAGCTAAGTTTTGCATAGAAGAGCTTGTATGAAGGCTGACTGGGCAGCCTGAATTTTCTAATATTTTGATGTGTTGATGCTTGAATTCCTTTCAGTATGTTGCAAGTATGTGAATATGTTTCATTACACTTATTAAAAAATTTAATCTCAATACTATAACCAGAGTTAAGGGTGTCCCATGAAAATTGTTACCTCAAATTTACGTGTTCTTCATTGAAGAGCATATAAAAAAAAGTAATTTCCAAATTAATCTCAACTCAGTGCTCTTGTTTGAGAATGCCTATAACAGCTACAAAACTGGCTCTATAAGTATTCAGATTACATATTAATTTTAAATAATGTTTGGGGCTATAACTTCATATGAAAATTAGAAGCCTGAATATTTACTGCTTATGTATGAAAAGGGACAGGAACAGTAGCAAAGCAGCTAAAACTAGTAGTCATTGTAGTCTGTAGTCATTGCGTCCTGTAGTGCTAATTGCTAGTACAGTTTAGTTTACAACAGAAAAAATGAGATAAGTAACAATATTCAGTGCTACTTCTTTAGTCTGCAGTAGTTCTGCTAAGGTAGTGATTTGAACACTGGGAAGATATAAAAAGATTACAGCAGCAAGTGGGACTGGGGACTTATATTAATGCAGAATCAATATTGCACTATAAAATCAACATTAGTTGGACTGAGAATTGTTGAATTTCTCAGATTTTAGCAATTCCACTTTGTAAACAGTCTGCATATGAAGCATTTTGATTATATATAATGCTGTTGGTCTACTGACCCATGCTACCATAAAAAATTACTTTGACATACTGTGTATCATCACTATAATATTGTCTCATGCAGCTCAGATCTATCTTTGATAAAAAGCTACGATTATCATAGAATCCTAGAATAGTTAGGATTGGAAAAAACCTTAAGATTATCTAGTTCCAAGCCCCTTGCCATGGGCAGGGACAACTCACACTAAACCATGTCACCCAAGGCTTTGTCCACCCTGGCCTCGAACACTGCCAGGGATGGAGCTTTCACAACCACCCTGGGCGACCTCCTGCTCTGTAATATTAATGGTCGTTGTGGGTAATGTGAGAACAAGAATGACACTTGATGCTACAATTGGATTCACAAGGGTGAATTTCTAACCCTACTGTGTTTTAAATCTTCACCAGCATAGATCTTATTGCATACACGAGGCTACAGCATACAAAGGGATTGCAACTGCTTTTACACAGGCAGTATTGCAGTAAAGTGCAAATATTTTTTATTGTTATTTATTCTTAAGCTTTTTACAGCCCTGTTTCCTTATAAAGTATTGATTTGTTTGAATCAATACCCACAACAAGCCTATGAACTAAAAAGCATATTTTCTTCTGGGAGAATTAACATCTCTTCTAATCTAGCACTGTAGGTTTTGGCACAGATAGAATCCTACATTGTTTAAATTGAGTATGCTTGCAGATAAAGCAATTTCACAGCTTCACAGTCTTCTATAACAAGGCTATTAGATAAACTCATTTGCTGAGTGCTGGAATATTAAATATTTCTACATCTGTTGTTCATATGTACACATGAAACCTTTTTTCCATTATGGAAAGCTTCCATGAGCTCTCCCTTTCTCTTATCCTTTCTCTCTCCCCACACTCTTGATTTACATATGTTATGTATGTGAATGTTTGGCACAAATAAATCTAAAAACTATTTCAATGGAAAAAAAGTAGTAGTGTTCCACTCCAAAGATATACAAAAAAAGTTTATTATTTTGCAGAGAAGAAAACTTAAGGCTTTCTTCAGGAAAGGATTGTGATGCCTTATAAAGTGGGAAGTCATCTTTTTCCATTGCTATGCATGTAGAGACAGGCAACTTATGGCTTCACGTAAAACCTGTGTCCTGTCATAATATTCTTCCAGTTTTACACTCATCCATCACAAGGAGTTTTATTAATTTATATTTTATATAAAGCCATGTCTTTATCCTTATCTCCCTATCCTTATGTTGTGTATTTTGCTGGATTCTGGATATTAATTTTGTAGAAAGTTCTCGCTGTTGTCAGTGCTCCTCAGGGCAGAGGGGCAATTTGACGATCTCACTACTTAACACCCCCAGCACCCCCACCCCAAAACCAAACCAAACAGAGGTGGAAAGGATCTCTGGAGTGACTTGTACTACAGATTCCATTTATCAAAGTATGGAACGAAACATGAATGTGGTCTAAACCCTAGTTAGACTGCTCCTTCTGTGCTTAGTGCCTAGAGAATGAGCAATAGAATAAACACAGTAGTTTGCTATATTACACTTGTTTGAAAAAAAAATTCTCCCTTTCCAGCTTTCAACATGTCACCAGGTTTTGACACAAGTGAACTGCACTGACTGAAAGAGAATATTTTAATGCATGAAAGGGAGGCTTACATGAAACAGATAGCTGACTACTATGCCTGTATTACTGATTTGATGGAGATGATTGACAACAAAGTTTCTTTAAATGACAAGAGTAAAAGGTTTTACATTTTACAGCAGCTCAGTCAGATGAGATGAATGCTTTTCATCTGAGAGATCTCTAGATATAAACAATCTGTCGCCCAAAGTTATGTGCAGGTGCATGCTGGAGGGTGTGGATGGTCTACAGTCTTTGATACACAAGGACTTGCTGATGTGACTACCTAGAAGCCTTAAAAATTAGCAGCATGATACTTTATAGAAAACTGTAATAGAATATTTCAGTTCCATCTGTGGCCCAATCTCTCAGCCTAAAAGTACACTTGCAAATATGGGATCAAGGTATTCTCTTGCTTATTTGCATTTGTAGGACCATAGACTGATACAAAAAAGGAGAGCAAGCTGTAGCTGGTGATAATGGACAATATATAGGGTAAGCAGTGTGAGAGGGGAGAGCTCAGATGTGAATAGCCTTAGAATTGTTGTCTCCAGTAGCAGAGAAACCTAGTCATATCTGGTCTTCATTCTGTACACACATAAAAGAGCAAAATATTCCCTCTTATGCAATAATTTATAATACACAGAGAACCAATTTATGTCTTAGTGACTGAGTGTGGCACTCTTCAAAATGCTGGCTTTGATGTACTGTGTTTCACAAATGAGAATTCTGTGGTGGAGTGAATAGCAGAGACTGTATTGGGGATAGATTTTAGTGTCTGTCTGTCTTCTAATGCTTATTATTGTAGTACTCAAATACTTTATGACTAGAAAAATGGCCTAAAATCAGTGGCCCTTCAGCCTGACAAGAGTATGCACTCAGAGTATGCATTCCTGCTCAGACCTCTGACTGACCTGCTGTGGAAGACCATGGCTCCATTCATATTTTTAAGCAAAAAAGAGGACCATGAGCTAATCTCTTCCCCTGATCAGTTCTTTCCCTGAGAACTGGCACCTGTAGCAAAATTTTATTGGAAATTGTTGCTTGCATTACTCCAAAGCAGGTTCAGAGTTGGGTTAAGTACTGAGCAATATGGATGGTAAGTGGCTCAGTGTCTGAGCATGCTCCCAGATCTTTTATCTAGAAGTATAGGAATATCCATAGGAATATCTGTGGATCATGTCAGGGGAGATTCACAAGGATATGTGAACCCAACCTGACCTGACTTGTACATGCGTATGCATGCTTTTTTGCAATTTTGTTAACATTATTCTGTTTTACCATTTTTATATTTTTCACTTCTAATAGCTAAAGCCAAATTTAGGTAGCTAGCAACCTACTATGTATTAACTCCACTCTTTTGCTCTTAGAAGTAACTATGCTTCCAGTATAAGCTAATATCTTTAAAGTTTCTATATATTTAAAATGAATATTTTTTTTATTATAACTTTGGCAAATACTATCTAAAAAGTACACTTTAAAAAATATATGTATTATTATATTATGAATTTAAAAAGATTAATTTTTATGTCACCAACTACTCATTTCATAGCTGAAACAGCTTGGTTTTGTTTGATATTCATTTGACAAATATTTGGGAAAAAGATGCATCTTGCTAGGAAGCTGGTTTGAAATTAACCTTTTATAGCTGTATGGCTTAAGCATATGCCTATGAAACTTCCTATGAGATTTTTCTCCATGTTGAAAACAGGTAATCAGCAATTCTTGTACTGTATTTTAATCCTAAATCTTCATGGGAATGCGCAACACTGTAAAAAACTTAATGGTGTAAGTAGAATATGGAATTAGAAAATAAGCTCAGGAGTATAAAAAGATCAAAAGTTAATACAAGAAAAAAACAGAAAGGCAAAGGATTAAGAAATCTTTCCACAAGTGACTTCATAATTTTCCTGTCCATGAACATATGGGAAAGATAATCCTTAGAAAACGTGATTACTCAGATAAAAGAACCTCTCTCCCTCAGTCCTAAAAGTGGGATTACTTCTTCAAGTCTAGATATCAACCATACTCATAATAATGTAACTATGATCAATTTATAACACAGCTTTCCACTGAAGATGTAAAAACAAACCCAAAAGCACTAAGAACTTTGGAGTGCTCTGCTTTGTTAGTTTTCAAAACTCTCAGAAGTGGCACTAAATTCCTGAGTCAAAAAGATATTTTTGGTTTGCCTTTTAATAAATGTTTATCTTACTCCTATTTCAGCACATTTTGTCATTTATGTTGCATTTATAAGTTGCATGCACCAGAACCAACAAACTGTTTTTTTTTTTGTGATTGCTCTTCCTAATTGAAAGCTAAAACTCATTCACTTGCCTTCCAAGAGCTGACTTTTTACCTATTTGTGGCAAACAACGTTAGACTGTCTGTGAAAGAGTAAGAGTTAATAACATTTGGAAATAGGAATTTAAGCAAGATTAATACTGCTTTTTCATGTTCAAAGTGGACCAAATTGGAAATTTTTAATTCTACTTGTCAAAATAAAAAAAAAAAATACTAGTATAAAATCTAATTAATTGACTTGCTTCTTGCTTCAGAGAAAAAGTCTGTTCGTGCTTGAGATCACACCTGAAGTACTGTGTGCGATTCTCTTGTCCTCAACATGACAGCTGTTGGAGCAAGTCCAGAGGAGAGCCACGAGGATGATCAGGGAAATGGCCACCTCCCATATGAAGACAGGCTGAGAAAGTTGTATCTGTTCAGCCTGGAGAAGAGAAGGCTGCATGGAGATGTCATAGCAGCCTTCTAGTATCTGTAGGGGGGCTGCAAGGATAGCAGAGAGAGGCTCTTCATCAGGGACTGTAGTGATAGAACAAGAGGTAATGGGTTTAAACTTAGACAGGGGAAGTTCAGGTTAGATATAAGGAAGTTCTTTACTGTGAGGGTGGTGAGGCACTGGAATGGGTTGCCAGGGAGGTTGTGAGTGCTCCATCCCTGGCAGTGTTCAAGGCCAGGTTGGACAGGGCCTTGGGGGACATGGTGTAGTGTGAGGCGTTCCTGCCTGTGGCAGAGGGGCTGGAACAAGATGACCGTAAAGTCCTTTCCAACCCAAACCATTCTATGTTTGATGTTCTGGCAAGTGCTGCAGTATTAGATTGCTTTGACCACTGTACGTAACAGGGGTATGTGCATATAGCTTTGTAAAGGTGCAAACACACCTATATAGAAAGCTAAATGTAAAATTATCTCACCTCCATTAAAATAAACAGTATTAGGATTAGGTTACTTTTCATAAGGATAAAGTTGTGCTCCTGATATGATGTTCAGATGTTAGAAGCAAAGTCCATGCCAGCTTAATAAATGCTGGAATGCATGCCTTTTCTTGTTTGACTAAAATGACCAATCTGTTTGAATTCTGAAACCCAGAGAACAGACTTGATTCAAAGGTTACTGTTGTCAGTGGAAGTCTCTCCAGTGATCCTTATGACTTGAGACTGGATTTCGTATAAAAGTCTAGCTGAAGGAATTTTTACCAATATCAGGATAACACTGCAGTAACACTTATCATTTCTTTCCAAAGCATTTTTGCATGTAAGACTTGATTGCATTCTTCAGGTAAGATTTTTTATAAATTCAGGAAATAGTTGAAACTTCATCTTGTAGACCTGTTCTTGAAGGTTATGTTGCCTTCTGTGTGGTTAGGTCAGCACTGCTAAAGGTATTTCACCAGCAACAAATACTGATAAGCAGGCTAGCAGGAATATTCTCTTTCAAGACATTTGCCTGTAGAAGTCATGTTTCCTACCTACTATAGTACAAAGTTAATCTGAAATTCATTTGTATTTAAATAAATGTACCTAGTTGAAAACAGACAGAAAAGACACCTTCCATAGCCTCTAGGCTGCCTCTGAACTTTCTGTTCCAGGGGTGCCAAACACAAACCCAGGATACTCAGTCTGATAGTAATAGTTTATGACCAACAGACTCTCTTCACTTCTGGTTCAAACTTTGTGCGACTTTATGGGTACAGCACTTGACTGTTCATGTTCAGGAGACCTGCCTGCTGTCACAAGCTCTGATGGTGGCCTGATTGGTGACTATCCCAACTGTGTGCTGTACTGTTCCCAACTGTAAAAGAGAAGTAAGACTATTTCCTTTCAAATTGAAATATATTCTTTCTATTATGTTTTTAGTTAAAAACAAGAGAATATTCTTTATTTTGGAAGCTTTCTTCCATAATTACAAGTGATAATTTTCAGTGGCAGACTTAGATGTACTACTTCAGTTACTGAACATCTGTTCAAAATCTACAGGATATTAGTGGTTACTGAAGGGAAGAGAAAATAAAGGTAGACGCTTGTGTATTAATCATACTTAAGTCAGTGGATAAAGTAGCTATAAAGGTATTGCAGTAAAGTTTTCAGTGACTCTGGATTGCTCCTCATACACATTTGGAAATGCAGGGTGGTACTTTTGGAAGCACTAAATACTTTAGAAAAATCAGATAATTAACAGGATAGTAATTAATCATGTTCACAACTCCTTTTTATTTCCAGGAGAAAGCATAAATATTTTCAGAATTCTTTTGTGAAATCAAATATGCATAAATGTGTATTTTGTTTTCCATAAATGATTTCAAATAGCCTTATGGATAGGTAAAGCAAGTTAACTATTGCAAAAATATAATTCCCCCTCCCTATTCCTCTCACTGCTCCTCTTCATCACCTTAATTTCTCCTGTCTCTGCTTCCAAGAAGGTCAAGTTTCTATGTTAGGCTGTAGTGAATATTGTAAAATATATAGGCTAAATATGTATCTGTCTAATCTTATTTTTCCTAAGATTAAGGTTTTATCCACTGAGCCATTGTCTGTGTGATTTATAGCTTAAAGTACATGAAGATTATTTTTTAATATTTATGGTCTTCCTCTAGATGGAATTTACAAATCAACTTTAGGACAGCGAGAACACATGCAACACAAAAGGAAAGCTTTTATTTTTTTAAAGAGAAATTGAAAGACGATTTTAACTAAGGTTTTACATGAAACTCTGAGGTACAGGAAAGTGCTCTGTTATAATAGAAGCTTAGTTGATATGCCCACACCTATACTTTTAGATGGCTAGATAGTTCCCTTATAAATTATATAGTATTGAGTATTGTATGTATGTCATAATTTTTCTTAGTGTGACATTAGATATTTCATTAGGACAAATGTGTCAACTAATTTGATTTATTTAAAAGCAGAATTCTTGCAAGAAACTGTCACCATGTTTCAGGGAAAAGCCTTCTGGAGATAATTGATTCAGATCTGCTTATCTGCAAACATTGACAAGAGCTGCCATTATACCAAATAATTGTAGTCCATCACAGTCACATCTAGAAATGCTCTATTTGCTCCTGTTAAGCTCCAGATCTAAGGGTATTCTTTGGCTGAGATGTGCAATCCTGCACTGATATGATTCAAGACAAAGATTTTTTTTTGCAAAAAAAACCTGAGAGCATGCATCCAGACCAAATATATCTAAACAGCTGCTAGATTAAAAGGATGGCACTGAATAGAACAGCATATTTCAGGACTGTTGGAACTAGAAGAATAAAAGGTACTAGAACCTAGAAAACTGGATGCCCTGCAACACATTTCTGTTAAACTGTGTGAACATCTGAACTGTTTCTCTAAGAAGTCTGGAAATTTCCCCCTTTTCCTGGACTGGAACCTTGTGAGGGCAGACACATGACACAATGACAATGGGACAATGACCTCATCTTCCTCTTTCCTACTCTTTTGCCCTCTGCCAGTACCAGCTTCCATTACCAGCCATAACAGTAACAATATTTTATTAGTCTAGACAAATTTCCTATCTAGGCACACCCAGGTTCAAATGTATCTTGCTTATGCTTGTTAATTACACTAATGATCTAATTAATAGACAGAATTCTTTAAATCCCCGTTGTCAGTATATTTGCTAGAGAAAGAACAACAAAAATTGGTATGTCTGCTAAGTAGAACGGAAAGTGGATTTTAACAAGGTTGTGGAGTTACTAAAGTGGTCCAATTTTTACATCACAGAGCTCACTTACAAGTTAGTATCTACAGAATTTTTGTCTAAATTGTCACTGACAGCTATCTTGGGCATCCACACACCATAGTGCAGACATACTCTTAATCAATGATTTTACATATAATATATTTTGTCAACATGTATTGTGCTGTGTGTCACAGCTAGAGCAATTCCATTTCATAGCAACATTAACATTTGTTTTCATTCCACCTTGGATCACAACCAAAACCTTTTGGAACTCTGCAGCAGAAATGGAATTATCAAAATCAGTGTTTATATGTCAAAACATGTGGATGTCATTAGGGAACTGGCTGGGCATGGGGAAACCCAGGTTCAATTACATTGTTCTCTGAACCAGGACAGGCTTTTTTCTTGCTGGATGAAGCAGATCAAGGATTTGAGCCTTCACTTCCTTTAATAATAAGTTAATTCTTCCCTACTCTTTCATCAAGCTTGCTGTTTCTTTATAAAGCGTCTTCTTTTGACTAAAAAGCTCATTTGAGGAAATGTCATACAGTGAAAGGGTGTTCCAGGCAAAATTACCCACAGTACCCACAGCTTAACATGCAAATATAGCAGCTTCCACTTTATAAGAGGAGAAATGCACTCTCAGGTGCCAAGTGATATGCACAGGATCATGATGCAATGCAGTGAAGAAAACTGGTTTAGGACTGAAATTTGTTTGCGCTGATCACAGGGTTACAGAGGAACTACAAACATTTAGAACTTGCATTTCTCCATTTTGTAAAATGTTTCAACAATAAAATGAGTAAAATAGGAAAGCAATCAAGTCAATGTAGAATAATAGAAATTATTACTTTAACTTCTGGAATCAGCTATATAACCATGAGTGTGAAGAGCGGGGATTGCTCACAGCAGCCAATAATGCAAAATCATAAGTGTGTGCCTCTCTTCTAAAGTAAACCTTGACCTACACTTTGCAATACAGGTCTTTCTTGATGGTTGGATTGTTGACAAGTGCCCAAGCTGTCTCTCTTATACAAGGACTATGATTGCCCTTCATTTGGAATGAGAGAAGAGGCAGAGCAGGGATCAAGGGTTTAGTAACCTTGTGGCTTGAACACTTGTTGAGCAAAAGAGAAGCACATGCTTATTGTATTCAGACTGAGGAAGCTGACCATGGTTTCCACATTTCCATCAAACTAAGAAACCACCAACCTGAAAGAGATGCTGGTGGAAAGCTGTCTCCATTTTCTCTGTTGACTGATACTGGGCCACTACAGAAAGAAAGGAAATATTATGCAAAGAGTAAAAAGAAAAAGGAAAGGATGGCTTGCTTAAACAAGAGAGGTAGAGATATAAAGTGTGAAAAATCCTGGGTTCTGTCCAAGCTTCTAATTGTGTTTATGTAATAAATAACTATTTTTCAGGAGACAGTAGTACATAAAAGTTTGGTTAATTAAATGTGCTGTCTCAGTTATTGTGAAGGACAGATTTTCTTTTTCCAATAGGCTTTGTTGAAAACAGTTCATCTTGCAGTGAAATATGTCAGGAAAACGATCAGTTTGTTGGGCTTTGTTCCCCTACAGGAACGGCTGGGTCCATTCAGCTGCTGTGAAAATGTACAGTAACTGCTGGTCTCTCCGTGCTGGTATCTTCAGTCACACATGGGACTCAACCAGGAGGAATTCTGAAACAGCATGTTGCCTGATTTGCAAATGAGAAGATTGACTTGCTGGTGGGGAAAAAAAAAGGAAAACAAAAGAAAAGGGGTTTAACAAATGTTAAAAATCAGCTGTAAATTGCAGGGGGAAATTTGCTTTGCTATGCCACATCAGCTAGGGTATTTGATAACTATGGTCACTACAGAGATCACATTTGACCTTTAGAGATGCATTTCACTATCCAAAAGCAAATGTCTCCTATCTTTCTTAAACAGGGATTTCATATATAGGTACAACTTTGGGAATGTATTAATTGTTGTTGAAACTTGCTTTAGTTATTTCAAAAGCAGGAAGGGATAATCATAGAATCATTGAATAGTTAGGGTTGGAAAGGAGCTTAAGGTCATCTAGTTCAAACCCCCCTGCCGTGGGCAGGGACACCTCACACTAAACCATATCACCCAAGGCTTCATACAACCTGGCCTTGAACACTGCCAGGGATGGAGCATTCACAACCTCCCTGGGCAACCCATGCCAGTGCCTCACCACCCTCACAGTAAAGAATTTCTTCCTTATATCCAACCTAAACCTCCCCTGTTTAAGTGTTAACCAGTTACCCCTTGTCCTATCACTACACTATCACTAATGAATAGTCCCTCACCAGCATCCCTGTAGGCCCCTTCAGATACTGGAAGGCTGCTATGAGGTCTCCATGTAGCCTTCTCTTCTTCAAGCTGAACAGCTCCAACTTTCTCAGCCTCTCTTCATATGGGAGGTGCTCCAGTCCCCTGATCATCCTCGTGGCCCTCCTCTGGACTTGTTCTAACAGTTCCATGTCCTTTTTATGTTGAAGACAGCAGAACTGCACACAATACTGCAAGTGAGGTCTCACAAGAGCAGAGAAGAGGGGCAGGATCACCTCCTTCAAGCTGCTGGTCACAGTCCCTTTTGATGCATCCCAGAATATGGTTGGCTTTCTGGGCTACAAGTGCACACTGGCTCATGTTCATTTTCTCATCGATCAACACCCCCAAGTCCTTCTCTGCAGGGCTGCTCTGACTCTCTTCTCTGCCTGGGATTGCCCCGACTCAGGTGCAGGACCTTGCACTTATCAAGGTTCAACTTCAGAAGGTTGGCATCAGCCCACCTCACAAGTATGTCAAGATCCCTCTGAATGGCATTCCTTCCCTCCAGTGTATCAACCGAACCACACAGCTTGGTGTCATTGGCAAACTTGCTGAGGGCGCACTCAATCCCCCTGTCCATGTCAGTGACAAAGATGTTGAACAAGAGCGGTCCCAACAGCGATCCTTGAGGGGCACCACTTGTTACTGGTCTCCAGCCAGACTTTGAGCCATTGACCACAACTCTTTGCGTGCAGTCATCCAGCCAGTTCTTTATCAACCAAGTGGTTCATCTATCAAATTGATGTCTCTCCAATATAGAGAGATGGATATCGTGAAGGACAATGTCAAGCACTTTGCACAAGTCCAGGTAGATGACATCAACAGCTCTACCCCTTTCTATCAGTTCTGTAGCCCCAGTGTATAAAACAACTTTGTATATGCAGGAAGCAATTAATTCTTCATGGCTATTGTTCCTAGAATGAGCTGTAATTTCAGCAAGAGTGATTTAGGTTGTACATTATGGAAAAAAAATAAAACTGAGAGAAGAGGTGCAGGAATTCCACCTCTGAATTTTTCAAGCAACCACTTTAAACAATCATCTAACAGAGAAAGTTTAGGGGTTTGGAGAAAAATGCGTTTGGCAGAGATTTGGATTAAATGGCTTCTGCAAGATCTTCTTTTGCTTCTCTTTCCCATTCCTTCCCTCTTACAATTCCATAAGGATTCTAACACAGTGGTGGGGATTATTATCACACTTGTCTGCTTCCTACTGTTTAACTGGTTTCCTAATTTTTCAGGAAAGCCTTGCCTACTCAACATATTAACTTTAAAAACTGTATATTAGTCTATTCCAAATAAATGGAATTTATTTAGATACCAGCAGCATTGGTAGGTAATTATACCTATACAAAAAAAAAATAACAAAATATACAATCTTTATACTCAAAGAGTTCATATTCAGATCCTTACCTTTGTTTTTCATTTATTTCTTTTCCTCTCTACTTATTATGGTTTATTCGAGATCTTTACTGAAAGCCCAGAATGAAATTTCTTTGCACATGTAATTTGGAAAAGAAACTCACAGAAGCTATGCAGTTTTTCCACTTTCCAAGTAGGATGAAATATCATGAAGTATATATTAAACTTTACATGACTTATATGAAAAAAAACTTCCCACACAACTGAAATATTTTAAAATTATTAATTGTTATAGTGCTTCATAATAACACCAAAAATTAAAATGTGCAAATGGAAGCAAAATGATTTGTAAGATCCTAAATATATTAAGATTGTTTTAATTATCATCCTGTAATTCCATGTCTAGTAATTTCCTGTATTTTGGAAAAGAAATTACTTGGTATTCATACAAAGATAAGCAGTAATTTTTCAACTTCCTCACAGAACTGTTGTGCTTTGTTAATATCAGAAATACCTCCATTGTGTCTTGGAGACCTCAAAACACTTTTTCAATTATGACCGTTAAATCTGCTATCCTGATTTGTGTCAGGATGATAAATTTACACTTTATCTTTCAGAAATGATGTTTTGTCTTCTATAGATTTTACATAAAATATTCAAACATAAAACTGTTCACACAGATTTTTACAAATATGGCTGGTTTTTCTATTCAGTACACTAAGTTTTGTTTTGTGAGAGCTGGTCAAGTACTCAGTATGAACTCAATATTGGAGATAGCAATTTTCAGGAAGGATGCAGATATTGTCCTCTTGCATTGTTTTAAGTAGTCGAAGGGTTTTTTTCTTTCTTTTTTGTATTTTGTACTCCGCAGATTAAGCCTGCACTTCTTTAAATTAATCTACCTAAGTTTGGAGGTAATAGCTGCAAAAAAGCTTGAGCTGTTATATCATACAGAACACACCTCATTAGCAACAAAAGCTAATACAAGCACTTACTTTGTGGCTGTGTTGGCTTCCCGCTCACTTCAAAGCAGAGTTCAAAGTCCTGATCCTAATAAAAGCACTAATAGCAAAATCGCACAAGTGTTCAATGCACTCACAGAGGCCAGTTTCTCTAACATGCTCCATTCCCATTTAGGTGACAAGTGATTAAATTCTCAGAAGAGCTCACTGTAATGACTAGCTGTTGAAAATCTAGAGATTAATGCTACTGGGTGCTAAACAAAAAGGGTTGAAAGATCTTCAGTATAAAATACTTTGTTATAGATAATAAATTTCAAGAAATGAATGCACCTGCAAGGGTTTACATCTGCAAAACAGAAAATACTGGTTTCGTAAAATACAACATTTTTTTTTTAATTTCATAGATTATACTCCCCAAAAAACCATAAATTCAAGCAGATGTCAATTTGTTTAGAAATAATATTTTATTTCAGGACTAGATTTCCATAGACTAAATATTTTTCACTTTAATAGTCTTACATTGATGATTATTTAGGTGAGGTCTAATTCACCAGCACTGTACACATACAGTATAATGTTCCTCCACTATTTTCTATTTTAACTGTCAAATTAAGGTCCCAGTGGAGATTAATCACTGCCTTCCTTCCCAGTTCCACTTCAGATCACTTGTGGTCTAACTATAAAGGGTCTTTAGAAGATGATACTCAAATGTAAATGGCATGTTTATTGCATATTTCTCTTTGCTTTAGTTTTGCACATTTCATTTTATAAGAAACAGTTAAACCCAAGTTTGTCATTCTGATACGTGACTGCCAGTCTTTGTACCAGCACTTACAGGGGGGAGGAATCATCACTGGACTGAACCTTTTTTAGAAGTGAGATAGTAAGAGTCAGAACAATTTTAAAATTAAAGGACAGGAACAGCAATGCTTCAGTAATCATTGCATGAGCAACAGAGACGCACAGATGATCCAGGTCACTTGGCTTTAGCAGGGCTCATTAGTTTAGTGGCTGTACTATTGGCTGTGCATCTGTTGCTTCTTGAGTAAGCACAGCTCTGGCAGGGGTCTATCAGAGCTTTAAGAGACCTGGACTAGCTCCAAGTGCATTCTGAGCGCTTATGTGACAGTAAGCACAGCCTTTGGATCCTGCCAGAATGAATCTGTAGGACAGCTAGGAACTAGAACCAGTCTAAACAAAATTACCTGTACTCCAGTTGTAACATAAATCATGATATATATATATTTATATAGTCCCTTTCCTCCAGCTTATGCTGCCTAATGGAAAGCTGACTTCATCTGAAACATGTAGGTTAAAATATATGACATATATGCAAACATATGACTGTTTGCTGTTCAAAATTGTATTTTTGAGCTCTGTGGATCAAAGCTCATGTGATTTGCAGGATGGTGGATCTCATTTGTAGCCAGCTCTTGGTTTAGAGCTAGGCAACTAAAACTTGCATTTTAAAAGTATCTCAAAAGTGACAGTCAGAGGCAAGTGCTCTAGTCGCTTGTCAGATGTTGGTAGTGATAGCATAAATTTGTTACTAAATATCTTTAAAATATCAATGCCAAAATATCAGAACCTATCTACAAATACTATACTAGAGGGGTGAAAACCTCCAAACAATACCCCCCACCTACTCCCATAAAATTAATGGATCAAAATTAATTATAATTGGATATTAGCTTTTTAAGATGCTAGTTTGGAGGGGCTGCCCAGATGCTAAATTGCCCCCAAACACCTACAGATACGTGCCTGGATGCCCTTGTAATGACTTGGAGAAATGGAATTTGTGCAAAGGTTTCTTTACAGTATATAGGCAAAGCTAAGTTCTTGTGGAACCCTTGGGAGGTGCATGAATAGTTTCATGTGCAATTTTTATTTAAGCAGTGAATTTAAATCTTCTTTAAAAGGAGACACTTGCCAGTGTCCCATAAAAAGGACATCTTCAGACCTGAAAAGCCTGAGAGCTTTCTGGATATGTGGAAATAAGCTTAAATTCTGCCTTGGCTTTAGACATCAGAAAAGGGTTTCAAGACCATAGTATCACAGAATCATAGAATGGTTTGCATTGGAAAGGACCTAAAGATCATCAAGTTCCAACCTCCTGCCATGGCAGGGACGCCTCACACTAGACCATGTTGCCCAAGGCTCTGTCCAGCCTGGCCTTGAATACCGCCAGGGATGGAGCATTCACCATTTCTTTGGGCAACCCATTCCAGTGCCTCACCACCCTTACACTAAAGAATTTACATCTAACCTAAATTTCCCGTTTCAGTTTAAACACATTACCTCTGGTCTTATAAATGCTTATGCAAGGAGATAATAATACTGTACAACAGTATAAATATACATTTATTCTGTTCAGAACTAACAATGATTTTCTGTTTATGTTGATTAAAAAAAACAGCAGCAGCTTTTGTTCAAATCCTCTTTTTTGTTTGTTTGTTTTGTTTACTGTAAATGAAAAAGCTATATCATGCTTCATTTAACAGGAACCAAACAGTTACAGTTTGCATCTCCCTATTATTTGTATAAATGAGATAACCCAGTGGGATTCAGGCAGAATTTCAGTCAGTGCTAAATTAGGATAACTAAAGGTAGGGTATTATATGATGTGATTGACTAAACTAGACTAGACTAGGCTGGACTAGGCTAGATTAGACTAGAATATTTTCCACTGGAAGGGACCTACAGTGGTCATCTGACTCTTTAAGTCAGTATTTCATTAACTTGAATAAGGATTCAGTACTGTATTGCTGTGTTTAAGTCTTTCATTAGTTACTTAGAATTTTGTGATGGAAAATTACTGAAGAAACAGCTGCCCAATGATAATTATCCTTAGAAAATATTGCTAAGCTTTATTCACCAAAACATCTTGTATCTTTCTAGCTACTTGATAATTATTGTTTAAATGAGATCTTAAGAACTAATTTTTCTAATAATTCTGAAAATAAGTTGATGAAATTTAAATCTAAAAGGAAAGGAGACATATTATGCAGTCTTGAGCAGGGTAAATGATAAAGGATTTTAGTGGACTAAACATAAAAGGAGCTATCAAAGCTAAAAGATGTGTGCAAAAGCACACCATTTCTGCAGTAAGGAGTATAGAGGAAGATAAAATATTTTCTGGTAACAGTGTAGTAACTATTTCTAAAATATTTAAACTATATAAAATATGTGTATTGAAAAAAAAAAAAGAATCTAAAGTCAGGCAGTGCCATCAAATCTCACAGATTATCTAAGGAAAGTAGATCCCTTAAGAAATAGATACTAATCAGATAAAAATATGTGTAAAAAGTAAGAATATCTGAGAAGGACTGAGCCCAAGAGTCGGTTTCATCTTTTACAAGGTTAACTGCTGGCATGTTGAGCTAGCTATCAAACCATTTCTAAAGTTATGGAAATCACAAGAAGAAAAATGTGCTGAAGCCTAATAACGTTCATAAACTCCTCATTCAACAGTTCCCAGACTGCAGTGCATGTACCAGAATAAATGTCTGCCCTAATGATGCTCATTAAAAATTCTGAGGTGATGCGCTGAGTACTTCTGAGTGTCTCAGTGTCTGAAAACCTCTTAGCTGATTAAAAATTTGTCATGCTGTGAAGATTTTGTGAGGTCTTTTTAATTTGAAATACCTCACATTGGTAAGGCAGAAAGGAAAGGTGATGATTCCAAGAACAATTTTACTGCAGAGAAAAAAAAGTCTAAAACTCTAAACATCTGGGGTGTGAAGAATAGTACTGTAAACTTTAGATTCGTGTTCTAAAGCAGGGACTTCAAGTTGTTAGCTAGCCTTGTCTCACAGTGTGCCACAATATTTGATAAACTCTGGTAACCAGAAATGTAAATTTCTTTTCCCCTCCTGTTGCCGAATTTTTTTCATAATCTCAATAAAATGATTTAGCTTTTCAGGTACTCTTTTACTAATTATAAAACAGTCTTTCTGAAGATAGTTTAGACTAAATTAAAAAAACCAAACAAACAAAAAAAAAGCAAAGAAATCCCTGAAAATTTTATTGCTGTGATTCTTTTCTAAGGAAAAACCTTCTTCTAATAATAATAAAAGGGTTAGAAAAGACAGTGGGAGGGAGGGAGGTGATTCCAAAAATATGAGATATGAAGGAAGTAATTGCATAAAGATCTTGAGATTATAGTTGGTACTTACAGTTTGAAGCAGAAAGAATGCTAACAGAAGTATGTGATTTTGGACAAAATTAGTTTATATAGATCTTAATAGGCTTTGTCACCTTTTATCACTTTTTCTTAACTTTAGTCTATTTTGATTTGTAGGACATAAAAATTTAACGTAACTCACAGAACTGAAAATATAAGTATTTAAAAAATGCTAATATATACTCTACACACAAACAAGGAAACAAACAAAACAGAGGGAAAATGAAGCTAAAAATGTCTATTTAAATTGTACCCTAATTTTTATGTGTTTGAAGCCAGAAGCATTATGGCAATACTTCATAGAAGAAGCTTGTATTGTCTGAGGAAGGTAAAGTTATCTTCTATGATTCTATGATTCCATGCCTTGTCCTCATCCCACTTCCTATGTCCTTTCCATTTGTTCCCTTCCCCTTGTCCTCTTCCTTTTCCTTCTCCCTGAAAACCAAAAATGTGGCATTGTTTAGCTTTAAATTTGTTGTATAATGGAATTCATATGTGTATGATCCAAGCAGCTGCCTGTGAAATAAGTTCTATGGGTACTGTGGAAAGTATGGCCTGTGAATGACAGGAAATGTGGTTTTTGGTTTTATGTCGTCTAAGCCAATTACACACAAATTAGAATGTAAAGAAGATTTTTTTAGGACTTTTTTGATTTCTTTTAGGCATTTGAATGCAATTGCTGTACATAAAAAGAGAGTAGAGAATTATGTTTATAGTGATAAGCTACAGGTAAGGGATATCAAAATGAGAGGGCTAGTAGGATACAATGTGAAAAGTTTCAAATAGGCTTGTTCTGTCTTATCTTCAATTTGCACCATAGCAGAACTCTGGATCTTGAATTTATGTAAAGGTGTTGCTAATTCCTTCTTCAGAAACTTGGCAGAGCCAAAGGGAGAGGGAACTGGCAGCCTGATCTGGTTCATGGGAATTTTTCCAGGGTGGAGAGTAGTCTCATGTGATAAAGATCCTACAAACCTTTAGCTTACAGAGAGTGGTCAGAGGAGAGGGTTTGTGGCCATGTTTCAGCTATAGCCTGATGTTCTCTGGAGCACAGAATTAGCCATCATGTTTTGGATAAACAAGTTTTAGAGCAGTTTCAAGGTTGCTGTAAATTACGTTAGAATTCAGAGTGGACCCACGTAATCACCAGAACAAACATGACTTAAAATCACTTGTGAAATAGATGTAACAACAAAAAAGATGAACACCTGAATACTTCTGAAAATAAGTTGTATGTCTCTGCAATTGTTTGGAGTGTATTAATATAATTTCCTTCCTATATCAAGCAGAATTGTACTCTGGACCTATAATGTCAATAGGACTCTTCCCATGGATCTCAATGGACATTTGGTCATGACTATTTCTTGTAGACTCTACATTATGACTTGATTTCTTACATATGCATACATTGTGAATATGTATGTAATTCCTGCTGAAGTGTGGCTGTGCTGAATACATACAAAATGAGAACTGAGCTGCTTTTCCTAAAAAAAAAAAAAAGGAAAAAAAAGGAATACCTGTATTCATTTGCCTTCTTTTGTTTTTCCTTAGCAACCCAAAACTTATTCCATCACAAATTTGTTTCTGTCAGTGAAGCTGCTCTTTTTTTCTCATTTTTGTTTCTAACTGGATGTAACCCTTTTCTCAGTTAAATTGTTTACAGTAAATTGTTCCTCCCTTTGGAATCTGAGAGGTTTGATGTTATTCCCCAGCCTTCCTCTTCCACTCTGTAGCAGTCAAAGGATGTCCTTAATGTTAATGAATCCAAGACAACAGGATCCAAAATGTTTCTGATGCTAACTTTCTGTTTGAATTCCAGACTGTGTTGGAAAATAGTCTTATATCACCTGATGCAATTATATTGATCCACAAGTTGTGAGCACGTCACAGCTGTTTCAACAATGAAGAGCAGTTTGTCCCTAGTGAGACCTTGTTGACTATATATGAGGTAGGATTAGAGTTAATTTTTATTCTTTTTTATATGCAATAGAAAAACTATTACAGAGTTATCTACTGTAATGATTACAGTTTTCAAATAGCATGAATAATCCATGGAGGATAATCTACTTCCCTCTATGCCTGTGGATTGAGTTGGAAGTCTGTAAATCCCTATCAAACAATGAGATTTATAACGATAAAAATTTTCAACCTGCAAATAACTGGTGTGTATCTGCTGACAGAAGGCACTGTTCAAGATGGGCACAGTGTAGTAAGACAAAGAGCCTTTCTAGCACACAGAGACGAATTCCCCATTTAAGTCTCAGAGGCAGAGCACTATCAGATTGCTGTCTCACATGTGTGTGCTTGTCCTCAAGGCAGTGATGTGCTAAGTATCCACAAAACTCTCTCAAATCAATTAATGTTCCAGGTATTGAGCAACTCTAGGACTTGAGGTTATGTGCTAACTTCTGTCCACCACAGGAAGTGAGATAAAGATAAATATGGAGAATCAATTAGGTGTGCATCCCCTATGATATCATGTAAGATTAAAAATTAATTGTCAATATCTAGAGAAATACCTAGAAATTTCTTTGCATTGGACACATGCTGCATCTTACAAAACAGTCATGAAATTGAAATTCCCTTTTTTTGGCTCCTTACTTCTGTATTATAAACATCCAAGTGAAGTCATCCTAGTTTTCGTACAATTTTGGCACATAGCTGACATATTGCAACCCTTCACTACTCTAAAGCTCCAGCTCTGTCAAATGGTATACACATGAACCTAACATGCAATTTCCTTTCCCAGCCAAAGGCACTCATAATTTAATCCTTATTAAGCAGTTTTCTCAAATTCCAATACTTGGATGGATAAAAAAAATCCAACATATTGTATTATTGATTTTTTTTTTAACCTCAGTTCTGGCCTCAGCTGATTTGTATGTAACCAATTCTTTCCACTTTACATTTTCCAACGTTTTTCCTTGTATTTTTATTATACATATATACAAATTCATACATGCACATTGTTGCAGACTGACTTCAAGAATAAGATCTCAGGAACTGTAGTGCCTTTAACTCAGGCATTTCCTGGCTGTGTGAAGCAGTCCCAGCGATAACCCTCATTTAGTCTGGAAGCAGTAACTATCTACTTATTACTAGTTTATTTACTTTTTAAAAGGCCTGACCAGATATTGCTGAAACATGTTGCTCATACCCATATTTCAGGACTCATCAAGAGGTTTGACATTAACTGTGATTGCTCCATGAGAAAAACCCTATAGAGCACAGAGAAAGGTAGGTGCAAGGCTCTGTTCTATTAGCAATTTTTTCCAGGTCAAAGAGAGGTGCAGTTTGCTACTGAAAAACCTTTAATAATTAACTATCTGCAGCTAGAACCGGATCATCTGTGTACATATAAGCAAAGCTTAGAGACCCAGAAAAAAAAAAAGGAAAAGATATCATCACTTTGCAGCTTTGTGTAGTTTTTACTGTTACACATCCTCAACGTTCCATGTCAAATAGAAAAGAAAGATAATCTTTTACCCCAAAAGACCATCTTTAAGGATCAAACTGGCTTAGCTGAGTTAAAAAAATTGGAATTGCACCCCTGATCTTTCATTCTACTGCAAATGAGAACTACCCATTTGGTAAAATACTTAGAGATTGATTGATTAAAGAGGCTATATATCTAAACTAAGTTGTTCTATTGCAAAATGATAAGTTCTGCTCTGAGCTAAACTGTAAGCTGCTTTCATTTTATTTTGGTTTTAGTTGACTCACGTGTCACAGCAGGAGATCAGAAATTACTGTAAAATTCGAAGTGGGATTGCACTGTAATTCATAAATCAGGCCTTCTCATGACACTTTATTATAAGTGGCTTTTGAAGTCTCAGAAATGGATTGACCTATTTTTATGTTCATTTCACATTGTAAAATTATTTTTCAAACATGCCATTAGGCTTTAAGAGTTCTTGGATGTGGTCTGACTCTGTATAAATGTCATACTTCTTACACTTACTCCATATATATTTTTCTCTGTACAAAAACTGACATTTGAAGTTATGGTTCTTTCCTCTTCCCTGGAATTCTTCAACATTTTGGAGCAAGAAGATAGTTTCTGCATTTCACATAGGAATTTACATTTAGTTCACTATTCTGTGCAAAAGGCTTTGTGATTCTAGAGTATGTAAGCACTATCATTATTTTTCCTTATAAAATTCAGATCTCAGATGCATGCTCAAATTACTATTGTTCAACATTTTCTCTCTGTTGAGAGAAGCCATGCAGTTTTAGCAGTATTGCATTCATTTCAGATTTAGTCTTCAAAAAGAGAGGTTTCAGTAAATCTATAACTGTTGGCCATGTCTGTATATTAAGAAAGACAGTTATGTGTCCTACTTTCCTTATCCACAAGGATGCTCTGTGGATAACTTCATTAATCAAGTTCTTGGATGCTATAACAAAACTTGACAACATAACTAAGGAATGTAAGTAAAGCACTGTATTGGGTTTGTGTGGAAAGTTTTTGGTAGTGGGAAGGTTAACAGGGTGGTTTCTGAGGGAAACTGTCAGAAGCTTCCCCACTGTCCAATAAAGCCAATGCCAGCTGGCTCCAAAATGAACCCACCACTGGCTAAGGCCAACTCCATCAGCAATGGTGGTAGTGCCTATGGGATAACATAGTTAAGAAGGGGGGAAAGTTACCGCACAGAAGCAACAACAGCTGGAGAGAGTGAGAATATGCGGAAGCAACAGCTCAGCAGACATGAAGGTCAGTGCAGAAGGAGTAGGAGGTGCTCCAAGTGCCAGAACAGAGATGCCTCTGCAGCCTGTGGTGCACACCATGGTGAGGCAGGCTGTGCCCCTGCAGCCCATGGAAGCCCATGGAGGAGCAGATCCTGCAGCCCAAGGAGGACTTCCACTCTGGAGCAGGGGGATGGCAAAAGAAGTCTGTGATCTCATAGGAATACCATGCTGGAGCAGGCTCCTGGCAGGACTTACGTATCTGCTGGAAAGAGCAGCCCAAGCTGGAGCAGGTTTGCTGGCAGGAGCTGCATTATACAGTGGCATGTGGATGTTCTTGAGCAATTATACTGGCATGTATTAATAACTGTAGTGCATAAAGTGGTGGACAACACAATCATTAGCTCTGTATTTAAAACCTAGTTGTAGCCCTCTACAGAAGAGCTTCTTATGCAAAACAGATGAAAGAACAGATTTTAAATAACTTCATCTTATTTTAATGTGTGCTTCAAATGAACCCAAGCAGCAAGATAGGGTCTTTGATAAACAAGATTTCTAGTCTTAATAAACTTAAAGTAAGAGGCAAAAGTATACATTTCTTCACAACTGTGGACTTCTCTTCTGATCTACCAGATGTCTTGTCCAGGGATTCCTGAAGCTTGACATTTGTTTCTGGCTTTGTCCACAGAATGCCATGTAAACTTGAAGTCATGTTTGCTTTTGCCTTTCTATGCTTCCACTTCATCTTGTTTTAGAGAACGACCAGTTTTTAAGCTTTTTTTAATTAGGAATATTTGATAATGGAGTTGTGACCAAGATAATGGCCCTGATCCTGGGTAAATCTCTGAATCAAATACACAGTTATATAATAGCAAAAATTGACATCTGCCTAACCGTATATCTCTAGGACTCTGTTTATATATAATATAAAATTTGCTTGTCACAGGTGTTACAGAATTAAAAAAACATTAAATAGTGTAAAATAGTACATTATGAAATTGGTTCCTTAGGGAATAATTGTAGACCTAGTGTCTGAATCACTAGTTAATTTAATGATTGCTAGAATACATTACTTTGTAGAATCATAGAACAGCCTACTGTGGAACAGACATTAAAAGATCACCTGGTCCAACATTTTTGTGGGAAAGTGGGCCTAGATGAGATTATCTAGCACCCTGTCCAGCCACATCTTGAAAACTTGCAGTGATGGAGACTCTACCACATCTTAGAGATGAGGTTGCTCCAGTGAATGGTTATCCTCATTACAAAAAATCTCTTTCTTGTCTTCTCCTTGTGACTCCTTGTGATGAAAGAGTATTGAACACTGTACAACCCAGTATTTATACCTGGGGGATCCCACTTGTGACAGTCTGCCAGCCTGAGTAAAAATCATCAATCACTACTGAGTGTGTCGTCTTAGCTAATTTCCTACCCATCCTGCAGATCATCTGTCTAATCTGTATCCTGGCAGCTTGTCTAGTCAGTCTATTTCTGCCATATGCCGTCACAGCACTGAAAGTAAGAAAATGGCCTCTTCAGCTGAGACATTAGCTGTAATACAAATAAGGGAACTTTTATTTTTGATTGTTTCTTTGTTGAAAAATCTCAAAAAAAACCAACCCAACCCAAAACAAACCAATAGTTACATTCATTATTTGTTAAATTTTTCACAATGCTTCCTTTTGTGTAGCTGTTCACCACCTCATTTAGAAATTTGCAAATTAAACATTTAGTAATTTCTTTGTGTAATTTATATATTGCACAGTTAGAGTTAGGTGATTAGCAGTATAAAAACTGAAATATTTCCACTGGTGTATTTTGCAAATTCTGACAATAGGTTGCCCAGATGCATTCTCTTCTAATAAGTTTTTACCAGTTCACTGCATTCAAGTTACAAAATATGATGCTCAAATGCCTACAAGTTTGTTTAATGAAAAACCTTATTACAAGCAAGAGGAACACACTTTATTTGTAAAACTAAGAATTTATTGTTAATTTGATCGGAATCTTACTAGTCTAATCAAAGAATTATTACTAGTCCAGTTACAGTGATGCTGAATATCTGATACTGAACATCAGCAATAGTTCAGTTCATATGCAGTTAAAATGACATATAAGCAAGTTTTCTGGTATCTGTCCGTCTCTTTGTTGTTAAGCTCAATCTCACAAGTGGTTGGGGTTTAGTTTCTACTAGTTATAGTAGATAAATTAAAGCTTTATAGTATATATATTATATATATTAGTAATATTTATATGTAATATATTATATATATGCTGTATATAGGCTATATAGTAATATATATATTACTATATATATAATATATATATTACTATATATAGCTTTATGCTATATAGTAAAGCAATGTAGCAGAAAGTGTTACTTGAAACTACTATACAAGCTAAGGAAAAGTTAGACCAAAGTAGGTAGTAGTTTCCTAGCCTTTATTTTAGTTATAAACTAAACTAAAACTTGCCCTGTTAGGTTAAGGAAACTCCTAGGTCTCCAGAAGTAATGGTCACTGATGAACTTATCCCACATAACCTAATCTAATTCCTCTTGGATCTCGTATTTTTTTCTCTCCCCTCTATTGTGATAATTCCACAACTTAATTACATATTGTAAAATTGGAGAACTTTATGTCTTCATTCCACTTTTGTACTTTCTACTTGTGCCTAGAGAATTATATTTTTTCTTGGATTCTTTACTAGTACCTCCAACTTTCTAACCAGTTGCATGCCTCTGTTGGTTTTAAAAAGGTTTTATCAGCAGCAATTATGCTTCTAATTATCAATCCCTAGATTATTTCTGGCTATGAGGCTTCTAAAATCGCTTTACTGAAAGGCAGTGTTTCATTTAGACAGTGTTATTGTGATGGGATGCTCAGATTTATTTTTTAATGCATTATTTTTATTTAGTGTTACAGAGAATACTCTAAGCACTTCTACATCGTCTTTGTTTCTTTGCTTTTGACCCCTTCTCCAAGATAACTTATACCTATGTTTAGCATTACAAACCCTGTAAGACCCCTTGGGCAGCCCTTTCTCTGGTCTAAATTTTAACCACCATTTTCCTCACAACTGTGAATTCAAAAGGACTTTCTTTTCTCAGAGTGATTTAATTTTCTTAAGAGTTTTGATGAAACAACTTGAAAGTTCTTTGAAAACCCAAGTATATTTCATTGATCACATCTTTGTGCACCTGTTCTTTGAGTAAAAAGAATTATGAGGCAAGATTACCCTTTTCTTCAGGAAACACTTCCCAGTGTACTATGTTTATACACATATCTCCTCATTCTATTCTTTATGACATTGATCTGCCTGGTAGGAAGGTCAGCCTTCCCGTGCTATCACTCTTTGATCTCTCCTAGGAGATTTTTGTCAAATTGTGTCACATTTGCTACCTCTTGGTATGGAGGCTGGCTTAAATGATAAGCTGTACACTGCACCAATTTCACATCTGAGTTCTTTTAGAGCTCTTGAGTGAATACCATCTGCTGCTGGCAGTTTGTCACTATTCAGCTTGTTCTAAATCATCTTCTATTGACAAACCAGTTGGAGAAAATTCCTCAGTCTCCCCTTCTGTAAAGAATGACTCTATTATGGAAACCTCAGTTGCAGCCCTCATGACGCTTTGCCTTGCTTGAATCCTTTTTTTTATTTTCTGTTAAAGTTATCCTTTTTTATTATGATTGGTGACTAGTTTCAGTGGGTATGTTTGCACTGGCAAGGTGTTCAGACCAATCTATTGAGTGATACAGCTGTTGCTGACGACCTTCTCCTCCACTATCCATATTTCACAATACTTTTTTTTACTAAATAAATATATTTTGGTCTACTTCTAATCTAGTCTTATGGACTGAACACCCACCTGGCGTGTATGAGGTGCACTCACTTCCAGTTTAGTTTAATTTGAAAATAATCTAGTTCATATATTCCAAGATTGTTGCTCAGCCTGGAACAAAGGATGGTGAAAAAGTTAACGTTCACAAAGTTATCTCCTGGGGTACATAGCTGATGTCATACTTCGATTCAAGGATAAAATAAACAAAAGGAGAGAGAGTGACAGAGAAAGAAAGGGGAAAAGGGAAAGATAAAATGCTACTAAGTGGATGTCTGGGAAAGGAAGCAGTGAAGGAGTCCCAAGGCAAACATATTCCCTGGGTATCCTCTCCAGTGCAGCAGGGTCTTTCAGTAATACTTTTACTATATAAAAACTATATAGTTTTTATCAGGACTAGAACTCCCTACTGGCTTCTTTCCTGCTTATAATGATATCAACACTGACTGGAGCACATTTTTATCAAGGACAGTTGCATACTGACCAGGTGTTACATGTTGTGTGTACATTTTATTAAGTAATATAAATTAAATGTAAACCCTAATGCAAAAGCTAGAACCCAAAAGTAGAAAATAGGACAAAAAAAGAGTGATTCTCATGTGAGTACCAGTTGCTTCCCCTGGGAAATAGCTGTAGGAGCAATACTGGGATTTATGAATTAAAGGCCACAACACTAGAGCCCAGAAGCACTGGAGACACAGGGCCACAACAGCGTGGCTGGAAGACTAGAGAGACACAGGGAAAGGGAAGTTACCTTCTGCAAACAGAAGGCCGTGAGCAGTACAACGGCACTGAAGGCACTGTGCCCACAGCAAGAGAGGACTGTACAGACAAATCGTGCTCTTGATCCAAACTGCAACCTGCTGGTGCCCATCCAACACTTCTGCCTTTAGGCCCCATGATTTCCAAAAAAAACATTGTAAGAGAAAAATTATTTGAAACAAGATACTAATTTTTAATTGAGCTTGATATAATTAGCAGTATTTTAATTTTTCCCATTTAGAGATTTCTTGGGGTTTTAAGAAAGTATTTGTACTCTTTTTTTTACTTTTCTAATGAATATTTTTTGTTTGCATTATTTTAAAGTCTTTGTTTTATTTCTGATTTATAGATATATTTACTTCTATTTTTAGTAGTCATCATTTTGTATATAAATATTTTGCCTTTTCACCAAATACTTTTAATTTCCTTTTAACTCAGTTTCTATTTGTCTACATTTTCCCTTTTACAAATTAAAGATGTATTGCTGTCCCAGGTTTCTCTCTTTTTTAAGAAACTTGACTTAGAGTGCATGTAATGCAAGGCAGCATATGGTATAGGAGTGAATTGTATTCAGAAAGAGATACACAGCAGTACAATTTGTTTTCAGCTCCCGTTTGAAAGTCACTGATTGCTGATTGCTTCTAGCCTTCTCCTCTCATCCCCTCCTCTCCAGCTTTGGGCATCACCTACCTTGTGTTTGAGCAGTGTAAAACACAAGTTATAAATCATAATATAATCCATCCCACCTAGACATAGGCCTACATTAGATCACTTGGTTTCTGCTGACTCTTATAATTTAATTTACCATAAATCACACAAAGTATTTTCAGATCCATGGGATATAGCTTCCAAACAGAAAATTACTTATTTGTAATCACTGTAAATGACACACTTGCACTCAGAAAAGCTGTTCAGAGAGAATAATTCTTTTAAATTTTAATTATTTTTCTATATTTTTTGAAACAGAAACTAACTCATGAAGACACATATAAAAAAGGCCATTTCGTACTGGAAAGGCTCCATAATATGCTCATAAACAGTGTAGGGTAGTGCATATCTGACAGACACATTTTTTTTGGTATCTCCCTTGAGTTTTCTGACATTATAGGATATGGTGCTTGGTACACTGCTCATCAGCTGGAATTACTTAGTGCTAATGAAAAGACACCAAGGAGGTGCAGTGGTGCTCTATAAATAATTTTGGAAAATAGATAAATAACTCAATATGAGTCTAAAAAATGTTTGATAGGAAAGAAAATATAAAAGTAACAGATTTTTCTCCATTTGATGCCTTCACTGCATCTTATATTCATTTTTGCCCATTTTCTATCTCTATCAGTCTGATAAGGTAAGTTAAAAAAGCAAGTAAGACCATTAATTTCCACTAAATAGACTCAGATTTACAAATAAAGCAGAAAAAAAAATAAGCCTTTAAGAAAAGTAGTCTTTTCTTCTTTCTTCTTTTTCTTTTGCAGCTAGACAGTGCTGTTCTTCAACTGCTGCCAATTTTTTGCATTAATAGGGTACCGCAAGAGCAAACCGTGAATGGAGTACTGAACCAACCTAAAAAGTTACCTGTGTCCTTGAATGCTTTCTTTTGGTTAGCTAATTGAACAAAGTGGTACAGTTTTTTTGCAGAGGGGATGGATGTGGGTTTGTTAGTTATTCCAACACTCCAGACAACAAAGCTCTTTTCAGCTTCTCAGTTAAAATTCTTTGACCTTTTAAATGACTTTTGGGTACTAGCACTTTATAGAAAGGTGAAGATGAATAGATGTTAGATTAAAATTTCAATCAGCTGAGGACTGACAAAAATATTTGAGTGTAGAATGCTAAAAAAAAATAATATATTCTTGCTTAATGTTGTCTGTTATCACTTTTGAGGAAGTGGGATTCTTATTTTCTCAACTGCTAATTTCTTCCACTTAACCTATTGACTCTGCTCAGTGTTACACGTGGCATGAGGGTCTACCTACCATATTTTAAACATAAGTTGTTGAACTGTTTCTTAGTGATGGTTCTAATTATGCTAGGCAAGATGGTAACTAGTAAGGCAAGAAAGGATAACAAAGAACAGGCAAGTTAGTAAATCCAATGATGTGTTTGAACTATTTTGTTAAATAAATATTTAAAGGATTCCAGTGGCAAAATCCAATATACATAATGTTTAATAACTTTTTTGTTCTTTTGCTGACTGGATGATGCAGTATGAGCCATATTTCGGTCGTGTGCAGCTATTTTTACTTCTCTGTGTTGTCCACTGTTTCCAGTAGCAACTGAACAAACATCAAGTCAATCAAAATTGATGGAAACTGGGAATACTATATTTATTCAAATTGAGGTGTGTCTTCTATCATTAAGGATGGTTTACAAATTTCTCTGCAAATGCAGTGACATTCAGTTATCACAGCATCATCTGTAAGAGAAATAAAACATTAATGAAATAAATGAATATTCTACATGGTATAGTCTAAGGGTGAACTTCTGAGTGTAGTGAAATTAAGGAATTGCCTTATTCATGGTCTTTTTACACTGAGTCTTTTCCCACTGAGGTGGGAAATATCACAAAGAAAGCTGTTAGGATTTTCAGCATTTCTAGCATTAGATGAAAGTCTGTGATAATATATTTTCTTTTTTTTGAATGTCATTAAAAGAGAAAATGCTGAGAAGGACAGGGAAGTATGTGTTTGCTGAGAAGAAATTTGTGACTCAGCCTACAGTTTTCAGAAAGTCTTTGATTCAATATGGATTTGAATTTAAAAACTGTGGAACTTTTTTTTTAGGATTAAATTGTTTCTATGAAGTTACTTTTTTTTAAAAAAAGCAATACAATATATATCAAAAAATGTTCTTGGGATAATGTCTACAAGCTCAAGAGAGGTGAGGTGCAAAAGCTTCAGACTATAATGCTAGCTCTTAGATCTTTGGGAGGAGTTGCTAAGGTGGTCTGGAGAAGTAACAAGACAGACCATGAAATCTGAGGGATATCATGGGCTCTAAAAATGATTTGTGCATGGCCATTTAATTTCTGCTAAGCTTTTTAATCAATCCCTTTTGAAAGCTAAGGGCATCTGAAAGTAGACAGGCAAAACTTCTGTGTGATTATGTTAGCAGGTGTGATTTCCAAGAACCAGGTGACAGTACTCTATCCAAAGGAAAGCTAGATAATTTTCATCTCTAACCTGCAGGCTGTGAGACATTTTCACTGCAGAGCATCAGCAGGCACCCAGGGAAGTCAAGTTATAAGCTCATAAACATCCCCTGTACCTGGGCTCTATATGTCAATCATTATAAAAAGCTCTAATTGGGTAAACTGTTACCTTAAGGTGCTACTACGACTGAATTTCACCCTCAGAGAATGAACTTGAGCTGCATCCGGAATTGAAAGCTGTGATACTCAAGATACGTTAGTGAGATTTGAACCTTGTTTGTACTCTGAGATTCCTGAAAAGTCTCTCATAATCATTGCTCTCTCAAATTCTTTTCAGGTTAAGTTTGCTTCATAAAACATAAGATATTTTACTTTTGCTACTTCAGGTTCAGTAATTCATTCTTACTGAAAAGAATCATAGAACCATAGAATCATAAAATCATAGAATAGTTAGGGTTAGAAAGGACCTTAAGATCATCTAGTTCCAAACCCCCTGCCATGGGCAGGGAAACCTCACACTAAACCATGCCCCCCAAGGCTTCATCCAACCTGGCCTTGAAAGTGTCTTTCTTCTTCTAGCTATTAAGACAATAAGGTTGCTAGACATCTGGTATCTAAAAACTGACTACTAATTGTCCATCTCAGGACTCAGAGCATTTGAACATATACTCTCATTCCTACAACTCAAAGTTTTTGCCATTCAGAGAACTCAGTCGTAACTAAACTGCCTTAACTTTAACATGACAAGCAGTTTTATTCTTCTTTAAATGTCACTGAAAAAGAATCCAAAATTGAGGATTACTTTATAAAGGTAAAAAACACATTCATAGAAGTATGCCAACCATCTTGTACTTAAACCTGTTAAGACACATTTTCTGGTTGAGCTCATGCATGAATCATAGAAGAGTCCGAATCCTTTGCCTTTCTGTCTTTTAAGCAGTTTATAAATAGTCTGAAAAATGCAACATATTTTATTCAATGCTTTTGCTTTTATTTACTAAGAAACATCTGTTTTGGATTTTTTCCTTGTCTAATGACTGCTTACATTATTTGATTGGCACTGTTTTTCACTATCAGGAATTTAGGAAGCTGTTTTCTTGCAAGTAGATAAATTATAACAGTATTTTTAAAAATGTGATTATACATAAATATGGCATTAATATGATCTTTACAATGATCTACAAAGAATCTACATAGGATCTACAAAGATCAGTTTTCCCTTTTGCATTTAAAATCATGATTTACCAATTCTGCATGCTATCAAAGCTTTTATTCCTCAGTTTGTCATACATAAAGTTTGAGATTATTGTACAGTTTTATTTTTACTAAGGGGAAATGACAGTACCAGAAGAATGCATTCACACAATGTACTCCTACCAAAAATACCCCCAAAATAGTATAAATTGGTTTTTTGAGTATACCAAAAGCTGTGTGGCCAAAAGCTTTCTCTATTGGGGCACATAAAGTATGTTCTCCCCATAGTATACAACTTTAGTGTTAGGCATATGCATCCTGATGGATAAAATTCTCCTGTAACAAGAAATCCTAATTTTTGATCAATAGAGACTTTGAAGGTTTGCATTAGAAAATAGTCTTCCCATAAAATAACACTATTTACAGAGCTCTGTACTAAAATTTCTGCACTATTGCCTCCAATAGACCTATACCATAGCAACATCCCCACAGAAAGCAGTTATGACGAAGCCACCTCCCATAAATAAAATAGAATTACACAAACTTGGTGTCTAGAAACTTTGCACAAAAATAGTGTTTTACAATGTTAATGTCTGATTTATTCTCAAAAACTTAGTAGTGTGGCATTCAGCTTTCACCTGTCCACATTTCATATGTGATTGGTTAGCTATTTTATTCTTTTTATTGTTGATGGCCTTGCTAATCTGAGGGAGAAGGTGTATTTGCAAGCCAAAAGATAAAATGCTGAAAGGCCAAGGCACATTACTATATTTCATGGTAGAGAAAATTGCTTGCCTGTAATTGTTCAGTGAAGAAGTGAAACATTTGGGCATCTGTGTCTTAATGATTTTCCTTGACAGTGACCTGGTGTCTCAGAGCCAGATATAACAAAATGCTGGACAGATTTTCTAATAGCTTTTGTCTCTCTGCTTAACCCAAGTGGTCTTTTAAAGTCTACCCTGTGAAAGGAGTCTTGAGGGTTTGAGGGAACAGTTAGGAATAATCCAGTGATTCAGGAGAAACAAATGTATGATTAGCATGCAACTTTGCCATTTATTCATTCATCTTCATAACACTTAGGGCTTAGTTCTGCCTGGTATTATGCTGATAAACACCTGGCCCTGAGAACCCAGCAGCTTCTATTTTCTTTTTCCCTGTCATTTGCAATTCCTTGTCTGGCCATCTCATGGTTTGGAGTATAGGGACCAAAAGCCAGTTCTCTATTCATTGCCAATCAGTGAGGTTTGGGTGGTCTCTAGGTGGTCCTGAAGTTAGAACTCGGTGCTTAATGTCTCCTTACAGTTCCCTGAGTTATCCTTGAATCCCTTCTGTCATCTGAAACCAAGCAGTTTAGAAATCAGGTGAAGTATATCTCAAAAAACCATTAAGTCTTGCACCTTGCAGCTGAAAGGAAGGCAGCTTTTTGCAGGGTGTACAAAATACTAAGTAATCTGAGAGGTAAATTTCATTCTTTGATGCACAGTTGGTATCACATTTAATGCAAAATCATCTGTATAGTGTGAGCACTGGGAGAGAAATGAGAGAAAGTTCTGAGCAGTATGTGTATGCAAGCAAATTACATAGCCTGACACATCTGCTGGCAGGACCAAGCTATTAATGGAAATTTCACCACGGTCTAGAAAAGGTCACTCAGCATTTATTTTATCCTGTAGTTTCTCATGAACCTTTTCCTTTAAAAATCTGTGAACTACCTAAGTACCACTCTGAAAGTAAATTTATTACACATCTTGTTTCCTGACTCACAAGACTTGTTTATTGGAATGGGATTAGGAAGAGCTAGTGCTGCTTTCAGAGCAGGTTATGTTCAAATGCTCACTGTAAAGATTGCTTGTGAGCTCTCCTCTTATCAGTATCCTGTATGAACTAATTCAGCCTGTGGCCTGTAGTGACTTACTGTGAAAGGAGATATAGCAAGATTTGGGTGGACACTCTATAGATGCAAAAATCTCCGGTGTTTCTAGGATTTATCCTTTGACATGAGGAAAGAGTTTGTGGGGAAACATGTAAGACTGGATAGATTTCCTGATTCATGTCATAAACACTGTAAAATGCTATATTCAGTTTAGTAAAAATTCACAGAATACAAATGTGAACACATTTAGTGGCAGGAGAACTGCCTTTTTCAAAGTGATGGGCACTGCTCTTAAAGTTTGGCAGATAGTTGCACTATTGAGAGACAGCTGCTGTGAGGACCCGATTTGTCAGCAGCACAGATCAGTCACTTTTGTAAATCACATTTGAAAAATCTAAAATTACAGATGGTCTGAACATTAAAAAATATGTTTTCTAGGTTCATTTCATGCCAGACATGAAATAAATAGAAAATCACAAGTCATCTTTCTTTGCGGTTAAAACCAGAACTGTTGTTTAAATTATTTGTATTGTTTATCTGAAAATTGTCTAGTAGAAGCAGCCTGGCATGATGTTTAATACCAGTATGACAAGCTTCAAGCAAATACTCTGTGTACATAATCCTTACACTCTACTTCAGATATGAATTTTCTAATAATTTCTTAATCACAGTGGTTAACACAGAAGAGTGTCATTATTATTGGTGGCACAGATCACTTTTAACAAAATGACATCCCTTCTTATTATCATATTACCATAGTTACATAATTATTACAGAATAACTTTTACTTAATTACTAACTGAAAGCAATTATGGTGAATAATTTGAACATTCTAATTTAGTGAAACTATCTTATTTGCTTTTATGAACAACAAAATGTAATCATAGCCACATACTAGGATAATTCACATATATCAATGGGCACTTAATGTAGTTCATACAAATTCCTTAGGCCAGAATGTTCCTTCCTGTATACCTGTAAAACTAAATTACCACAATAACGTTAACCTGAACATAAAACCTGATTCTCTTGACTCAGCAAGTCAGTGAAATGAAAGCTAACACAACTGAATTGTGCATATACATCTTGGCAGACAGGTCCCCAGAACAACAGTTACAGGCATGTAAGCAAATAGTCCTTGCATCACCTGCATTTTTTTTTCTTGCTGTGGTCAGGATATATGAGTTGTGTTGCTTGTGTCTGCATAGAGTTCAAACATTAAATTCAGTTATCTTGATCTGTGCTGCCAGCAATTTGTAAATCTGACATAGGTAGTGCTTGGTAGATATCCCTCCAAAGTCAGTGAGAGTGGCAGTTCTTCATGAAGAAGGGAGGACCATTTACACTGTAGTTTTTGTGAGCAGAATATATATAAAAAACCCCAACATTTCTAATCTGTGGTAATTGGTGTGTAGTATTTAAGCAGTCTTTTGTTGCAGCTGACTAATATACAGGGAGTCTGAATATAGAACAATTGACATTCTTTGAGGTAAACATGCAGACTTATTTTGCAAAATGAAACACTGCTTTGAGATAGCAATATGTCATCCAGTACTGATGCTGTGTTTTATGTTATTATCTATAGTAATCATCTTACAAGTTATTTGACTGAAAACAAAGAATTCTCTAAATAAGAACATATAAGATATTTGAGACAATGATGACTTCTCTGTAAGATGTCTTCCTCGACTTTTGTTTTATTTCCAAGATTAATAGGAGCAAGGAGATGGAATAAATGAAGAAATTGCACAGGGCAATCTGGTCAGAGAGAAACAAGAAAGCAGACACTATTTTCAAAAGACATTTCATCCAACAATTAATCATGGAAAATAATACTTAAAATGTTACACGGTTTGCCACAGAGAAACTAAGTATTTGCTGCTTTATTTTTGTGTTTAACTTATATTTCATTATTAGTTACTTATTTCAATACAAGATATTCTCCCCACCATCCTTAATTCAGTACACCACAAGTCTATGTATGTATAGCTATGATTTGATTTACTGTTACTATTTGAGAATATTTGTGTTGAAAAGAACACCTCAGAAAATATGTCTGGAAATCTCTAAGATCTGTACCCAGTTTACTTTTGAAGGAGACCATCATTCAGTCAGATTGAAAAATTCATTTAATCCTTAAACTCATTTTTATTATGCCAGTTAAAGCAAACAGACCAAATATCTCTACTTCTGCTGCCAAATAGCCTAGTGGACGGATATGACACTCTTTCATTCCTCCAAAGTTGTGTAAGGACAATGCTACTTCTCCCAAAAGTATCAGAAACACCTCTGAAGTGATCAGCTCTATTGATAATGAACTGAAGACCCTTCAGAATTACTGGGTTGTTAAATTTCATACTAATGTACAGATCTGTTCCTGAAGGCATGGACATATTATCTCTTAAATGCTTCTATATGTTTTTCCAGTACTCTTCTTTAACATCACATACAGGGGGAAGATCCTGAGATTAAATTAGCTCTGAGGACAGTATTGGAAGAGAAAATATTTGATTGGTCAGTGGGAAAATGTTTCTTAGACTTGATATGGTCATCTCACAGTTGCATTTGAGACAATTACATATTACATCTATTAGTCCATTTCTAATCACGTCTGTCATAGCATGCTATCTGTGTTAATGACTGCTATGTGTTTCATAGAGTCATAGAATCATAGAATAGTTAGGGTTGGAAAGGACCTTAAGATCTAGTTCCAACACCCCTGCCGTGGGCAGGGACACCTCACATTAAACCATATCACCCAAGGCTTCATCCAGCCTGGCCTTGAACACTGCCAGGGATGGAGCATTCACAACCTCCCTGAGCAACCCATTCCAGTACCTCACCACCCTCACAGTAAAGAATTTCTTCCTTATATCCAACCTAAACCTCTGCTATTTAAGTTTCAACCTGTTACCCCTTGTCCTATCACTACAGTCCTTAATGAATAGTCCCTCCCCAGCATCCCTGTAGGCCCCCTTCAGATACTGGAAGGCTGCCATGAGGTCTCCATGCAGCCTTCTCTTCTCCAGGCTCAACAGCCCCAGCTTTCTCAGCCTGTCTTCATATGGGAGGTGCTCCAGTCCCCTGATCATCCTCATGGCCCTCTTCTGGACTTGTTCCAACAGTTCCATGTCCTTTTTATGTTGAGGGCACCAGAACTGCACACAATACTCCAAGTGAGGTCTCACGAGAGCAGAGTAGAGGAGCAGGATCACCTCCTTTGACCTGCTGGTCACACTTCTTTTGATGCATCCCAGAATACAGTTGGCTTTCTGGGCTGTAAGCACACACTGAAGCCAGCTCATGTTCATTTTCTCTTTAACCAACACCCCCAGGTCCTTCTCTGCAGGGCTGCTCTGAATCTCTTCTCTGCCCAACCTGTAGCTGTGCCTGGGATTGCTCCGACCCAGGTGTAGGACCTTGCACTTGTCATGGTTCAACTTCATGAGGTTGGCATCAGCCCACCTCACAAGTGTGTCAAGGTCCCTCTGAATGGCATTCCTTCCCTCCAGCATATCAACAGAACCACACAGCTAGGTTTCATCAGATTTTTCATCATTTTCTCTTTAAAGTTGCTTAGTTTTCTTTCCACAGTGCTTTCAGCCACTAAGTAGGTATAAGTGTATGTCAGTAAACAAAATTAATCAATTCCACATAATGTTCCTTGCCATTTTTAATACATAATTTTGTCATTGTACTGGCCCACTTTATGGATTCTTTAGTCTTAGGGAAAGCAGAATTTAACACCACACGTAACCCATGAACAGTCTCTTTTCCAATTTTCTTTACTCCTTTCTTCTTTAAAGCCAGTGTTTAAACATATTTAACAGTACCCCAAATTACAATACTATTGAATTACTTTTGTTATAAGAGTTAATCATCAGAAACTTTGAGAAACTGTTCTTGAAGCTGGTTGCTTTTCAATCTGATCTTTTATATTTGTTTCTTATTTATTCTCATTTCTTTAATTTCTAGTCTGTAATTTTATTCATTCTAAGTTTGCAGTATCAATCAGCAGGTATTTTTCAGACTCATATTTTGGTAAGGAACCTTTATTAAAAGCTTTAAACATGTCTGAATAAATTGTAGCTACCTCCCTTGCCTTAGACCTTTTATTGTTAAGTCTTTAATTACTTACACAGACAAAATACTAATGCCAGAAATGAGATTTGTGATTAGTTTCATTTGGGCTAGACATCCACACAATAGTCTTATCTTGCCTGGTGGCAATAAACCTATGTTTTTTAAACATGAATAATTGTCTGGTTACTAGCCAGGAAAGTACTTTTTATATCTAAACAAGCATCGCACACAGGGGAATTGGAACAATAGCTGAATACTGATTATAGCTATTCCTGAATTTTCCCACAATTTTGATGCCTGAAAATGAAAGCATAGTTCTTCTAGACTCACTGAAATGTAACATTAGTGTAACTTTTAAAACACTCTGTTTCCTTTCTCCACCTGCTTTAAAAAACATTGTTCTAAGTGAGTAAATATTACTGGATTTCATGTAAAACCCCACTTCCCTGATGTTATCTAGGTATTGCATTAAGGCATATAAGAATCTAAGGAAACACATTATTTGCAATTTATATGTTACATAGAGCTACTTCTGATTTCTAATGGAAAGTCAATGAAAATTTATTTAAATTCCTACCCTGACACTCCAAGCTGTATACAGTTCAAAATGAGCTATAGCCATGGATTTTCATGTGGTTTGTTCTTGACTTTTTCACAATTAATTAAGAAGCAATATGCTTCAGACAAGTGATGCACATGCTTCTCATGATGCATTTTTTAAAGTAATACTTAACATAAAACTCAAGCACACATGTTAATAACAGCCAAGGCCTAAAAATGCGAAGATTAATTGTATCTGAATGACAGAGCAAAGGTAACAGAACATTTTGGCCACTATCATTTGCTTATGTCATAGAATTTTTAGTCTCAGCTACTTCTTTACAGTTGGAAGGGTAGGTACTCTGTTAGGTGAGGTATGTAGTATAGGTATATGTCGTGGTTTAAACCAAGTCCCCCAATTCCTGGAGAGTTAGGAAGGAGAATCCAAGGAATGTAGCCCCCACGGATTGAGATAAGAACGGTTTAATAGCTAAGGCATAACACAATAATAATGATACAGCCAATAACAAGCGAAAAGAATACAAGACCCCACCAGCCACCGACCCATAACTCACTCCACCCTGCCCAGCCAAGCACCGCGTGCTCCCTCCTCCATTTTCCTCCAGAGCTCCACCCCTCCTGCTCTCTCTCTCTCCCAGTATGCATCCTGGGCATCACATGCTATGGTATGGAATACCTCATTGGCTAGCCTGGGTCAGGTGTCCTGTCTCTCCTTCCTCCCGGCCTCCCCTCCTCCACCTGGCTGGAGCACGTGCTCAGAAAAAAACTTGAACAAAAACACCCTCAAAACATGCTCGCTATCAAGCAACTGTTCCCAGCCCAGAAGTCAAAACACAGCACTGCACCAGCTACAAGAAGGAGAAAAATGACTGCCATGGCTGAACCTTTGACAGTATAGTATAGGTATGAGAAAGGTATAGTATTGTGCATTTGCTGTAATGTACAGCCACAAAACACAAAGCATTAGTATACATTAACTCTTTAGACATATTCAATAACTTTTCTGTAGGCCTTGATATATTTAAAGACAAAAGGGTTTGATATCTGTAATGTGTTTCATCCTGGTGTCTTCGTATTTTGCTTTGTATCAATTTGATTACAGAATTGGTACCACCAGATAGAGGTCAGTTTTTTTTTTAATTCTGCACAGGTTCTCTGACCTGAACTCATTCCTTCTGTCACCTTAACTCTCTGATCTGCCTTTTTCTTGGTAATAACATCATTTATTCAGAGAATAAATATTTGACTAACACCAGCCTTATTTGCTGATGCTCTTACTGTTTCCTGAATCTAAAAAAAGCATATTAGGGAACTGAGGATTCTTAATTCCAGGCTTCATAAGTAATATAGGAGATGCACTGCTCTTTTATAGGCAGGAGGTCACTCGCTCACTCCCAAAACCAATTGGATATGGGAGAGAATTGTAATGGTAAATGTGAGAGAACTTGTGGGTTGAAATAAAGACAGTTTAATAATGTTTAATAATAAAAAAAAGCAAAAGACAAAACCAGACAAAAAAACAATAAGGAGGAAAAGAAGAAAACCCAAGAAAATTAAGTAATACAAAAGAACCTCAATTGTTCACCACCAACTAACCAATATCCATCCAGTCTCCGAGAAACAACAGTCCTGATCAGCCTCCTTTCTCCTTAAAGTTCTACTGCAGATCCAGATGTCACATAGTCTGGGTCCTTTGGGTCAGCTGCCATCAGCTGTCCTGGCTGTGTCCCCTCCCAACTTCTCATGCACCCTCAGCCTGCTCGCTGGAGGGGCAGTGTGAGGAACAGAGGCAGCCTTGGCTGTGTAAGCACTGCTCAGCAATAACGAAAACATCCCCAAGTTATTAACACTGCTTTGGTCACAAATCCAAAACATAGCTCCAACAAGGTACAGTGAAGAAATTTAACTCTATCCCAACCAAACCCAGTACAATTAGAGATAAATAGAAGCAGTAGATGAACTGCCAAATTCTAGCCTATTCTATTGATTTGCAAATGAGAGCTACTGTTGACACAACATAGAGAATAATCTTTCATTTTGTTTGCTTTGTTTACTAAATTCTTTTATTTCCTTTATTTCGTTTTAATAATGAAACATTTAAAAGTACTGTTTTGAAGAAATAATTATCTAATTACTATGAAAGGATATGGGCAGATGGGTTATAAAAAATTTAGCGTGTTAAGGATTTGTGTTTAACATATTTTAAGTAAAATAAAATATTTATGTGGAAAGAAAAAATAAAGTTTACCTAACCACTTTTTTTCTCAACCCCCTGAAGACTTTTTAACATTACTTCAATTATGTCAGAAATTGAAACAGGAATCCAGTATATCTATGCCACATCCTAAGGAAGTCAAAGGTTTTCAGATTTGTCTTTGTAACTTCACGGTATGGCTGACAGTTTCTGATAGAAATAGAGGCTTGCAGATAACATGCAAAGAGCTGATGCAGATTCAAGTTTAGTGTCACAATAACTTTTTAATGGGAAAAATGTGATGAATAAAAATTACCTTTATGTTCTAAATGAAAGAGCACTTTAAGATCAATATTATCAAATGTGCTTTTTAGCTACTATTTCCCTTTAGTTACCAGATAATGTATATAAAAAAAAAAAGGTAGAAAATAGCAAAGAGCCATTAGAAAGTAAAAGAAGCAGAGACAGGAAGAAAATGTCTATTTAATGGGCAGAGAAGACTCTGGTCAATAAGTACTAACACATGCAAAACCACATACTATATGTTCGAATTCCCTAAGAGAGGCATAGTAACTTAATGTTATTGCAACAGCCTGCTGCTCTGTTGCTACTGCTGGGAGTTAAATAATAATGAAAACAAATGGGTTCCTTTTTCTGCAAATAACCTTGATAATCTCTCTCATGGTAGACACTTAAATGCTCACTTTGAATTCTATAACCTGTGTTATACAATCTTCTTTAAAGCAAATGTCTGAGTTCCTGCTTGATAGTATTAAAAAAACCTGAAAGAGCTTTTCAGTTTAAATATCTGAAATTATTTTACTTCCTGTGACATTAAATATTTGTGACTTAAAAGCACTAAAGTTTATTTGGGTCATTTGTTAAAGAGGAGCACTGATCTTTGGAGAATCTGGAAGCTGCCCAAGGTAAGAGTGTATGATCAGTTTTGCAGTGGTTTTAGCAGAGTGTTTCACAAAGGCTAAAACTGTCAAAGCCAGTAGTGAGTGAAGTGACTACAGAGTTAATACTGCAAGAATGACCCACAATTTAAACATTAGATTTGCTGGAACAACTTTGAGATACTTTAATTACAATGCTAAATAAATAAGCTGTGTGGCTGCTGTAACAAACAGGTTTAACAGTAAGTTTTGCGCATATACATTTGTGACAAGGTAACGTAAGTTTGCATGATGGCATAAATTATATATTGCATGGCCACAAACTCTCAAGGTAAAACTTATGTAAATAGTAGCTGTATTGCAATTGTTAGACTTAATATAAGGTGTGGTATCTTTGACTAGAAAAAGCAAACTAAACCAATTTAAACAATTGAGTCTGAAGCAATAGTTCTTTGAAGTCGACTACAGCAGACTAAATTAACTTATTAGACAACACTGTGTTTAATAGTGACATCTTAAAATAAATCTCCCCAAATGGTATATATACTCATGTGTATTAATAACTTATTTTGCAAACTTATTCAAATAACAGCCAAAGACCATAAGGGAGTATACAAGATGATGAAACTTATTTACGACATAAATGATCAACTTTCTGATGCAAAAGAACCAAGGAATACCAGGGAAAATGAAGCACAGGTAGCAATACAGCTATCACTGAAACTTTATTGTCATTATTACAAAATATTAATATGTAATAAAATGAATATGTAATTAAATAATATTACAAGATAATAATAAATTGATTTTGCAGGTGCAAAACCAGTCAGATTCTATCTTTTTGGTGTATGATATCATCTGTTACAGTTATACTTCTGCAAAAAAAGTTCTATTCTTCCATTTCCAAAACCAGAACTGAAGGTGTTATCAAAGGCAGATTTCATATTCTTTAGAAGAAAAATGGGATCATCCTAGATAAGAATTCTGGAGAAGGATGTTTTTGCAGAGTAGGTTAGACATAAAATTTAAGTTCTAAATTTGTTAGGCTGAATAAAAGAAATTTGCAAGAGTGCTTATTATCCTTATTCAAGAAATACCCTCTCAGAGAACTTGCTAATTCAGAAGATCAGTTAAAGACTAACAATAGGAAATACTGCTCACATTTCTGAATTCTGACAAGTGAATTTTGGTGACTCACTGTTGGAGCTTCAGCTTGATAGTTTTATTTTCCTGTTCTATTTTATGACACTGTTTCCACTGACAATCATGCTATAAAAAGAGGTTTTATTTTTCCCCTAGAAATTTTCTATTATTTCCGATTAAATTTGAAAGAGCTATCTTCATTTTTTACATACAATAAAACATGCTAAAAATCCCTACAGATTATATACTGTTAGGTGGTGTGGTTATTTTTTACAAACAATTAATTTTCTTTAAAAATCATCAAAAGGTTTTCTATAAATTCTTCACCACACCTACAATATGAAGGCTTTTTTTCCTTGTACGTGGAGGATCACCATTTTGATGATGTATGTCTTTAAGTGTCACAGTCTTTATGATGAATAACACTAGGCAACATTGCTGAAATGATGAATAACACAAAGAGCCATTGCTCTGATGATGTATTCTTATAAGGAGACAATCCTGATGTAAAAAAAATAATAAGAGCAAGGTGCTTGTAGTTATGTATCATCCCAGCAATAATTGTCAACACCATGTACTCTGTTGGGAGCATTGGTCTGACAGTATATAATATGAAATGGAATCTCTTTACAGATGTGACATGGGTCACATTTCATTTTTATTTAAATAAGAATGAAATGAGAAAAAGCTAATTCCTGTTTCTTATTTTTGTTTTATTTCTGTCTTTGAAAGCACGCCTCTCCTGAGACAATAGAGCTGTAAAAATTAGACACCATTGGTTAATAACTTTGCCCTAGTCAGTGAATTGAGTGGAAGATCAGAGGCTATAGCTATGTGGTAGTGATGGCATGACGAACTTACAGCTTCAGCCATGGGACCTTGTTAGATTATATAGATACATTTAATCTTTATATAGGGCAATTTCATAAATGTTTGTAATAATGTGTTTAAAGTTGTTATACAAATCAAAATGTGAAACTCAGGCAGACCGAACTAAGATGGAACTGTTGGAACAAGTCCAGAAGAGGGCCATGAGGATGATCAGGGGACTGGAGCACCTCCCATATGAAGACAGGCTGAGAAAGCTGGGGCTGTTGAGCCTGGAGAAGAGAAGGCTGCATGGAAACCTCATGGCAGCCTTCCAGTATCTGAAGGGGGCCTACAGGGATGCTGGGGAGGGACTATTCATTAAGAACTGTAGTGATAGGACAAGGGGTAACGGGTTGAAACTTAAATAGCAGAGGTTTAGGTTGGATATAAGGAAGAAATTCTTTACTGTGAGGGTGGTGAGGTACTGGAATGGGTTGCTCAGGGAGGTTGTGAATGCTCCATCCCTGGCAGTGTTCAAGGCCAGGCTGGATGAAGCCTTGGGTGATATGGTTTAATGTGAGGTGTCCCTGCCCATGGCAGGGGTGTTGGAACTAGATGATCTTAAGGTCCTTTCCAACCCTAACTATTCTGTGATTCTATGATTCTATGTGAGCAGGCAGGAACTGCGTTTGCATAATGATATGGTGATAATGAAAAGGACAGATCTAAAGTCATAGCTCATGACTCAGGTGATAGTCATAAAAATCAGCTTCTTGATGTAGCATTCACATTTGAGAAAGAATGTGAAACTTAGTTGAAATTACCTTATAAATCTTGGTCACTGGAGTATCCATGTAATGTTACATGAGGTGCTTTATTGATTTTTTTTTTGTAACAGCTAATTCATATCTATTATATGGTGTAGCAAGGAGGCAGAACCTGCTGGTCATGAAGAAGTGTGATGGAAAAAGCTGAGTTTAATGACTTGCTGTCACATTATGCCTTGCATATTAAGCTTTTTTTACACCCAAATGCAGTAATTTCCAGTTCTTAAATGAGAGTTAATAACATTTTCAGTCTTATCTGATGCTATGACCTCAAAATAAACACTAAATTGATTTTATACTACATAAAATAGACTTGTTCAAATAATACATGAGAAGTGTATTTTGAATCTCCAAAAGTTATCATTCAGAGTACAGGTTAAGAATCCAAAACATTATTTTTCTTGCACATATTCTCTGACAAGGGTTTCCACCCTCATTTGCTTCCAGGTACCTTTGAGACAAATATATATGATACTTCCAATTCAGGGGATTATTTCTAAACAAATAACTAAATCAAAGACAGATCTTCCATTGACTTCACCAGGTACGTGAGAAAAAGACTTATGCAAATGCTGTGTTGTAAAAATACACATAAAGATCTATGATGAAGCAGTCACTAATTTATGACTGACACGATTGTGGACTGTAGCTTTGAACCATCTATTAATAGTTTAATATATTTTATCATGTAATCCTTGATACAAAATGTAGAAATCCCCACAAAAAATACGTAATTTCAGTTAGGTGATTTCACTGACGTAAATGCTGAGGAAGCAATGGAAATTTTTGAGAAAAATGAATTAAACAAAATGTTGATGGGATTGGCTTCTGTAAAAAAGAGAGGGTTTTCTCTTCATGATAAAAGATTAACGAATGAGAAGAACTACAAACATTTTGAAGAAATAGAATGTTAAAGAGGACAAGGTTTTATGACACATGGGATCTAAGCTACAGCGATGAGTGGAATTGAGGTAAAGCTTCTTGTCTACCAGACAGATGCTAAAATGCCACTGGCACTAACCCATGAAACAGCTATACCTATGATTTACACTACCAGAGAGGCACAGTTAATTGAAGAAAAACAAACAATGCAGGCTGGTTTATGTTCACAAATCACCCTTTCTATCATCACTGCCAATGATATGTGTTAATAAGCATGGTTATTTAAAAAAACAAAGTGTATGGCATAAGGTGTCACTCTCCTTAGTGAGAGATTCTTGTTTCATCTTTTGTATTCTAGGACTTGGTGCAGTGAAAGAAAAAAACAACAATAAAACAAAACAAACCAAAAAAGAAGTAGAAATAGCTTCCCAAGCACATTAAAACAGTAAGGAAGATAGAGATGAGGATGAGTACTTTATATATAGAGCTAGTTTTCAAGGTCAGCACATCAGCCTATGAAATAACAAAATGCTTTCTTCTTGCTGGGACAAGCTGTAGCTCTTGAAACTGTGAATGGGCAGAATGAATGGTCCAAAGGATGCTTTGAAGAACATCTAAAATATGATCTAAAATACTGCCTTTCACACCATCTTGTAAAGATATGGATTACAGATTTTGGAAAGTCATTCTCCTGCCTTGGATCATTCAAGATTAATTGAAGCAGAGATTTTTCCTGACATGAAATGACATCAGTATTTGCTCAGAGCCTCGTAACTTCATAAACATTTGCAATTACTTTTGCTCATCATGTGTATAGTCACGTAAAGCAAGACTGTGTTACTTTAGCTTTGTGACATGACCCAGATAAAAGTGCAAACTGTGTCAAATTAGTTAAAAGTACTTTTCAAAGTGTTCTTTAATTTTTAATGAGTCCAAATTTTTATAGGTGCATTTTACACAATTTAGAAGCTAAAATAAGTAAATTGAAAGAAGCTTTTCCTAAAAAAAATTAAAACATCCATATTTTTCTCATTAAATATTTAGCTTATAATGCCACTTTTTTTGCTTGCACTTTTGCCTATAATAGGCATTTAAACATTCATCACATTCTCTTAGGTATAAAATATTCCAGTGGTTACACTGCAGCATTATCAATTTATATTAAGTAATTTAAGAACAAAATTTCTTTAAGCAGAATTTTTTAAAAAGGTGTCCTTTCTTGATAGAAAATGTACTATGACCCAGCTACTATGGCTTATCAGGAAAAGATGGACTTTTAAGAAATCATAGGATTTTGTGTGTTTTTCTTAGGACAGTGTTTATGAACCTCAATTAAAACAAACAAAACCAAAAGGTTTTAGATCTTCTCCAATGTATATTTATGATATAGATAATTTTTGTATTTTATTCTTTGTACATCTTTTGTTACAAATGTCTTACATTTGCATTTTTATGTTTTCTATTGTAAATACATTTTTAAAAACAAGTGTATCTAGTAAGTGTGTCCATAATAGCTTGAGAAAGTAAACTCCTATATTCCAGTGGTTGAAAATCAAGGTTTTTATGCAATACATGAATTTTTTAATATACTTTACAAAAGACTTCATGGAAGAATGTTGGGAGAAAACTTTGATTCCAGTGGAGATGTCTCCTCAGTCTGCTTGGACCTCAGCAAACAATTTATCCAGTCAGGTTATATGAATGAGTTATAGCAATAGAAAGAGTTATAGCAATAGCCGATACAAAGAAGGCCAATTACTACTCCTGTTAATATCTTGTATCCAATGCAAGAGTATGAAAGCACGTTAAAATCAGATGCTGGTTAAAAAGTGACTCTGTTACATCAGGTTAATATCCAACTGGTTTTGGTGATTTCAAGTGATCCATTTAGATATTGATCATGCTTTAAACTAAGGTATATGGTGATATACAGTTACAGAAACACAAACACAAACTCTTTTTTAATTAATATTATGAAATACTGTTCTGTCATATACACTTGCTCCAACATTAGAATTTTATTCCCTACCAACGTCATATAGGCTGCTTTATAAAAGTATGGCAGGGTTTTGTGAATGTTTCTTATCAGCCATTCCAAAGTCAAAAAATTCGGCAAGGGTTTATATAACAAAACTACTTTAAATTTGTATTTTGTCCAGTCATATTTAAAGATTTTTTCCACCTCTAACATTGGACATAATACTGCTTTGAAATATCTGTATACAAAATTTCAATATGAAAGCTTTCATTACCCTTTAAAATTAGTCCTCAGATATCCAGATGCTGTATTTTGGAAATGGCTCCTTAAGAAGTCTTTGTGTTAACCTGTTTTATAATGTCATGGTTTGAGCATGTTTTGAGGGTGTTTTTGTTCAAGGTTTTTTTCCAGCCAGGTGGAGGAGGGGAGTCCGGGAGGAAGGAGAGACAGGACACCTGACCCAGGCTAGCCAAAGAGGTATTCCATACCATAGCACGTGATGCCCAGGATGCATACTGGGAAAGGGAGGGCTGGAGGGGTGGAGTTGGAGAGGGAAATGGAGGAGGGAGCACGCAGTGCTCGGCCAGGCAGGGTGGAGTGAGTTATGGGTCGGTGGCTGGTGGGGTGTTGTATTCTTTTCACTTGTTGTTTGCTGTATCATTATTATTTGTAGTAGTAAATGGCAGTAGGGGTTCTGTGTTATGCCTTAGCAATTAAACCGTTCTTATCTCAATCCGTGGGGGCTACATTCTTTGGATTTTCCTTCCTAACTCTCCGGGAGTTGGGGGACTTGGTTTAAACCAGGTCATATACAGAGAAATAACAGAAAGTTTATTTTAATTAACATTTATGTTGTTAATTATTTATAGATTTTTTCAGTTTATTGAAAATGTCTAATATCTTACTATAATTAAACTAATAATTTCTAGATTTTTGCTTATGCATTTTCTATTTATTTAATGATATTTACTTGTGTTGTTTCTTATTATAATGGGTTACATAAAATTTGTGTTTACATGTTTAAGCTTAACCTCTGTTTCTCATTTAACAAAGACTACTACTATATTGTAGCCTGTTTATTCTGAGAAATAATATGCTTCTTACTTAACCACTTACTAAAGGCTTGTATGCACAAATATAAATGATTAACTGAGCACCCAGAAATTACTGGTTGGGTAATATGAAGATGATTTGTGAAAATTGGAATTGCCTGTCTTGTTATGTAGCCTGAATAGCTCTTACTGACATTTGGAGGTTTGGGAAGTTGTTCGATTCTGTGTGGATGGCCTTGTCACTTACAGTGAGCTTATATCAAGCTGCTGCAATTGATGCTGTTAAGCTTATCTTCAAAATGTATTATATATTATTGTCACATATCTTTTCTCATCAAAACAAACGATAAATGTATTCTAAGTGCCTTCAGGACTGAGACTCAGTTTCTCACAAAAGGGAACATTGAAATTTCCTGATGCATCTCACTAAAATAAAACAGCTGACCTTGAGAAGAACGGCAAGGAGACAAGATTAATTCTCTTTTACTTTTTAACCTAGTCCATTCGAAGTTAGATCCTCTTTGCAGATTGCAGGCACTATTCCAATTACCTGTGGTGTTTTTTAAAAACCTTTCTCTGTGTGTTTGATGATAGTCCTTTCTGACAGTTTTGTTTTGTTGGCTTTTTGTTGTGTTGTTTTGTTGGTTTTTTTCTCAGACTGGGTGAAATGTGCAATTTGCCCAATCCAACAAACATAAGTCGTAGGTTACTTACTGAGCTGATGATAACTGCTGATTTTCTGAGTCAATTTTTTTTTTAATCTGACCCTTGGATTTACCACCATTTACTCAGAAGAAACTTCAACTGCTGTGAACTAAAATCATAAACTCCACAGCTGAAAACCTAAAAAAAAACCATAAATGATAGATAAATGATGATAGACAATGTAATGGACATTGGATTATAGGATGGTAAAGGAATTTTGGGGCTGTCTTATTTCAGTTCTTGGTTGACTAAGATGCTGGAGTAATCTGTTTCTGAAGGACTGTGCCCCATAGAATTGGACCCATGCTAGAGCAGTTTCTGAATAACTGCAACCCAAGGTAAGGACCTATGTTGGACAACTCCATAAAGGACTGCTTCCTGTGAGAGGGGCCCAGTGCTGAAGCACGGAAGCGTGTGAGGAGAAAGAAGCAGAGAGTAAGGGCAATGGACTGACCATAACCCACATTCCTCATCCTGCTGCTCCACTCAGGTGAAAGAAGTAGAATTAGGGGTGAAGATAAGTTTTAGAAGAAGCAGGAGAGATGCAGATGGAGAAAGCCGGGTTTAGTTTTGTTTTTATTTCTCACTATCCTACTCTATTATTGACTGATAATAAACTACATTTATTTTCCTAAGCTGAGTCTAGTTTGCCCACGACAATAGCTGGTGAGTGATGTCAGTGAGTGATATCCCTGTCCTTATCTTGACTCATTATTTTTTTATTGTGATTCCAAAAGGAATCTCCTGCTGAGAAAGGTAAGGCTTGGTGGGCATCTGGAGGTCAGCCATGATCAACCCACTACACTATGATAGTGCTTGTTTGTTTTTTGGTTTTACCCCAATGTCTTGATAAACAGCAAACATATCACTCAGTATTTTTTTTTTCTTAAATTAGACCTAAACAAATAGGCTTTTCTAGTATTCTGTCTTAAAATAAACTGTTCTTAATCCTGCCTTGCCCCTTCAGATTGCTTCAACTGTAATTGCTAGGTGCATGTAACTGTGACATGCAATTATACTCTAGTGGCACTAGTATTTTCATGCCTATTTCCGTGTTCGGACCAGAAAACTCTCCCCCACAGTACATTTTTAAGGTTGACAGCATCTTGTCTACTGTGTTTTGGCCTCAAGCAAATTCTTCTATCCATGTTACGATCTCCTGAAAATGGATGTTGTAGCAATAACACTTAAACATCCTTAAAGGATGACATTTTAAAGAAATATACTTGAAAAAAGACAGTACTGATACAGAAAACAATGCTTTTTACTTGCCAGTTTCTGTATTACCTGTGCTGTTATTTAAAGCACTTCATGTTCAGGAGACCTCTTTCCTTCGCACTCTCCACATCCTACAGAGAAAGAGGAGTTCTGTGTTATAATTTTATTTTTTTTTATAAAATAATGTGGATTCATAAATGTAGCATTATTAAGTTTTGTAGGCTTAGGAGTTAATCTGATCTGCCTTAGTTCCGGTTGACTTCAGGAAGCCAGTGGGGACTGTCTTTCTACTTTTCTGTAGTTTATGGCTCAAATCTGTGGTGTACTTGGCTCTTCCACCAAGACAACCATGAGCTAGGGAAGGACAGTTTATGTTCAAACAAAACCATCACTGATAGCAAGTATGTGACCAAAAAGAAAAAAAAAAGAAAGTCAGAGCAAATGCAATATAAATAGATGATCTAGAATAGAAATCAATATCGAAAGCACTCTGATTAGACAAAAGCTGATGAGCTGTAAAGTCAAATCATTTAATTTGCTTCTATTTTTAGGAATACATTCCAAACAAGTGCAGTGATTAAACAAAAGATTTTCTCTACACAGAAATGACAGATAAACAAGAGATCCATATTTTACTTTTGAATTTACAGAAAATCCTTGCTGCAGAAATACTGATTATTCAAAAGATAATTTAAATTTATATGCCACCATTTGGATATGATTTATATAGGAAATATAAAAATAAAATAAATCTTCTCCTAGTGCTCATATGCATCATGTATCTAACAATCAGCAAAAATGTTCCTCTGATATTTAGATTTATTCAGTCTTTCAGGGACTTTGCATCTTATTTTGGGATTAAAAGATTTAACTACATACAACTAATATTTGAATTTTCTGGCCATAAATAAATGTTGGTATTGAAGCTGTTTCCAGCTGTGAGTGTTTTAAAATCAGGATGTGCAGTGAAGTTAAGTTTCATAATTATGAAATCACATAGATAAAGTTTCAGCTATATAACTGCTAATACTTTGTTCTTCTATTTCTTATAGAATGAAGTGGAGATAGCCACTTGTTCTTTTTCATAAATTTTAGCAATGATTCAACACAAATTAAGTAGTATGTGTGTTTATCAAACTTTGTATCTCTTTGGAGCTCTTCAGTTTGATCAGGTTGCTTGTTTCAAGCAAAATTATTGAGAAATCAAACCATGAGTTTCTTCTTTTTGAAGCTGGCACACTCAGTACTGACAACACACACATACATTGTGGATAAATCTGTAATTTCACTGCTACATTATAAGCTTATCTACTTGAGTGAAACTGAAGTGAATAAAGGGTGATTGAGGATATAATTTTAATGCATCAGCCAAGAAAACCAGTAAACTGAAACTGCATCAGTGTTATGGTATTGGGCTGAATGCCCTAATACTATTTATGCACCTGCTGAGCAGTTGGAAAATTATTTTCATATTAGAGAGAGAAGTATATTCTATCTTCAAGGGTTCATAGAAGTCTGGAGTATCAAAACATGAATAGTTCACCTGCCTTGTGCCACACAGTATGCAGCTGTGGCACTGCACACCTTCCATGATGTGCTGAGTCTTGGCAGAGTGAGCCACAGAAGGTCAGATTCAGCGAGGTACTTAGATGTAGGAAGTTTGACATCTGCTCTACCCTGAAGGAAGGAACTCTGTGAAGAAACAAAATTAGGTCTACACCTACAGGTTAGATGAGTTCTGTCTCCTGGGACTGTAACAAATCATCTCCTTAAAACTCAATTTATTTCAGGTTTGAAAAAAGGGACACATTCCCTTTTGAATGGTTTTAATTGGAGATGTGTATAAGTGGGGTTTATACATAGAAATGAAAACAATAGTACACAGACAGTCAATTTTAGTTCTCAGAATTGGAGGATATAGGATGAAAAATCATTATTACATTTTTACAAACTGCAGTTTCCCACTTGTAGCATTTTGTGTTTTATTATGCACATTAATTAAATGGTGAGACAAGCTCACCAGCTACATGGTGCCTAAATGTGTGTTCTATAAGATAAAGATAAATTAGGAAGAAAGGAACAGAAAATAACTTTTGTGAAATACTGTAAATCTCTTAGACACAGACAATTTAACCACAAAACTCAACAATAAATTCATTAACTCTAGAACAGCAGATCTTAAAGCATTATATATATGGGTTCTGCCACTGGATAGCTCTTATAACTTGAAATTTATCTTTGTCTCTGTATTCTGAAGTTATATAAAGGAGACATTGTTAACAATGCCTGAGTTTGAAGGTACCACATATTTTGTAGTCATCCTTATTTAATGGAAAGCAGAAGTAGTGTTGATATGTTTTGGGGTTTTATTCCTCTACTTTTTAAATCTGCCAAACTACAGAGCAATGATCCATTCCAATTGTTTAGCAGGAACAATTTTTACTCCTTCTTCCTTAGGATACTGAAGATAGATTTTAATTTTCTTTATATGCACGGGTGTAAATAGCTGTACAATGCTGCTCTTTATTCTATCTATCTGCTTTTTTTATTCTACCTGTGGGGTAAACAGTAACCCTAATTTTCCCCAAATACTTGAAAAGGAATATATTAAGCAGAAGTGAACAGTCTAAGTAATAGGTGTCTGAGGCCTATGAATATATGATTAAATAGATATATTTTCTTACCCTTCATGCATAAAAAAGAAGTAGCAGTACAAGAGTTAACTATTTCAGTAGATCTGGTAGTAGCAGTACGACAGCCTGTGAGGGTGGCTTTTCCAGGCATATTTGCCACATCCAGTTTCTACATTCCCACATGATGGAGATGTCAGAATAGCCATCCAGATCCGTTTGTTTTAGGACTCCTCTACAACCTATAAAGGGTAAGCATGTGTTGCCAAATACAATACTATAATCTTTGCAATTTTCCTCAGTTGTAGGGTAAACAAATCCAAAAAAATGAACATATATACATATATATATTATTTTAAGGTTGACTGAAAGTGTTAGTGTATATTGAATCTGTTTACTGCCTCCCATTATAAAGTACATTAAAATGCTGATTTTTTAAAAGCATGTATTAAATCTGTTTACTGATGTCTTTTACTGAAAAAATAGAGAATTTTCTTTGTACATATTTAATAAATTTAAATTTATTATTGCTATGTCAATGCACAACACCAAACTTATGATCATTAAGTAATTTTAGTTTGAAGATTTTTCCAAACATCATATTTCCAACCCATACTATTAAAGAGAAGCTTATGGTTTGCTGTTCCTTAGGAATTCTATTTTGTTGGGGGATTTTTTCTCATTTGTTCTTTTACACCACATTTTTGTGATATTTTTTTGCAATATAAACCCCCCAAATGAGCCACAGATCGCTTATTCTCCTATCTACAGATAATAAAACTTTATAAGGTTTAAAATGGCAACCTGTGTCTGTTAACCAGAAACATCATCAATTTCCATTAACTTTTCAGTGATATACAATCATACTAATTTTCTTCCAACATGCTCTGTGAAATCTTTGAGGACTTTGGATCAAATTACTTTGCAGCAGATGATAAATTATTATATTTGAGGGGTTGCATTAGATCACTGTTTAATGGTATTTTCTTAACAAATGAATGTATTTGATAACAAGTAGGATAACTGTTTCATTCTCATAATTGCTCCTTGTTAGTAAGATGACGCTATAATGGAATAATACGTACTTGCTGTCTGTGTTTTAGACTTTTGAAGAAGGTGCTGACATTTAAAAGCAATTGCAACTGTAGCAGTCTCATTTGGTAAGGAAACTGTTGAGGAAGAGGAAGCAAAGAAATCAAGGCAGAGGAGTGCAGAAAAGTCATAAACTGTGGAAAACTGTGCTTGAATATCATTCATCCTGAAGCCAATGAGAGCTGTCTAACCTTTATTATTCCTATAAGAACACTTAAATCTCTGTAATGATGTGTTGTGTGGTCCTTCCCAAAACAATCATGTAATTTGCTTTTGGGATAGTAGTGAAGTAGATACCATTCATGAACTCTACCTAGGGTCTTGTGGTTTTGGACTATACCAATTTCCATATGATACAATAAAAACTTGTTCATTGAATAATTCACATTTGGAGGTTCTTAGATAAAGAAAAAAACAACAGGAAATCTTGCTGCTAAGTCATGATAAAATAAATTTCTCATTAAATACTCCTGAATATATGCTCTTCATGTTTTGGTTTTTTTTTTGCCAGTGGGTTTAGATGTATGCTATAGTGGCAAGATAGTGTTGGAAGTTATATGGCTGTGTGTGCACATAGCTTTCATTTCATTAAGTTAAATATTAGCAGTAAAGGACCGTCACTGGCATAGGTTAATCTTGGAAACAAAAACTTACAAACAAACTGAAACAAGGTCTGGGTTGCTCATCTTAGCCCCGGGGTTCTGTTTTTGGCATTTTAACAGGAGGATTAAAAAAAAAAACAGTTAGTTTGAGCATATCAGCCTGTGTTGCAGCCATTATGCAGTGCAGATGTTTCCAAAATTGCTGATAGATTTCAACCTTGCCTCCCTACTCTGTTTCTTCAATCTTCCTGTGTCTGTGAGCAGGAAAATTAAGGAAAAATTTTCTTTGGATAGTAATAGTCTAAGGAGTTAACACATACAACAACTCAACTTCTGAGCACTGGAACTACAACATTTCTGGTTTCACCTGTGTCCTTCTTATGTATGGCATATAACATGTCTTAGAGGGTGAAAGAATTCGATTTCAGATTTAGCAAATTCAGTGATAAAATGATAGTTAAGAATACTTTAAAAGCTGTTATAGTATATAAAATTATGAATCACTTTGTATCTGATCTCAAGCAGCAATGTAGATTATAATGTCATTTTCTTGCTATTTATTCTTATGGTCTTTAAGCCTTTAATTGTACTGAGTATTATCCAGTTCCTTGAGCAGCCTCAGTGAAATTTAGGGGCACTGTTTCCAGAATAAGGCATCACAAATATGACTAAGAATAGTCACTGTTGTGGCTTAACCTCAGCTGGAAGCTGAGCATTGCACAACAGACAATGCAAACTGAGCAAGCAGTTGTGGTATCCAGTTGCAGACTGAGGTTAATCCATGACAGTCAGATTGCTAATCCTCTCTATCAAGTTACATGAGTGCAGAAAATTTCTTCCTTAGCTGTCACGAAGCTTTGAGTAAATCAAACACAAGATAGCTCATGCAGTAGCCCTTGGGACAGTCTGGACAGAATCAGATGTGGGAAACATGCTCTGCACCACAGTCAGGGAGTCTGTGGCAGAATGCACGAAGAGAGACATAAATTGACATCTAGTGTTTTGGAGCTGGAGATATAGTGGATTTAAGGTCTTCTACACCCCAAATAAAAAAAGTGATATTAATAGCATATGACAGGGGCTGAGCCACTTCAGAAGCAGGTGGAATAGAAGTGCAGTTCCTCTTGGCACTGTGATTGCCTGTGCTGTGCTGAGTGTATAAAGGTCCTCACTACACATCATGTAACCAGCACAGTATGGAGTAGCACTGGCCACACAGTGGTCTGAATGGGGAACTCCAACTGCCCTGTAGTCCTAGAAAAGATAATGAACTGGCAAGAAGGCAGACATTTTGAACAAGGAGGTGACCTGTGCTGTGGAAGTCCTGCTGTATGAATCACCATAAATGAAAAGCAGTATGCTCTGATGCTTCAAGGTCAGATTGGACAATGCTCTGAGCAGCCTAATCTAATTGAAGATGTCTTCCTACTGACGGGGGGTTGGACTAGATGATATTTAAAGGTCCCTTCCAACCCAAACTATGCTATGATTCTACGAGTCTATGCTTTGTGGAATCCCTCATGACAAGTTGCTGAAAATGTTAAAGGAAAAGGTGAATTAAGTACACTTGCAGAAATGAAAGCCATGCAGCTGGCCCTAAAGATTGCCAAACAAGAGAAGTGGCCAGTACTCTGTCTCCATAGAGACTCATAGATGGTGACAAATGTCCAGTAGGAGTTTCTACATCAGTGGAAGTGGACCAACTAGCAACACAGATGTATACCCGTTTGGTCTGCTGCATTATGACAGGACATTTCTGCTGGGTAGAGCCCTGTTGTATAAGCACATCACGCTTGTTTCCCTAAGAGCTGTGCTGCTGAAGAACATTGAAACAGTAAGAAAGCAGAGTGGCATGACAGAATTAAAATAGTTCAGGTGAACCTAGACTGGGAAAATAAGGCTGCTGTATTCATAGCTTGGTGGGCCAATATAACATTGGGACATATAGGGAGCAATGCAACATACATATGGGCTTATGGTCAAGTGGTGGACCTGTTCACCACTGTGCAAGTTATTCAAGAATGCAGAGCATGCCATGATCAAGCGAGATGAGCAAGTAAAACCTAACTGATATGGAGGATAGTGGCTGTGCATCAAAATGGGGAAACCTGGCATATTCATTATATCACACAGCCAAAAACCACCAAGACAAGCATCACATCTGTATCATAGTGAAGATGGCCATTGGGTGGCTGAAAACAGTTCATACCACCATCCAAAACAGCATCCTTAGTCTTGAAAAGCAAATTCTGTGGTTTTATGGCACCTCAGAAAGGTCAAGTTAACCACCAGAACTTGTTTCTGAAACAACCTCATGAGAACCTGGGCCAAGAAGCATGGCATTGACTGGGTGCATCACTTATTGCTGCACACCAGCCTTCAGAAAGATTGAATAATACAATGGACTGTTAAAGACTATACTGAAAGCAATGGCTGCTGGGATATACTGGCACTAGGCTTCAAATTTCGCAGAAGTTACATGACTGGTTAATACCAGAGGATCAGATAACTGACCTGGCCCTGACCAAGGACATTCCTTACATTCTATAGAATAAGACTCCCATAGTGTGTGTGGAAAAAGACTAGGAAAGAGAGCATGGCTTGCTCCTCCCTTCAGAAAAAGCAAAGCCCCTTGTGGGATTGCTTTCACTAAAAGACCTGGGTACATTTGGTGGGTAATGTGAGAGAATGGGGAAATAGTGTGTACCTTCCTAATGTTAGGGAAAATAACACATGATTTGAGTTGTATGTTATAGGAAGTACTACAACAGCAATTGCTTGAATCAGTGGAGGACAAGCCTTGGAAGAAGCTGTGCAAGTGGAGCACTAACCTCACCTGAGCTTGCTTTGGTGCCCAATAACTCAGCACAATATGCCATATCTCCTGTCCCAAGTGACCATAGATGGAACTCAAGTCACAGATCAAATGACATCATTGGAGTTTTTATGGAGATGGCCCATAGCGTAAGGGAATGATATGTATACATCAAAGGACAGGAGAGGGATGGGTTAATGAGGATGTATTGACTGTGTTGGATTGCATGATTTGACCATGATATAAAGGTATGGAATAAGAGATTGAGCTTGACTGGGGCTGGCTGGGATTTAGTTAATTTTCTTCACAGCAGCCCATATGGTGCTGTGTTTTGGATTTATGACTAAAACAGTGTTGATAACACGATGTTTTGGCTATTGCTGGGCAGTACTTGTGCAGTGTCAAGATGTTCTCTTTTTCTCCAATGCTGTTTCCCCATCAAGCAGGCTGGAAGTGTGCAAGAAATTAAGAGGGGATTCAACCAGAACAGCTGACCCAAAGTGACCAAAGGCATATTGCATGCTATATAACACCATGCTCAGATATAAAAAATGAAGGAAGGGTGATATTCAGGAAGGTAGATATGTTTGAGCATTGGTCTACTCATATGAGTCAGTGTGTAACTGTCTTACTTTTTTTCCTTTATTCTTCCCCTTTTGTTCACTTGTAAAACTCTTTTCATACCAGCTCCACCTGTTCTCTGCCCCAGTTGTACCTGTGGGCAGGGGAAGTGAGTACGAGACTGTGTGACGCACAGCTGGCAGCTGAGGTTAACCTGCAATAGTCATATTTTTAGTTTGACTTTGTAAAGTACATATCAAATTCTGAGAAAGTAAAGGGGAATCAAAATACTCATAGTTTTTCGTATTTTGTTTCCTATAAGAGGAAAGATCCTAAACATGCTGAAATGTAATGATTACTTCAAAATATCAAGAATACTCTGCAGATGTACTTTGCAAGTCACAGGTGGACATTGTCATGCTGCATGAGCCTCTGTGAAAAGGGTATTGCCAATAGCGTTAAAGGATACTATCCTGCTTAGGGAACATGAAACTAAACACAGGGATATCTTCAAGGCTCTGCTGGAATGTTTGTGGTGATGTCAGGTCTTGATGTCTGTTTTACTGAAAACACAGTGCTTTCAGAAGAATAATATTTTACTTTCTTTTCAGAATACCATAAACCTTTTCTACCTTATGGTTTTTGGTTCTTCCCTCTCAGAGCTCTCCTTCAGGTGCTCTGGAAGCTTGTTCTTATGCCTCTTTCTGACTGGGTATAATTGCTCCTCACTCAGTGTGCTGGGATAACAGCAATTACTCTAAGCCTCACACAAGCTGACTCCTTCAAAGATCTGTGCAGCAGACCCTGGTTAAGATCGGGGGGGGGGGGGGGGGGGGGGGGGGGGGGGGGAGAGATGATGGGGCTGGTAGAAAACAGAAACAGAAATAAATTTTGAGAGACACTATTGTACTGCTTGATGAGGTTACTGTAGAAAAAAAAAGGGAGGGTACAAACTTATGTGAGTTGTTTGGAAAGCAGGTGTTTTAACTGATTTTATCACAGGTTGCTGGTGGCAGTGAAGAGATAAGAAGGAGCACTATGTAGATAACAAGGGAGCTTTTGGTTTGATTCTTGACAGACTGTAACCTTGAGCAAATCACACGGGACCTTGTCAGACCCATTCAGCACAGCAGGCAGCTGCAACTGAGGGAGGGATGTGGGGAGTGTGCTCAATATTCTCTGTCACTAGTCAGGTTTTTAGGGTCATCCACCTCATTTGAAATGTGGGTGGTTGGTTTCAATCCCTCTTTGGCCTCTCTTAAAGCAGAGATTGAGGTCAAGAGTTTTTGCAGTCCAGCTGAAGGCAGCAGACACCAACATAATGGTGTATGCATTAGAAGGTGAATATTTATTTTTTCTGTTCATGTGAATGGAAAATAGTTACCTATAAAAAAGAAAGAAGGATCTTGAATAGAGGAAGATTCTGCTTTAACCAGAAATTGTTAGCCAGTACAGCTACCCTATGTCCAGGCTGACAAAACAATTCTACCCTTGATCTACCTTCTAAGTAGGTATTCACCTGAATTGGCAGTATTCTTTATTCATAGAAACTATAACAGAAAACAAAAAGAGTGTGTCTGTTTTGTCATTTTAAAAAAAAAAATAAATAAATGTGAGATTTATAACTCCTGGGAAAAAAAAAAGGAGTGTAAACAGGGGGTAGAGTTGTAAGTCAAAGGACAATCATGTTGTAATAACATGAGATAAATATTGGCCTATGAAAACTTAGACTAAACTAGAAGAATGTTCCTAATTATCAGAATTTGTATAACTACTCTTCAACCATACTTGCTCCATTTACAGAACAAATTGCTGCCTCCTGGTTCTTTGCGCATGAGGGATTTGAATTGTGTGCATGAAATGGCCTTTCTATTTTTTGTATCGGAACACTGAATAATGAACATGATTGTGTTCTCCTTGAGGACAGACTTTGATGTTAGGAGTTAGATATTTCTTCTAAATATCTCTGAGATAAAAAGAACATTGCAAGTATCCACTGTATGGTTTACATGTGTTAATCATAGAAGGCTTTAACTGTCAGGTAAATAACAAGATGAAATAAAAGAAAAACAAGCATATTAAAAAGTGAAACTGAACCCATAAATTTAAACAATGTCTTTGAATTAGTTATTTAGCCTATGATATGGGTCAGTAACTGAAAATTTACAATCCTTACTCAGGTCACAGTTTAGCTATGGTTACAGAAGTAACAGAATACTTTTATTTACAATTTCAGTTGGTGGAATTAACCTTTAATTAACATCTCAGGTGATGCTGTCAAATTTTGGTATTGAAAGGTTAGTTTTATTTATCCCAGCTGTTTCTTCTAATTCCTTTATATATATATACACTTCTGGTTTTGGTTTTTTCTCAGAGAATAGTTTATAATTTTTAAGAGATCCTTTTAGAGCTGATGCAGTTTTCTATGTTAGAGAAGGGCTCCTCAGTTATTCTTGATATTCAGAAAGACTTTTGAATCCTTGGAAGCTCCAAAGTGACATGAGTAAATAAAGGGTCATTTCATGAAAAGCAAAACAAAACAAAAAAACAACCAAGCAAGAAAAGATATACCTAATGAAAATCTAAATACTAAACACCTTTGCTGGGTGATGACAAAAGTGGTTTAAATCACTTCAGTAAAACTCAAAACACATACTTCTGCACAATAAGCTGTTTTCTGAGATGGCCGAAGTTCCAAAACAGAATATAAAGGCCTGTAAAGAAAACAGTGTAGTATAGCTATAGTGAGTTATATCTATTTCTGTAATAATGCAGTATCTACTTCAACATTTCTGGCCAGTTTGACCACATCTGTTACAGTCCGTCTGCAAAAACACAGTGGGACTAGTGCTTCAGAGGAGTGACAGACTTGTTGCACTTGCCCACATGGATGGCACTGCATGTAGGATGAGTGGAGGAATAAGGAATTCTCTGAGTTGCCACAGAAACTACAGCACGTTCCCACAGCATGAAAACTTCATACAGCCTATTCCCAGCTGCTTTCCTTCCTGAGGATAAATCAGAGATCATGGTGAATTGTAAGCTGTAATAATGATCCTAGCAGTATGAGTGGGCAGAAAGACTTTTTTTTTTGTGGGAATGATTTTTCTTTAACATTTTTGAAGTTTTTCTGATTTTGGCTTTATTATGTACTATTTATTACAAATACTTGATACCAAACATTCTGTACAGAAGTTGGGCTGATTCGATCATGTTATTATATGCATCATGGGTATTTTTATTTTTTTGATTCAATAAACATAGGCCTTATAGTCAGAAAGAATGGAATAAAACACTGAAGATTTCAATTTTTGTGGAGAAGGCACTTTGGTAATAGAGGAGCAACAGATGAAGAGAAACTTGTTTGGATAATGCTTAAATTTCTGTTTCTCCAAGTAAGTAAACACATAAAAAAGTATTTTTTGCAAGAAATCCATAGGCCAAATATGTAACTCAAAGTGCTGTATTTTCCTCTAACACACATGTATAGTTAACACAGGCTCATTTACATTCCTGGCCGCAGGTTTTGTGGTCACATTTTTTCCCATGCGTTCTGAGCCTGATTCACAATATGGTAGTCAATAGGAAGTTCACTATTGGCACTTACAGGAGAAACATTTCAACCTTTATTGCTTTTATGTGGGGGATCTGAAGAACAGTTTGTGAACTGTGGCCATCTGCTAAGTGTCTAAGCAGTGTGTTGGAATATCTGAAATTTACCTGTTCTTAGACAAATATGAAAATAGATAATTTTTTTGTAATTTGCTTTCTTCAATTTTACTGCATTATTATTTGGACAATTGATGGGAAACAGGAAGCAAAACGAAAATAGCTACCTTGAGTTTATAACTACAAATTAATAATGTTGACATTGAGGACTAAATTAATTGAATGAAAAAGTTACCTGTGTGCCTTCACGAGTTACTTCTTCTCCAGAAGCATTATCTATTTCTGAAAAAGATTGTTTTAATGTTCTGAGAAAAAAAAATAGGATTAGCTGATATTAGACATGTTAAAATTAAAGAAAAAGAATAAATTTAATCAAAAATTTTAAAAGATTTAAATTTAATTTAAATTGAAGCTTATTGTCATCCATATTATTTTGAAAGTATTTTAAAAATTGTTAGATAATGAAAGTCAATATAAAATACTTTTTATATTTTCAATCTAAATTAAAATTATAATTAGAAAATGTAGAGAAATGAACTTCTTATTTTCAAGTTTACCTGCATTTAAAAAGCAAAAGAAGAGCAAGCAGAAAGTAGAAAAAGTCATTATTCGTTTAGTTCTGTTTTTGTAATGTTCCCCATTTTCAATTGATTTCAATACCTTCACACTTAAAAGAATAGGTAATTACTGCAGTTTATTGTGAAAGCATCACTGAGAACAGTCTCTATTTCATGAACAGTTTCCTATGATCTTTGAGAAAGGAACTTCTATTAAACAGAAGAGACAATCAGAACATTTGCTAGGAGATCTTGCACAGCAGTTGTTTACCAAACACTGTTTCAAAGTGAAATTCATTATCATACTATTCTGATATAATTTCACCATCCTTAATTGCCACATGATTACATGTTTAATGCATAAAAGATCAGTCATTGCCAAGGAAGACAACTTGGCTGAGCTTTGCAATATTAATATACATCAAGACATAGTACAGACAACTGCATCAAAATATTTGGCTGCATGCAAAATTCTTGGTGGAAGTTGTTGCACAAAAAATAATCTATTAGCCTGTTTTATGAGAAGCAAAGAAATTACCTGTATTATTTATAATTTTATTTTTTTATTTCTAGTGGCTTGTCAAAAGAGGCTGTTTTGGGACTCTGGGAATGTTACCATCAAAAATGTAGATTATGCAGTTATTAATCATTACAGGAAAAGAACAGTAAAATTCTTAAAATTTCCTGCTTAGATTATCTGAAACTGAGCAAGAAGTAAACTGCAATAATACTATGAAGTTAGGGCCTTTGAGTCTTTTTTAAATTTTATTTTATATAGTTTATGTGTCAATATCTCTGTCACATAAATTATTTTAAGTTTTTTTAATATATTTCCACTTATACTCTCAGATTTAACCTACCTACCTTAAGCATGCAAAGAAAGTTGCTTTTGGTTACGTTTAGATTGTATGCTAAACCCATTTCAAAATGTGAAGTTAAAATCATAACCTTTGTTCTTCATAATGTTAAGACCCCAAATCCAGTTTAAAGATTCTGTATGCAGACCTCTGAAATACATCATCCACTCTGAGATGTATCCTCATCCATGAGTTATTACAGGCTCTTTTATGCTGTGAATTTGTTCTGCTTCCCTGCCAAGCACATTAGCAAGACAACACCTAGTTCTCAACCTCATCAGTACTCACCTGACACCTCACAAATTTTCAAATGCCAGCTCAGGCACTGGAAATCAGAGCTCTCTGTGGAGTTTTAACCTAAACTGAAAATTAGCAGTAATGTGCCTACCTGTGGCTAATCAAAAGACATGAAAAATTAATGTTTTATTAAGTGCTAAGAAAGGTTGGCTGAAAGGTTTGCTAGTTCTTCACTCCTCAAGCTTGAACTTGTGAACTTTCTGATTTAGATATAGTTCCATGTACCTTTTCACTGGCAGCAAAGTTAGAGACCCTTCCCCTTCTTTCTTTTCATGTCTACCCTTTCCCCCTTTTTCCCTTATTTTTTTTTCTAGTTAACAAACTTGGTAATCTTCATTGTCCAGTAAGCATTTGTGCTGGCACAAGTGTAAGGAGAAGGTGAGAATGGCATGAAATCACAGTCAAACAGGAAAGGCTAGGAGAAAACAGGAATTTCTAAAAAGGGTTGCCAAAGAAAAGCATTCAGGCCAAATTTTGTACCGGAATTTTATGTATGTTTACATGGACATTTTATTTTGGGACTTAACACCAGTACAGAAGTTCCAAGCTCCCAGACCAAGGTTAAAAAACCTTCAGACTCCTCACAGTTGAAGGCCTTTGGGAAATAAAATTTTAAAGCCACTAAAACTACAAAAAAAGTCTATGTGCAATAGTAGCCTTTTAAATAATTCACATTGAAGAGGAAAATATATCTTTTAGCAATAAGCTATTAGTCACATTTTTTTTCAAGCTGAATTATTGCACAGTCCAATGTTCACCATGTTCAAATATGAAATAAGAATGATAACCAGAAAATACCAATGGCTCACATGGGAAACTGTGTTCAAGTACATGCTATCTTAGTTTCCTCAGCAGCTCCTTATCCATACAAGGAGGTCTCCTGGCCTTCCTGCTGCACTTCCTTCTAGTTCGGACACAACACTCCTGAGCTTGTAGTAGGTCATCCTTGAATATCAACCAACAGCCTTGGGCCTCCCTGCCCTCTAGAGCTATATCACATGGAACCTTGCTAAGCAGGATCCTGAAGAGGCCAAAGTCTGCTCTCTTGAAGTCCAGGGCAGTGAGCTTACTGCACACTCTTCTCACTGTCCTGAGGATTTCAACTCAACCATCTCAAGATCACTACAACCAAGGCTGCCCTGGAGTGTCACATTTCCAACGAGCCCTTCCCTGTTGGTGAGCACGAGGTCAAGCAGGGTGCCTCTCCTTGTTGGCTCCTCTATTGCTTGCAGAAGGAAGTTGTCTCCCACACAATCAAGGAACCTCCTGGATTGCTTGTGCCAGGCTGTACAGTCCCCCCAACAGACATCAGGGTGGTTGAAGTCCCCCATGAGGACAAGATCCTGCGAGTGTAAAGCTGTTCCTATCTGTCTATAGAGTGCTTCATCCACAGAGTCCTTTTGATCAGGTGGTCTGTAACAGATCCCCACAGTAATGTCTCCCGTTGCTGTTCTCCCTTTAACCCTGACCCACAAACTTTCTGTTGACTGTTCACCTGTCCCCAAACAGAGTTCCATACTCTCTAGCCTATTCTTAACATAAAAGGCATCTCCCTTTCCTCATTTGCCAGGCCCGTCTTTTCTAAAGAGCCTGTAACCTTCCATTCCAACACTCCAGTCACAGGAGCCATCCCACCATGTTTCTGTGATGCCTATTATATCATAACCTGATAGATGTGCCCACATCTCTAACTCCTCTTGTTTGTTCCCCATGCTACGGGCATTTGTATAGAGGCATCTGATCCGAGCTCCAAATGAAGTCAGCTCATTGGCTGGAGCGGCTGGAATATCACGACGTTACTCTGAGAGTTTATTATAGGTGCTAGCAACTGACTGGGTGTGTTGGGATGGAATGATTCCCCCCTCCCCCAACTCATCTAGTTTAAAGCTTCCTTGACCAGTCTCTAAGTATTATTTTGTTGCTTTGTAAGTCAGTTGGTTTTGATTTACAAAACAAAACCTTAATAATTCAAAAGATCAGGACTTCTATTCTGAGAATGAGAAAACTGACTTTTATATTTATTTTCTGCAGCAGAAAAAGGATCTTAGATTATGCTTTTATTCAGTAAGAAAAAAAGCCCCACAACATTTCACAATTAGGAAAAATATTTTCAAATAAGCATTTCTCAGGTTTTAATTATTAACAGTTACTAGATTTGTCTATGCTCTTGTAACACTTTTTAATGACAAACTTCATAATTTCATGCTTCTGAAGGTTTATTTTGTTGCACAGAATTTTTAATAAAGATTTCTTTCTTTTTTTTTTTTTAGTCCTACTTCTTTTCTGTTTCTTGTACATATTGTCTAATGTTATGGTTTGAATATTTTTCTGGAAGTTGTTAACATAAAGGAGCTGCTAAGGAAGAATTAATTCAGAACCATTCTTGTTATCAGGGCCAGCCTCAGCTGGATATACTCCAGTTAGCACCTCATTTGCAATGGAGACAGTTTCCTGCAAACCATGGTTACTTAGTCTCATTCTATTTGTCGTTAAACTGTAAATTCACAAAACAAAGTCAGTTTTCTGGGCACCTAGAGTAAAATGGTAGATTATACATAATTAAAGAAGGATTCCCTGAAGTGTTTGTTCTCTTATGCTATTTTTCAGTTATATCTCATTGTAACATTTAATAGTACAATATAGATATAATAAAATAAGATTGTAATTTACTTGGTTCATATGAAAACTGAAAGAAGCTTGTAATCAACTAATTAATACTGAAATGAATTATACCTATAATCTGCGCTGAAATGAAAACCCAGCACTTTTATCATAGGATTTTGATTAATTGGCTGTTAAAAATGCCTATTATCCTATGCATAGCATTAAATGCTGCCCATTATGATTCATCAATCATAATGCCTCTGTGTACATTCAGACACTGAATGATTAGGTGGGAATAGATGTTTTTAATAAATGTCTTACAAATTTTATATAGGATATGCTATATAACCTCATTAGAAATTTCATTTGTATAGTTACTTTATTGGGTGAGGTCATTGTGGTAACCTTTTAGAAAGACTTCCATTAGTTTTGGGACATGCAATTGTTTAAATAAGACAGTAAAACTCAGCTAGATGTAGATATCACTGATCAGCACCACTGATCAAAGAGAACTTGTATATTTGCAGATATAGGCAGCTCTCCACCCCTCACTGTCCACCACTCACACACAGACACAAACTCTCATAGCAAAGTAAGCTCTGCGAAGGATGTCTTAGTTGCCAGGCTCTCAGCTGCACATAAATTTTGGGAATGAAAAGCATTCATAATAACATTCATGTGTTAGTCCTATCCACCAGGTTCTCCTTTTATAGTAGGAAGTAAAGTTATTAATTTTGGTTTGCAATTAAAATCAAATTATAAATTATCAAAGATCATGATGAAAAAATAATAAAAAAAAATAAATTTCAAGCAAGCTGGAACATTATTCCAATGTTTCTTGCTTTTTTTTCTGGCTCTCCACAGCTCTCAAAATTTTTTCAAGCTTCTTTCAGGATCATGCCCTCTTCTCTGCCCAAGGATGGTGCATGATTAGAGATGATTCTACAGAATCATAGAACCACAGAATGGTTTGGGTTGGAAAGGACCTTAAAATCATCTTGTTCCACCCCCCCTGCCATGAGCAGGGACACCCACAGTAGACCATGTTGACCAAGGCTCTGTCCAGCCTGGCCTTGAACACTGCCAGGGATGGAGCATTTACCACTTGTTCCAGTGCCTCACCACCCTCACAGTAAATAAGTCCTTCCTTATACCTAACCTGAACTTCCGCTGTTTAATTTTAGACCCATCACCCCTTGTCGTGTTGCTACAGTCCCTAATGAAGAGTCCCTCCCTAGCATCCTTGTGGGCTCACTCCAGATACTGGAAGGCTGCTATGAGGTCTCCACGCAGCCTTCTCTTCTCCAGGCTCAACAGCCCCAACTTTCTCAGCCTGTCTTCATATGGGAGGTGCTCCAGTCCCCTGATCATCCTCGTGGCCCTTCTCTGGACTTGTTCCAATAGTTCCATGCAATTTTTTTTTTTTTTGAGGACACCAGAACTGTACAAAGTACTACAAGTAGGATCTCATAAGAGCAGAGTGACCCATGATTGCAGCACTCAGACACTCACATGCATTTATGCTCATGAAATAGAGATTATCTCACCCAGGAAGACAGTCAGAAATATATTTCAATGAAAAGATAGTATAGGCTGCATTGACCAGGTATGGAAGGTGGCCAGGCAAGCATAATGACTAGCAACATTTTTATACACCACCAAGTTCTTTCATGTACTTATCCCTCTATTTTCCAGTTCTTGCTCATCCCAAACTGCCTTGATCCCTCCCTTTCTCCAACTTTGTTTTCTCCCCTAAACATCCTGTAATAACTCTTGTCTAATCCCAAAATGCTCTTGCCACCTCATAATATGTGCCATGCACCCTATCAGTAACCCCCTTTGGTCTGTAAGATGCTCTGTCTACCTCTTCCTTTTTTCTTATGGTGCTGGTTATGACCTCCAGCTCATGGGGCTGATGACCATCCTTTGACAGACCTGGGAACAGCTGAGGCAAGGTTTTCTTTCACTGACTGTATAACTAGGGGTTTCCTCCCTATGCTGTTTTGCCTCTTCTAGAATCCTTACTTTGTGTGGAACGAGACTTTTATCACGTAATCTAACAATATGTGAAGGGTCAGGCAAAACCATAACGTCAGATTACAGTGAGCAGCTTTGTGAGTTTTTTTATCTCTGTGCCTTTTCAGATGTGTAAATATAGGAAAAGATTTCCTAGACATGTCTAACAAATTAAAGATGGGCTGAAACAAACACATAATTAGGACATATTTGAGCAGATAAAATAGCTTCTTTGTATGCATATATTTTTAGTACTTTTCTTGAGTTCTCTCCATATGCTTTTAGCAGTTCACAGCATTCTCAAAGAACATCCAGCTAAACAGGGTGGGCACTGATTTCAACCAAACCTTTCTGGTGCTGCAAAATCCTGGCCAAAGGTTGCCTTTTGGCTTCCAGTACAAGCTATGTCCTACCACTAGGGCTCAGCAGCGCTGCAACAATGGTCTTAACCCCAGGCATCCCATCTTGTTATAATTGCAGATCTTCCTATTAACATTTTTTCTTTTTTTTCCTCTGAAAACATACACAGTAAAATTGCATTGAGAAGAAGCTGTGATTGAAGCACTTGGCCTTTCCTATTAGATGATTAATTTTAACAGTATGTGAGCAATAGGATATATTTCCTGCTAGGAGCTCAGCAAGCAGCGTACAAAATCATTAGTTCCTCTAGGGTGCAAGTAAAAATACCCCTTTATGCATGTTAAACAGCAGCTTGAAAATGAGAACATGCTCCCTATTCTCATAAGAAAAAGTAATTTTTTCTTCAAGAAAGTGAAAAATTGGTGAGGAATGCTTGCACATATTAGAGACCCTGTACTGCAGAATCATGAGCTTCTTACAAAATACAAACCACTTGATATAATTTACAAATAACAGAGCACAGGAAAACACAGTTTGAATGTTTATGGTTTTATTTAGGTTACAGGGTTCTGCATTTACCTTGCCCTGTTCCTTTACTAACCTAATTTCCATCTCTACCTGCTGTCTCTGTGCATCTGCCTCTCAATTAAACCTCACACCAGCAGTGGTTTCAGTTTACAGACCATGGCCATTAACCCTTTCCAATATAGCTGAGGTCATGAAATTCTGGTGAGACTTAGAAATTATGAGGGAAAAATAAAAAAAGGGGAGAGGAAAATAAGTGGAGTGATTATTTTGTTACCTATATTCCTGGTAGACAACATGTTTTATTGACAAAATGGATTCTTAAAAATCTTTATTTTTTAGAAATTCCATAATAAGATATAAAATATTTTTGTATAATAAAACATCCTTATAATTATAACTTTGTTACCCCACTTTATATAGACATAGAGTGTGAGCACACATAACTACAGATTGAGGGATTACCTGTCTCGAGAACTAGATCCAAAATTTACTACTTTTGATTGAGTAAATAGGGAAAGGCCCAAAGATTTAATGCAGGAAAAAAGGCAGGGGATACATTTTTTTTTTGCAAAGACACGGTCTTTTTGAGGGAATTTAATAAAACTGTACACAGATTACAGCCAGAATAGCTTTGGATTTTGTTGCAAGAGATGTATAACTTGTTTAAAAACCAGGTTTAAAATATTCAGTGTCCCTTCAAATTCAAGTCAGGCAGCTTGGCTTTAATCTTCACTGTAGGCACTATAGACCTTACTTAGACAAAAGGAACATCATTACAGCTAAAATACTGAGGTCATTGAAGAGCATGTAGCAATGGCATTGATTTTTCCCCAAATTTGAAAATATTCTATGCTGGGAGATTAAAACTTTGACCAGTGTTATTATGAAAAGTTTCCCACTGGGAACTAGAACAACTTGACAGTTAGCTGTTGCCCTTTTTCAAAGGGGCCTGCTGTGACTTAGCATTGCTTTCTCAGCCTAATTGGTCAAATGCCAAATGTAAGTTGCTATATAAATGTAAAATATTATGTCAGTATACCCTATTTAATTGGTACAGGTTTTTTATTGAATACTCCCTAGTAACTAATTTAATCTAGTGATAGTAGACTGTAATGACTTCTTTTTAATTGGTTGATATTAGCATACATTCTACAGAACAGTTATATGTATATATGTAGCTAATGCCAAGTAGTTAAATAGTACTTTGACAAAAATTACCTTTAAGAAAGTAAGGAAGAATCCTGTGTCCTTTAAAAAAACGATGAGTGATGCTGTGTGGACCAAGACTGTACCCAGAGTTTCTGAGCACCTCTATTTTCCTCAAATTAAAATGGACAGATCTTTTATAGGGCACATAGGAGGCTGTTTTCTGGAGAAGTCCAACGATCATAGAATTTACATACTTTCAATTTCAGGTCTACTCATCAGTATAAGACAAAGAACTTAAGTGTTCTTTTTGCTTAAAATTCATCAGGCACCCTAGGTTCATTAAATCTAATAATACTTCCACCCTTAACATGCCTGATAAAATGTCTCCTCAGGTAGATCTCCAGATCTGTAGGGGGCCTACAATCAAAAGTGCTAAGCATTAATAAGCCGTTCAAAATGTAGATGAGTCACAGCTGAGTTTCTCAGTGTGGTAGCTGGATGATAAAGATGAATTAAAAAGCTCTTGCCACATGTTCACTCAGTTGTCCTAGTATGGGCCCCATTTAAACAAGGTTACTGAAATTACTGAAGTTAAAAGAAATCTGGAAAAGGTTGTTTCTAATAGAGATTAATTTAGACATCATCCCTGGAGTCCCATAAGTAGTTGTATTGACACAGCTGGTCTGATGATGAATGCCAGCTAAGACATGAGCAGCTTTGGACAGCTTTGTTGTCAAAGCCACCCTATAGTGAATCAGTAGCCTGAAGAACAACATAGCAAGCTTCTCATGAATGCTCCTAGATGCTAGTTGCCAGTTTATGGATGAGATGAGAATGAATTACTTTATGGAAGCAGACAGACACATGTACAAACTATGATGACTGCTGATTCGTGCTGCCTTTTAGGAGAGGAAAAAGCATGTTGCTGTAACCTGGGCTCTGGATCCAGTGAGGAGACGGGACCTACTGATGTTTGCTTCTTAGCTCAGAGCTGGACTATCTGAAGCTTTCCTCCCCAGTTCCATCCAAGGATGAGTCAATAGCATATACATTCAACTGAAAACAGGATCTGCCTGGCTCTCAAAAATGCTTGGTAAGAAGCATAAGATTACAAAGGTGGAGCTAGTATTAGTTTTTGGGGTGTAAACTATCATGTCCCATGTAAGACCTGCCCCTCTGCATGACTGGCAAATCAGTAATCTCTGTAAGTCAAATTTTAGGTTTAAACTCAGCTTGAGTAAAGCATAAACTTAACTCGTTGTCAATTGAAATGTCCAAAATGGTTGTTAATTGGCTGATATAAGCATCCTCCACAAACTGTCCTTTCTCCAGTTTCTATGTACTCTTGACATGTGTCTGCTCTTGATGTGTGAGCTCCTCAGGGCAATGACCACCCCTTTGTGTGGAAGATGGAGCATATTGTAACTACTGTTATGAGCAAAGCAGGGAGTTTTTTTTGCAAAAAAAAAAAAAAAAAAAAAAAGGTCCTTAACAGCTCCTGCTGGGAACTTCTAGCTGGGAGAGAGCAGAAGGAAATGTTGGAGGTAGACATATCTGAAAATACAGTCACATATTTGGGAACTAAATGACAACTATCAGACCTGAACTCTTTAAAAGAGCAGTCTGATCCATAAACAGATGATATTTATTTGGTACTCTCCTACCATGTTAGCTTAGATGGCATAAGGTTTCCTGTAACACAGTAAATCATACATTACAGATAAAAATTTTTTCTCAATTTGTATTTAGAAATACATGTACTTCTTCAGGTATGTTCTAGTTTCCTTTTTTAAATATTGATTGAGATTCATAATACAGATAAAGATAGCTAAGAAGAACCCTCAAGTCAACCACTTTGAAGTATTGAGCACTTTTGGTTTGAGATTATCCCCACAGTGAAATGATTCTGCAGCTAAGATTAAATTTAAATACTTAAAGGTCTGATAATAATAGGTTTCCAAATGAAAATATTCTTATAAGGAATGTAAAATAGAATTGTATTCATTACTCTGGGGGCAGTTTTACCACCGTCTTTTTTTTACTGTATACGTATTTCTCTGGTATATTGAGTCTGCCTAGCACACATAGCATACAAAATGCTTGTGTTATTTAAAAGACATACGTAACTGTATTTTATTCTTGTAGTAAATTAAATTTCCACTTTTCTTGTCAGGAAGTTACTATTTCCTAGTCAGGAAATGATGCAACTATTAATTCTATATAGAAATCATGACCACTGCAGTACAGTCAAAGTTGAATCTTATCTGTGAGGTGCTTTTCCTTACCTTCTTTTTAAGTAACTGTTAATGGGTCTCAAAGTCTTAAGGGGGTGTAGGTGTTTGTCCGTGCAATTTTAAAATACAGGTATTTAGTGAAATATCTCTTACAGGTATTTCCAGATACATGGATTTTTATGGGAACTTGATCAATGAGAAATCTGTAGATTTCATTGTAATATCATCTTTGTTGAGACTTTCTTTTCCTGTAGTTGTCTGTTTTATTTGCAAGAAATTATATTTTTTGGTGCCAGCAATAATTTTGCTTAATTTAAAGGGTGTGATTTGTCTTATTGTCAGCAAGTATTTAAAATTACTCTCTCTGTAAAAGTAACACTTGCCTCTTTGCATTTTTTTATGGTTTTGGTTTGGTTTTTTGTGTTTGGTTGTTTTATTTTTTTAGTTTTATTTATTTTGTGTTTTTTTTCTTTGTGGGTTTTTTTTGTTTGGCTGTCTTTTCTTGTTTCATTAGTTGGTTGGTTTGGTTTTTTGTTTGGTGTTTGTTTGCTTGTATATTTTTTTTTTAATTCCATTTTTTGTAGCTTTTTGTACCTCTATTTCTTCATGGGCAATTTTACCAATCTCTGTGTGAGTGGAGGTGATCCCTAGGGAGGCATCAGTAATATGATTCTTCAGGTCGTCTTTTATTCCTTTATACCAGCATCTGGGAAATAAAACAAAACGGGGTTTCTGATCATTTCAAACTCAGATCTAGGAGCTTAGGAAGTCATTATTGTCACTCTGCTTATTTGTGGAATCATTTTTGCTGTAACTGTCTTTCTTCTTGATTTTAGAAAGGATCAGAAGTGTATGAACTTTTCTACCTTCATGTCCCTGTAACAAAACTGAATAAAAAAGATGCGTTAATCAAGTGAAGAGAGGAAAAGAGATGGAAGCAGAAGACAGATGAATTGCAATGGTTAATAATATACTTTTATTTTCTTTTTAAACACTGACAATGATTGACAAAAGCCCAGAAAGCAAACTGTATGCTTGACTGCATCAAAAGGAGCTTGACCAGCAGGTGATTCTCCCCCTCTGATCTTCTGAACCCCTACCTGAAGTACTGTGTTCAGCTCTGGGGTCATCAACATAGGAAGAAGGATCTGGATGTGTTGGAGCTTGACCAGAGGAGGCCAGGAAGATGATCAGAGAGCTGAGGCCCCTCTGCTATAAAGACAGGATGAGAGATTTGTCCTTGTTCAGCCTTGTAGATGGATTTTTAGCAAAGTATAGCCACGTTCCCAAGCCAGCAAGTGCCTACGTGGAGTTCAGCATGAACTGAGAATGAAGAGGGACACGGGTAAGGAAGCAAGAATAATGATGCAAGCAAGATAAGAAGAAACTGGAATGTGCTAAGATACAAAATAGCAAACTGTTAGCAAGCTTTAAAGGTTAAGTTCTCATGCTCTTATTTGATCGATTGCGTACTAGTTGCTGTGTGCTACAAGAATATGTATCCAATCATAACAGAACAAGCTATTGAATATGTATCTAATCACAACACAGCAAGCTATTGAATATGTATCCAATCATAATACAGCCACTTATTGTCTTAATACAACAAGTTATTGTATATGTATCCAATTATAATACACCAAGCTGTTGTAAGCAGATGCAGACAACAGTATAAAAAGGATAGATGCTTTGTAATAAATGGCTTTTGTCTGATCACACTGATCTCTAAGTCCATTTTCTGTGGCACAGCCTGGAGAAGAGAAGGCTCCAGGGAGACCTTAGAGCAACCTTCCAGTACCTGAAGGGGGCCTACAGGAAATCTGGAGAGGGACTTTTTACGAGGCTGTGTAGTGACAGGACAAGGAGGAATGGCTTTAAGCTGAAAGAGGGTAGATTTAGATTAGACATTATCAATAAATTCTTCACTATGAGCATGGTGAGTCACTGCACCTGGTTGCCCAGATATGGCATGTGGCTGCCCCATCCTTGTAAGGGTTCCAGGACAAGTTAGTTGAAGCTTTGTGCAACCTGGTCTAGTGGAAAGTGTCCTTGCTCATGTCAGACAGTTTGGAACTAGATGACCTTTAAGGTCCCATCCAACCCAAGCCATTTTATGATTCTTTTATATGAAACAAAAAATGCTTCTTCTCACTGCCTATTTTTCCTGTCTAAGTCTGGAGACTTTTATTCTGGAGCTATATTGTAATTCAATGTACTTTACCAGGATCAGGAGTAACTGGATGGGATTTGAAGGCCTTAATTACATAGGCAGCCAACTGGGCAATGACAGTGGTGAAGGCTGAAAGCAACTGCAAAGGTATTTTGTGTGGAATAGGGTCAAGTCACTGTGCTTTGAGGTTGTCTACCAAATTTAAGATTCTCAAGGTAGATGAAAGGGAATGACAATTTTGTAGATATTGAACTGGGTAAGGGTTGAAATTCACATTTAACTGCAGTGTGATGTTAGAGCTAAAAAACACCTATAGGTGTCTAGGAGTAAAAAAGTGAGATGTGTCTCTTTTTTACTAAGATGGCACCTTCTTGGGAAAATCAAAGTGTAACATCTTTCCCTAAATTTTGAATTATCTGTATCATTATTTATGTGACTTAGGACCCCTGATTACTCTGTAAGGGTGCATGTGATCAGGCTACTACTAATGCCAACCTAATTCAGTCTTGGTTTTTTGAGTTTTCCTATGGGCAGACATTTGAAATGTCAGATCCTTTTTTTTTCCAGTTTCAGCTCAATGGTGGTTAGAAACTAGAATACAATGTGCCTCTCTTGCTTTGAGGAAAATCCTAAAGAACATTTTAGCAGTTCAAATACTTCACATTTTTTCTCTTTTCCAAACTGATTTTTCTTTCAACAGATTTTCTACCTTATATTTTGTTAGCACCTTGTTATGTTAATAACTTTGGAAAGAGTTCTCACTGATGCTTTTTAAACAAGGAACCACAGGAATATATAGCAACAGACATGAAATCTCTACCATCTAACCATCTAAAAATATTTTTATCATGTAAATGTTCTCACTGCAATAGCACTTCCCTTTTTGTTGGTTTCATTTGACCATTAAGAAACTTTATACAAAGTATACATATAATGCATTGGAACATGCAAGGTTTGTTATGAAAAATTGGATGTCTTGGTACATCAGAGATCATAAATGTGACTATTCAGGTGAATTTGGTCTTGCGTTATAAATTGTTGTAAATTTTTATTGTGCTTTCTATTTTGTCTTCCTTAAAATAAATATTGAACCTTATGTGGTTATGTATGTCAAACTTGGTGTTTAATCAATATTCAAAGAGAATGAGCACACTGGACTATAGAAGGTAGTTTAAAGAATTTAAAACATCCTGGTTAATTTAATGCCTCATATAGCTTTGTTGATTTCAGTTAGGATTAATTTGACCTGCTCAATCCACTTCAATGAGATTAATTGGTAAAGAATAGTGAAAAAACTCATTGTGTAGACAAGGCTCCTAGTGACATAGTTAATGGTAGATTTGGCAGTCCTGGGATAACGGTTGGACTTGATGATCTAAAGGTCTTTTCCAAACTAGTTCATTGTATGATTTGATAATCTGTTTAATAATATTTAATTTCATTTTCTCATAGTTTCAGTTAAACCATTGCCTGTTGGATCCATATTTGAATAATTTACATTTGTCTGAAAAAGAATGCTAGTGCTAGTGTAATGCTACTGGAAGCAGTACTGAGTAGGAATATACTTGTAATAATATATCAAGTAGTGCTTGACAAAGAAATCAAAAAATGGCCACACAGATTTGAGCTGGTTGTCACAAAACTGAAAAATTACCAATACTAGAATATTGTATTCTCATGTTCAAATATTTTTTTAAAAAAAACTCTTCTCAGCTCTCTAGTGCATTGCTACTTTTTGTTAAGGGCCTTATAAATCTGATTAATGATGCTTTCCTGAAATAACCAGCAAGCATTAAAAACTCATTCCCCCTCCTTTTTTTTTTCATATTATCATTTGGTATTGATTCAAGTAAAAACTATATTTCATTTTCTAAATACGTGTAATGCAATGAATTTTAGAAAGCAATAGTACACAACCATTGATTATTTCTTCACTTGTATAAGCATACATACTCCATAAACAGAATATCTACTATATTTGCTATCAGATCAAATAAATGTTTATTGAAAACTGTATTTTTCAAATAAAAGCACTTTCAATTATTTCCTGTGGAAGGGCTGATGCTCACATTATGCTGTTCTTGCTTTCTTGTAACCTCTTCTTGCTAAACTGCTGTAAATGACCTGAAAACATCAGAGCTTTTGTCCTGCAGTCTCTGGAAACAAGTTAATTTGCATGGCAGGCTATCACAGCCTTCAAATGGCACATATAAGAAAAGTACAAGCTTTCTCCTGATGTCAACACAATGTATTCCAACTTTAAAAGTTTTCATTTTCTTTAAGCTTCAATTGTTAATAGCTAAAAATTTATTGTTAATAGCTTAAAAATTATTAAGAAATAATTATTATTTTTGGTTTATTTTGTTTTTTAAGTGAACACTTGAGACCTGGGGGCATAATGCAATGAATATATAAATATTCAGAACAGTTCATGGACCAAATATATGTGTGTTTATTGAACATATATGTAGTTCATCATATATAAGTAAACGATTCATGTCACTGCCTAAGGTTATAGAACAAATGAGACCAGAGGTCATATTGCTGAAAGTATGCTGAAGATGGGTTCTGCTTTTCTTGAAATTAAATGAGCCATTATTAGGATCATTGCAAAGATGTTTGTACACTTCACTTTAACCAATGCCTAGATCCAAATACATATTTAAACAATTCGTCAAATATATATAGTGGTTAATAGCTGTTAAATCTCAGGCTCAGAAGGATGCTGGGGAGGGACTCTTCATTAGGGACTGTAGTGATAGGACAAGGGTTAATGGGTTAAGATAAGACTTAAAGAGGGGAAGTTTAGATTGGATATGAGGAGGAAGCTTTTTCCTGTGACTGTGGTGACACACTGGAATGGGTTGCCCAGGGAAATTGTGAACGCTCCATCCCTCGCAGTGGTCAGGGCCAGGCTGGACAGGGCCTTGGGTGGGATGGTTTATTGTGAGGTGTCCTTGCCCATGGCAGGGGTGTTGGAACTAGATGATCTTAAGGTCCATTCCAACCCTAACTATTCTATGATTCCATGATTCCAATTAAGTCAAGAATTACTGAAAATTTTGCTCTCTTCTTACTTTTATTTGGACCACTTTTTTGGTCATTGACTAAGCAATGGATGTCTGATATCTGTCTTAGCAAATTATTTAAGTCTTAGATCACCTTAACTTTCAGCAGAATTACACAGATTTATGCTGTGCAGACTTAAAAGGAATACCCTGAAGGTCTTCTGCTACTGGAGAATCTGGTCCTCTGTGTATGTTCTTTATGTGATAGTTTATTGGCAGAATGCATCAAATAAGGTGCTGACCCAGATTCAATCCCTTCTTCCACCTCAGAACTTAAAATTTTCTTCATGAGGCTGTAGAAGTACCTTAACCCACTAATCAGTGGCACAGGAGCAAAGATTCGTCCTGCAGCCCATGGAGACACCATGGTGGGGGAGATAGTTATACTGCAGGCCTGTGGCAGACCCTGCACTGGAGAACGTGAACATTTCTTACAGGTTCTGAGGCTGATGGAGAGCCTGTGCTGCAGAGGGTTTATCCTGAAGTACTGCAGCCTATGCTAGAGCATGGGAATGGTGTGAGGAAGGAGCAGCAGAGAACCATTACAGACAGACCCCATTCCCCATCCCCCATTTAGGTAGAGTTAGCAGAGTTGGAAATGAAAGAATGAAGTTGAGCCTGGAAATAAGGAGGGGGACAGGGATTAGAGGAAAGATGTTTAAGTTTTTTGTTTTCACCTTCAAAGTCTATATAATTAGCAATAAATGAAATTAATGTTTCACAAAGTCAAGTCTGTTTTGCCCATGACAGCAGTTGGTGGTAAATGATCTCCTTATCTTTATCTCAACCCATGAGCTTTTTCATCTTAATTTCTCTCCCTCTCCTTTTGAGAAGATGGAAAGAGAGAGCAGGTTGGTGAGCATCTGATAGCCAGCCAAGGTCAACCACGCACAGATGGTTTTGTCATTTATGTCAAAAGGTTTCATTTACTGCTCTACAGAGCACTTGCTTGGTTGGTTCTGAGAAACTCTTCTGGTGATAAATTTTGGTTTTCCCTTTGGAATTTATTTGCTTTTTTGAATTTGTTTTGGCCTGAATGTGACATACAATACCAGAAAAAAAAATTAAAATGAAGCTTGGGAGTTAGGTATACTGACTTTTTCTGTGTTGTTTTTTAACAATGAAATAGGAATTTCTCTAGACCTTATTAGGCTGTGCTCTGCAGTGTATCTCATTCACTTGGATTTTTGTGAAAGTTTCCTAAATGTAAATGATTTCTGACAGAATATTATTGGTTGAGTGAACTGGAATTTTCCAGTGAAACTTTGGCTTGACCTCCAGTGCTTATATAATTAGCTTAATCCAAAACTTGTCATAGACTTGACATGTTTACCCATGTTAAGTTCATTTATATGGGTAACGCTCCCACACCACCTCTGAACCAGCAGACAGCAAGCGGCTGCTGAGAATCACAGAGGATGAATAGCTTTGACAGCTTTTTGAACTGCTTCTCAGCTGTTTCCTGGCTCTGCAAGCACTTACAGTCCATTTAATGGCAAAATTAAACATTAGTTCAAACTGTCAGTGGAGGTAGTTTGAGACAACATGCTTGACTTTCCTTTGAAATTGTCACTTACAGCTAAGAGGCATCTTGCTGCCTCTCAGCTGCTAGCTGGTGCAGGGTAATTGAGATGGTTTCAAATTGCATGAGTACCTTTCCTTCACTCTGTACCAGTATAAATCACCTCTTTCTCATTCCAGCCCAATATGCTTCAGAGGATGAGCATGCTTTTAACCAGGCATGTGCCTTATTCAGCAGGCACCAGCAGCTCCTGTTCCTCAGAGGTGTCCAGCACAAGGTGGTAGGGTTTGTGCAGTGATGTGCATTCTCTCCTCACCTTTGTGGTGCAAACCACAAACTACATTCAGCTGATTTTCTCTGAACAGAAGAGAAAAGGTGAAAGTCATCCTTACATGATAATTCCCTTTAAATGAATGAGAGGTGAGTGCCATGTGTGTTAATATACCAAAAGAAGAACTGTGCTTAGGCCAGAAATTTCAAAATGTACTGTTTTTTTTTCTAGAAAATAATTAAATCTATGAGCATAGTTATATAGAGGAAATTGTAGTAATGGATGTTCAGATAGTGGATGATAGGAACATTGACTACATATTTTTGTGTGGATCTGTATGTCTTGCTATATATTCCATTTCACTTACTGGTTTATTTGATAAGATACTTCTGGTAGTCCTCCTGAGGCAGACCACCATCACCTATGTTTTTTTGGGGGGATTTTATGACACAACTCCTAAACACCACTTGTATTTGTTTCCTTACAGCTCAGAATATGGGCCCTTGCTCAGCTAAAAGTCGATACTAGTGATTTTCAATACTTTCTCCCCTGCAGCCATGGAGGGGGAAGGGAATGGGAGTTTCAGTCAGTTCATCACACATTGTCACTGCTGCTCTCTCCTCAGGGGAGTACTCCTCACACTCTTCCCCTGCTCCAGCATGGAGTCCCTCCCATTGGAATGAGTCCTCCACTGACTTCTCCAGCACGATTCCTTCCCACTGCAGCTCTTCACAAACTGCTCCAGCGTGGATTCCTTCCATGAGTGCAGTCCTTCAGGAACAGACTGCTTCAGGATGGGTCCCCTGAGGGTTACAGCTCCTGCACCAAACCTGCTCCAGCATGTGCTCCTCTCTCCACAGGATCACGAGTCCTGACTTGACCCTGTTCCAGCAGCGTTTTGCCACCAGGTCACAACATCCTTCAGGCATTCGTTCTGCTCCAGGGTGGGATCTTCTATGGGCTGCAGGTGGAGATCTGCTCCACCATGAACCTCCATGGGCTGCAGGGGCACAGCCTGCCTCACCATCATCTGTACCACAGGCTGCAGGGGAACCTCTGCTCTGGCACTTGGAGCAACTTCTGCTCCTTCTGCACTGACCTTCATGTCTGCTGAGCTGTTGCTCTTACATATTCTCACTCCTCTCTCCAGCTGTTGTTTCTTTTGTGCAGTAACATTTTTCCTTTCTTAAATGGTTCTCCTAGAGGTCCTACCACCATCACTGATGGGCTTAGCTTTGGCTGTCCTGGAGCCAGCTGGCATTTGCTCCATTGAACATCAGGAATTTTCTGGCAGTTTCTCACAGAAGCCACCCCCGTAGCCTATGTGCTATCAAAATTTTGCCATGCAGACCCTATACACATTAGGCAAAAGCAAAAAATTTTATTTTGACCAACTAATCTAGAAATTAAAAACAAATTACAAATGTTCCAGCCAGGTTACATTTTTTAGTCTTCTTATTTCAATAAAAGGATTTTTTTTGTCACAATGAAACTTTGAAATTCTGGTTAATTATAATAGAAAATTTTAAAATAAGCTCATGTGACATTCACAGCTAAGGAATTTAATTTTGGATTAATTTTGAAAATTTAGATTTAGAGAAATTTAAATTTTGATCCACAACAGAAAAACTCTATTAAGTCTCAAGATTTCTCAGGATAGAGATCTACTTTTCAGTTGGCTCTTCTTGGAAATTCTAAATTAACTTTTTAAATTTTTACATTTTCAAAACTTAAGTATTAGTCTTAATTTTCCTTGTAACTTTTTGAATATGACATCTGAAGCATCCCCTCTAGCTCTTAAGACCTAAGAGAGCACTAATGAGAAGAGAGGCTGAATATATTGAAACCCCTTCCTGGGGTAGCATTCAAAAATAAGGAACTCAAAATCACTAGAAATCTTAAGCATATTCTATATATGGTGTACTGAACTAGGCTAGATTAAGTCCCTAAATGCTAAGTACTATGTACTGTGGAGTACATTTCTGGGTAATCAACCCAGTAATATCTTTTTCAGTATGTAAAAACTAGAAATGCAGTAGAAATCCAGCCCGTTTTAACAGAACAGACCCATTGTGTGATTCAGTTTCTCACGAATCAAAATAAAATACATTCCACCAGGCTGCAGCACCCTCCTAAGAAAACAGCTGCCAAATGAAGTCACATTTTTTAAAAAATATTGTGTTTCAATGTACTTGCCCGTTTGGCAGCTGTTCATTGTAAGCATTTATTAGTATTTCAATTTACTTCAATGGCCTATACAAAAAAATAATACACAGGTAACATTTTTCCCTCCCAGACTCCTTTCCGTATACCCAGCGGCACCCAGTCAGTCTCCTGCAGCAAAGCTCCCATTCACGCTGCTCTCTGCCATCAGTGTCCTTGGGAACACAGGGCCACAGAGGTTTGAGTGTTTATCTGGCAGCTACACAGAGGGTGCTGCTGGAGCAGTATTTCAGAAACTTGCTGCCCTATAGTATATAGCAATTCACAGGAATTTGAAAAAATTCCCAGCATAACACAGTTTGAATAAATACTTTGATTGAAAACTTTCAGAACCAATTTCATTCTGAGGAAATGACTGTTCTCTTTTGCCTCCATGTATATTCTGCAACAGTTCTCTTCAAAAACTTTTAACTGAGCATAAGATTATTTTCCGAAGAAGCTGGAAAATATTTGCATACTATTTGAAGCCAGTGACTGAATCTGAAGGGCCTGGGGAGGCTTGAAACAATTTTGCACTGTGATAAGAAAGAGATAAACTTTTAATATTACCTGTGAATGTATAAATAAATACTGAGGCAATAACGGAACTACTCTTTTAAACCACCCTACAAAAGCAACAAAACACATTCTGAGGGAAAGGGATCATGCTTTTGATCTTTCTAAGCTAAGAAGCTGATTTTAGAGGAAGAATTGTTTATCCTGCGACAAATCCAGAGCAATCCTTCAAAACACTAGCACCATAATCCAAGACCTTCTGTGCTCCAGTATCAACCTCTACCATGGGATCTAAAAGATTCTGTCTGTGTAACTGGGAACTGAACCATGTTCTGAATTTGCTGCCCAGGAAAAACAGCCAGTATCTATCCTCTGTTGACCAGCTGTTCTCTGAAGTTATATGTATTCCGTGCAGTGTATTTTTTGCCTTCTGACAAAGATATGTTTGTGTTTCAGCTTGCAGTATATAAAACACTGCTGTTTGTCCAGAAAATATCTAGTTTCTTGTATTTTAAGAATAAAAATGTAATAATAATAACAATAAAAAACCATGAGTCAATTCTTTTAATAAACATTTAGCTAATTCAAGTAAAAGCTAGTTCCCAGCACAATGCACAGAATTCAGGGATGTGAAAAACAAGGCTGTGATAACATTTTCACAATTAAAACCCAAATCTGTTAGAAAATTAATCATATATTTGATTACCCAAAAGAACATATATATTCTGTCATGTATTCTGGGGGAGGGTGGGGGGTGTGAAGGTAATTAGGACAACATCTTAGACTTGCTTACCAAGTAAATTTCTGATTATTCATCTGTGAAAGGCCATTACTGTTAATTAAAATGTACCATATAATACCATGTAGCTATAAGCATTTTAATTTTTCAATTTCCCACTATATTGGAATTCATGACACCATTAAACTAAATAAAAGCACAAACATTTTTTCACTGTTTGGAGAAAAACTGATAAATAAAGATGATGCTTGCAAATTGTCTAGGCCTTAAGACAGGAAAATAGCGTGTTATCACTGATCTTGATGGGCAGTTGTGAAGATCTGTAAGAAACATTATTAATATCAGCTGCAGAAGCAAACAAAGCTTGTACTTTTATTCTCTTAAAGCCCTGCACAATTTTGCCTAGACTTTAATCTACTCTGATTGGGCTGTTTGCTCTAATCTTCAGTGTCATTCAGAATTTCTTTTCCACATTTGCCCTTTTACCCTTTTTCATGCTCTAACTTCCCCTCATTTCCTTTCTCTTCCTCTTGCAGTCTAGCTTCAGCTTGCCCTAAGTACCCCTCATCCTTTGAAAACATGAATTAAGCACTGTTGCCAGCCATCAGATAAATTATTCTTTTTTCTTCTGCCTTCCTGTGTTTGAATTATTTTAGCTCACAGCCCTTTCAAACAAAACCCTATGTATTTCTCCAAGCAAAGGACCTAACATGGAGTTCTATGTTGTGCTGATTATTAGTTATAACTGTAAGAAGCATAATTAGCATCCACAATAATAATTGCTAGCTTGAGTTAAATACACTGCAGTCTGTTTGACATATGGATATTTTACCAATGTCCATAGAAATGCCATTGACCTTAGAGAGAAGACTGTCTTATAGGTACTAGAAAGCTGATATGTTAATAACTGAAAATTGCTTATCTCAAAACTAACATTTAGGGTTTCATACATATAGCACAGAGCAAAACTTTTATTCCATTATAAAAGCTGCTTGTGTATATCTACATACAGATGCGTACTTACATTTGAATGTATAATTTCAGTATCGACTAGGTCACAAATTACATTCTCAAGAGCTTTCAATAGTAGAAGTTGACTTAATATCTGTCAGGTATTATTCTGAACATGTATTTTGTGTTACAAAATATGAGTAGGTAACTAAGTAGGTTAGATACCAACTAAACCTGTTAAGAGTCCACCATCCAGTAGTTCACTAAGGATGTGAACATAATCCCACTAAAATGCATAGGAATTTCACCATAGACTTTCAGTTGATGTGTTGCTTTCAATGATGATAAGTACCAGGGTTATACACATTTCATCAGAAAATTTGTATCATGTTTTCTATTTATGAAGATGGCATTGTACACATTATGACGCAGACTGAAAAAGCATGCAATTGTTTGAAACATAATAAAAACAACCAGCAGAATATGTCTGGTTTACATTTCTGTATTGTGAAAAATGTGAGATAAAAGAAATTTACGTCTAATGCAGGTGTTTAAATGGTCACCATCCCTGGGATGGCTAAGCACAGTATTTGTTTACAAATTTAGGCTGTGTTTTATTATAAGATATTTGAAGAGCTGTGTTTGAGCAAATATGAGCTATTGTCTGGGAATGTCTGTAAGAAGAGTAGAATACAGACAGAACAATGCAGGAAATTTGGGGTTCTTTATAGCTTCTTTGGCGATGTTTCCCCTGGGTTCTAATACCAATGATATGCTAAGTATGTTAATTCAATTTAGTATTGTATCATTACTGGTAGAGGTAAAATAATGATGCACTAAATTCAGGCTGAATGATAATGGAAATCCTATATTCATTATATGTGTACTAAAACCAAGTGAGCTCATTATACCACTAAAATAAGTCCCAAAGAAATTCAGGAAACAATTGTTAAACTGCTATTTTAGTGTCATTAGTTGAGTCAGTCTCTGTAACTAGAGATTGTCCTTGATCTCTTTCCAAAAGCAACCAATTCCTTAACCTGCCCAGAGAAAAAGCACTTCAACATAAAGAGGTACACCTTCTCCCTTTTCAAAATAAAACTGTATCTAATATATTGAATGCTTTTTAACGCAAGGGTGATGAGCACTGGCACATGTTGCTTAGAGGAGTTGTAGAGTTACCCTCCCTGTTTTATTCAAGGGCTGTTTGGACACTGTCTTAGGCACCCTGCTCTAAATGATCCTGCTTCAGCAGGTGCAGTGGACAAGATGACCTCCAGCGGCCTTTCTAATCTCAACTGCTCTGTAATTAAATGGTAAGTTACATTTTGGTGTTGGAATCACTTTCTTATTTCATCTCAGAATTCTCAGGCAACATATGTATTACTCATTGTCCAATGGCAAGAAATCCATAGCTGGAGAGGGTGAGAAGAAAGGATTTGGGGCCATACCAGCTGCTGGTAACATCCAAACTGTCAGTACTTATGCTTCTGAAAATGTTTTCTGCAAATAGAGCCTGGGGGAAATTGAAAGAAGATAGGTGCAGGTATTTTAAAAGAATGTTAGTGACTAAATGAGGATGTTTTACTGTGATTCCATTCTGTTAAACATCCTTAGCATGAGAAATTTTATTTTTTAGCATAGCTTATTCTTCTAATATATTTAGGTCTTTAAATATTTATCAACATTATCTTCTATTATTTTTATATGAGGATACAGAAAAAATTACAAAATAGAGTGGGAGATTTAAGAAAAATGTTTTTTGTATATGATTTCATACAACAGGCAGTCTGACACTTCTTACATATGAGTTCCTGCTGCATCTGACATTTATTGAGTCAAATCTTCACTTTTATATCCAAGAGAAATAGTTATTATAAAGCATTCTGTTTTATAATCTATTTTGTATATGCCAGTTTCTATTTTAAACGTTCTTTCTGGCTAAATCAAAGCTTCTTCACTGGCACACTGAAAAGCACCCCTCTAAGCAGCGCATCTCTTGCCAGATTTCAGCTTCCTAGCCCCAGCTACTTCTGTGCTAGATCCGTTTGCAAAAAGTGGCAGTGAAATATATGGTGATGAAAGTGTTTTGTTCAATAATTGTCATTTCATTCAGTCTGAACTGTTTCAATTCCCCCTTTTTAGGTCCACAGAATTTTCCTTGAACATATACCAGCTATTGATATTTGGACAGGGGACAGAGGAAGGCTAGGCATTAGTGGAGGAAATGTCAGGCAGCCTGTACTTTTCCAGAAATGTTTTCACTGAAAATATCTCAGTATAAAGTAAACACAATGTCCATGATGCTTCCTTTTCCAAAATGAGGACTTGGTGTTATAACCACCTTTTTCTCCAGAAGAAAGGGCAACACAGAATCTTCAGAAGCATCTCAGCTCATTCATGAATACATATAAAAAGTTCTTAGTGTCTCATCACCGATTTTTTTTTATTTCCATTATTTTTCCCAATTACTTTTTTTCCCCCAGTGCACACAACTTCTCAGAGGTCTCTGCATTCCCAAGTGAATGAGGTCTTGCTCTGCTTGGAAAACTAACAGGAAACAGCAAGATCCTTATACCTAGACCAGTGGTGTAGGCTGCATTTCTGGATCTAGGTGAGTGCTGTGGTCTGTACTGGAGCTGAGTTGATCAGTAATTTCTTCCTGCTCCTCAAGAGAGAAGGAAGCAAAGGCAGTGGTATGAGAAGACAATGCACTGGACACTAGGCATGAGTCTTATCTGGAGAAACAGGAAAACTAGGATCCTGGAGACCTTCATCAAGAGCAAGCTGTAGCAGACAATCTGTTCAACTTAGCCCGAGAGCTTGAAAAATCTGCTGCTGTAAGCACAGGAAGTTTTTCATATGTAGAAGTGTTATCGTGACTCTTATTTCATCCTCCAACCACACTCTAATTCAGGTTTTGATTTGTTTCCTTTTGTTTTAAGAACTGTCTGGTAGATCCAAAAGACTTAAAAAGAGTAGTGTGCTCCATTATTTGAATTTCAACATCTGGCTTATTTTAGCTCAAAAAGACTGACTTACGTCCAAACAATAAAAGAAAAGCAACTCCTACTACTTAAAAATCACTGACAATGAAGCGTGGGAACTGTTGTGTGCCATTTCTGAAAGGTGGACAATGGCTGCCAAGTCAGGGTTCAATCAGTTGTATAAAGAAAATTAATGTTTCATGTGGTTGTTTATTTTGTCAAGTTGCTGAATTGGGTAAACTTTTGTGTTTTTTTATAATAGGTTCTCTATCGTTTTCCCATTTCAGAGTGTGTTGGTTGTTATGGAAACATGTGTCATTGGCATGAGTCAAGCTTAGTCATAGCCACATGGGCAAAATAAAAATGGCTTATATATTAGTTGAACATTTATGTAAATGTTTGGGAACTAGTAAAGATTTGTATGATGTTTGTGGCTGTGTATATGTGTGTGTTTGTATGTACATAAATATGTGTAGGCAACTCATGAAGCTTTGATATCCAGTTTTTAATCTGCATAGGCTTGAGAGGAAGTTATATGGAATGTCCTAAAACACAGTCCAGCAAAAAAAGTTGTCATATGACCATATTGTATATTCCATACGTCATAAATTTTAGAGAGAGCTTTTTGGAGGTGTGCTAGGGTTGTATTAAAATCTACAGAATATGCAAGAAATACATAGTAATAATTGTCTATACTTCATTTCCCATGTTGTCCTCTTTGTGGTATTTGTTTCATGTATATTTCGTCATATTTCTTCATGTTGCTCATTGCCTCCACAGCTCTAGAGCTACATGTTAGGCTGTCTAAAAATAAAATCTGTACTATGGCAAGGTCTGTGAAAATGATACATCAAGACCTTTTCCATAATTTTTGCATTACGTAAAGTCATTTAGTGTGAGCTGAGGACAGCAACATAATAGATCAAGTAAAATAGCTATAGACTGCATGCATTTATTGTTAAATTCAATGTTAAATACATGTAGTCTATGATTTTTTTAAATATCCTTTAAAAGAGAACTCTGATTACAACTGAATAAACATCCAGGTAAGTAGTAGCATGTATAATTAATCATAAAGATCTACAAATGATACTTGTTTAATTTTTTTTTTTTCTTTATAAATCTTTACCTGATATTCAACTCTGTTCCATTCTGAATTTGACAAAATCTAAGACTGGTTAAACTGGGAGTTCTTGTACAAAGCATCTTGTAAATTAAAAAAAAAAAAAAAGAACTAGAAGTATGATAATTTACCATTAGCAGTATCTGTTTAAATCCAGATTAATTGAAAATGTATTTTTGAATTGTAGCTCTGGCCATGAAGTTCCATTCCCTCTTTCTAATTACCTAATTGATTTTTTTAAAATGCCATACTGGGAAGTGCTGATCTGAATTTCTTGAAAATAACAAATCTTGAAAAGGAGTTAGACTTATCTCACCTACCCTTACCCAAACAAAAGTGCATTTTTCAATACTAGCATAGTTGTCCAGACCATATTTATGACTATGAGACAGTAGAATAGAGGGGTTCTTCCAATAACAAGCAATGAAAATCCTCTAATTTACCCAGTCATGGTTGGGATCAACTGATAATTTCCTTGTAGTGCTCATCTCTATACATTGACTATAAATTGAGCTTAAACAATGAAGGTAAACTAGCTACACTAACTATTAGAATCTTGCATTAGCTGAGATGAATCTGACTTTATTTGTTTAGAAGTTTCTATTTTTTGTTTGAGACACTTCTTCAGCAAGAGATCAAAGTATAATCACTGTCTTCCTCTGACAGAATGAATTCTATGACTGCTGTATCAAGCATTGTTTTCTATCTACTTTCAGTGTGTTTGATAGCTTTTTCATTTAAAACTTATGAAATGTAAGCTTAATGTACTTTCTTTAGGTTTCCATCATCTCAAACTTTTGATTTAATTTAATTTGTGCATTGCAACATTTCACAAATGTGCCACGCTTTAGTCTCTTGTGTGCTTTTTATTTTTTTCCTGACAGCTTATTTTTTCTTGACTGTCTCTTTTCAAAAATTTTACATCTTTCACAGGTGCTTATAGTCTCTTGATGTTTCCCCTGATGCTTAAGAGGGTTTTCTCTACTGATTATATGATTCTCACAATGATGCCTCTTTATAGGTATTATCACTTTTAGCTCAGCATGAGTTGTTTCTCCCTGCACCAGTTGCAAGAACGTAATTTAAATTCGCAATGGAGATTACAGGTAGGGATGAGCCTTGTCTTGTCTGTTCTCCTAACAGAATTAGGGGGAAGCTAAAGGCTTTCATTCTGTGAAAAAAAAAATCCTTTTTTTTTCCCCAAGATATTTTAGAAAAGGTGCTGTTAGAAATATTCCTGATCCTCTGAAACTTGCGGAAAACGGTTTCTTGTTTATTCGTACTTTCTTATTTTGTGAAAGGCAAAGAGGGAAAATAATTTTAGCTGTAGAAAAAGCATACTAAACCTGCTGGTTATTTGAACTGGGTTAGCAGCTGCCTTATCTCACTGAACAGCAAAACTACATCAGCAATTCATTTTGATCTGTGTTTAATTTTGTTAGCTTTATTTCTTCCATATGTGGGAAAATATTTTTTTTTTTTCATGAAATTTAGGGTACAGCCAGAGTAGGTTAGCATAGTTTCACTGGAATATTTCCCAGTTTCATGACTTTAGGGTCTGAGTTTGAGAGACTGGAATGATATAAAGTACTCCGAGCTATTTATGTGGCTCTTCAACCCATTTTATTAGGACTGGACTAATAAACACTGTAGTAGTGGTAGCTTTATTTGAACAGTAAAATACGTAAGTAAACAAATAAAGAGTTGTAAGGGTTTCCAGGAGAATAATGAAATCATTTTTCTAATGACATAAAGATGGGATGAGATAAAACAGAATCATAACAATAAGTAAATATGTATAAACAATGTTTATAAAAAGAGTTTAAAAAGTCTTATAAGTCTTGGACTAGGTCTTTTTCTGTCATAGGCTTTAATTAACTTCAAATTAATTCAGCAAGTTTATGTCTATTTAAAGATCTGACTTGTCCTTGGGATTAGAATAGCATTAGTTCTTTTTTTTCTCACTGTGGACATCAACAGTTCTGGTGGGAGACAAGGAAAGTATTTGGAAAAGTTTAGAAATCAAGATATGTATATTCTTCATAAAATGGTCTTGACTTCAAAAGAAAAATAGTACTGTTGGAAAACATTACTGTTTTTTTCAGACACATCAGTTTGCTTTGCTTAAGAGGCTCAAACTTAAACACATTATAATTTCACAGAAGTTGATTGATATTTATGTGTATTGTTATAGATTTTCTGCAGTAGCAGCCCTAAGTGTAATTATGGTAAAGTTATGATCCCAACCCAAAATTAATGGCATCTGAGTGTATCCCCATAAATATCCTGGAGCTTCGCAGCAGTTGGCAGTATGCTGAATGGGGCTTAATAGCGAATTAATGATTTAACAGAAGTGCATATTTGAAATGTGTTTTCACAATACATAATAATCCTTTCTCTACAATTTTTTAAGGAAACTTCTTACAATACATTTTTTTTGTGTGCGTGTATTGCTTTTCTTGTTGCAGAACAAGTAAAACCAGGTGAAATAAGTGCATTTGCAGGATTTATTAGTTCTGGATTCTGTACATTTTACAGAGAAGTCAAACTACTTGTGGAGCTATCACTGAGGAAAAGGGTAAATTCAACAACATTTTGAATAATCAACGTTTTAGTTGGGTTTTTTTTTTTCTTGTCAGAAATTTCCTGGTGATTTACCCAGGGGTTATTGTCTATCCAAAAATTAAAAAAAAATGTATTCTTGCTTAAATTTTGAGATTAAGTATATTGAAGGAATAATTAACAATGCAGGGGATAAATCAATACTATAAACCAGCCTGAAATTTCACTGAAGAAATTTATATGTTTTATAAGCTCTAAATAGAAGACAGTGTGTCTGCTGTGAAGTGATTCGGAGAAAACTCCATGAACAAACTCGCCAACAGAGTTTCAAGTTGACAAGCAGGTATTCTTTATTACGGCGCCGGGAGACACGGGGGATAGCTCCTCCTAACGTGTGTCCCCGTATTGCTCTACAGGTCATCCTTATATGGTCACTGGGAACATTACATCATTTCCAGAAAGTTTCCCGCATTCATACAAAATATGATGGTGGTTCCCAGCTTAATTAACATTACAGACATAGCAATCATCCTGTTCTTTTACTTATCAATAGGTTTTAACTGCTGCCATCCTGGCCATCAGCTAGTCCCAGGTGCTACCCACCCCCTGGTCGTTTTCCATTCTGTTCTTGTCACACCTTTTGTATTGAGGTTCTGAGGACCTGAAACTGCCTTCAGGCAAAACGGTTACTTTTCATTACAAAGCCAAACTTATCATTACTTTAGAACTGATTACATTTTGTGCCTCTTTGTTTCAGAAGAGGATAACTTTGTGGACATGAAATGCAAGAGTATATTCTGGTAACAGCTATAGAAAAGACGTGAGAATCACAGACAATCAGTTAAATATCAGGTCCCAGCAGGTGTCCTAATCTGGTCTTTGAATATATGAAGAAAATAATCAAATAAATAGATAAAATACATTACAATTATAAAAATATTTGATAAAGACTTTTTTTTTTAGCTGGGGAATCAGTAGTTTCAGAAGGTTGTCAATAATTTGTAAGGATGCTTCCCAACTCCCACCCTCCCCCCCCAAAAAAACCCAAATCAAACCAAAAAAGTAAACAGCGTAATCAGGAAATAACCTGTGTGCATAGTCAGCCTATGCGAACATTCATATATTCTGACCTGCATGCTTTAAACTAGAAGGAATTTTGAACTACTGTTTACATGAACTACTAGTTTATCCAAATATCAAATCATATGACCAATATCTACACAGGGAACAAATTTCTGATGGGAGATACTGATACACGGGTAACCAATGTACAGGGGGGTAATACAGAGAAATTGTACAAGGGGGTTAAAGGAATTCCTTTACTTAAACAAAAGTATTGTCTGTCCTAAGTACCCGCCATTGCCACCTTGCCAAGGCATTGATTACTGCTGGAGGGGAAGAAACAGATGCTAATTCTACTGACAAAAGCAGATGAAAGGGCCTGCTGATAAGCGGCAGGAGAGGCAGACTGGGCGACCAAGCCTTAAGACCATGACAAAAGCACAGATGTTTGGTCCTACTGATAAGCGGCAGGAGAAGCAGACTGGGTGCCGACTAAACCCTAAGGCCAGGTCTGAAGGTTAAAAGGTGTAAAGGTTAAGAAGAGGGAGACTCATTTACTTCATCTTGAAGACCCCTACCCACAGGAGGAAGACTCATTTACTTCATCCTGAGACCCCTGCCCATGACCAGAAGGGGCACTGCACAAGTGCAAAGGACCTTCTGGCTCATTATAATACGAAGTGGGGATAGATAATAAATATGTATAGGCGGATTGAGCAACCTCATGTCTATGTATACCTTAAGAGAATAAATGTAAAGGGAGAACAACCCTGAGGTGTGCATGCTTTGCAGGAGCTATCCCCATGCACCTCAGCGCTGAATAAAAGCATACCTACTTTACAACTTTTAAGTAGTTGTGGAGTCTATCCGCGTATCAATTTCATGAAGAAATGGATCACAAGTTTTTGTTTTACTTCCTGAGAAAGCTCAAATGTTAATTTACTTCAAAATTTTGAGTATAAGTACATGTAATCCATTTTCTTCTTATTTTTCTCAGAAATATAATCTGATGTGTTAAAAAAAGGGCACCAACCATGCATTAAATCTTGATAGTTTTGCTTTTAATTCAGATTTTCTCATTTCACACTAAGCATTACTTTTATTGATTATAAATCCAATGAAATTTCTTGAAGTAATAGAACTAATGGCTTTGAGAAAAGATTGTGTAAATTTGCCTTCTGAAAACTGTGGGATGTTGTTACAGTGCTTTTTGGGTGGGATAAAATAACTTTATTTACAGTGGCTAGTAATATTTGGATGCACCTGTAATGCAATGAATTCAGAAGACAGAAATCAACTTACTAAAAACATCTCTCTTATGAGACAAGGAGGCACAAAAGCACAAAATATAATCAGTTCTAAGTAATGTTAAGTTTGGTGGATTTGCAATGGAAAATAGCTGCCGTGCTTGGAGGTAGTTGACATAGTTTTATATCCTTAGGACCTTAGTACAAAAAATGTAAGAAAAGCAGAACAGAGAAACAGGACCTGGGGATGGGGAATATCTGGGGCTAGCAGATGTCCAGGGTGGGCACAGTTAAACTAATTGATAAACAGGACAGGGTAATTGCTATGTTTGTGGTGTTAATGAACCCATTAAACTGGTGTAAACATCTACTGGGGAGTATCTGACTAGCAGATGTCCAGGATGGGCACAGTTAAATTAACTGATAAGTAGAAGGACAGGATGATTGCTATGTCTGCAATGTTAATTAAGCTGGTGCTTCAAAGACTGCCAGAAGTTATGAAGATTGTTGGGAGAAGGACCCTCAAAAACCATCATCACATTTTCTGAAAAATGATGTAATTCATGTGTAACTTCATGAATATGTATGTATGCCCAGTGACTATATAAGAATGGCCTATGTAGCAGTATGGTAATACATGTTAGGAGGAGCTATCCCCCGTGTCTCCTGGCACCACAATAAAGAATACCTGCTCGTCAACTAGAAACTTTGTTGGTGAGTTTGTTCCTGGAGTTTTCTCCAAATCATTTAGTTCGTACAAATTCAATGAAGTGCAATTTTTAGAAATGTTATATTTTTCAAACCAAGTGGCATATTGCAGTCCTGTGTCCCAATCTCTACTCACTTGCAATTTCCTCCATGCACTGATCCATACCTTCCTTGTAGTAATGGAGCAGAAAAGCAAGAAAAGCTTAAAACAAAAAAGATACCTGCAGCCACACAGTAAGCCACATGGCAGCTGAGAAAGATTCTCTGGCCTTGCCTCCAAGCAGAGTACTATTCCTACCCTGCAAGTAGTGTTACTAGATCTGACCAGGGCACTGCATAGAGTATCGTAAAGCTTAAATTCCACATCTAAATTATAGAGCAGAAGTAGCCTATAGGCTTAGCCTGAAACTAAATTTACCATCTGTCAACTTTGCTTAGCAAGTAATGCAGCCTAAAAGCTGGCTCTGGGTAATCTATACTTATTGACCCAGTAAGAAAAAGGGAATGGGGGAATGTATGGCCTATACTTGAGAATTGACTCAAATGGAGAGATAAGATAGATAGATAGATAGATATACAGATATATAGATACAATATAGATAGATGACTAAATATAGATAGATGACACAGATAGATTAGATATATATAGAGATATTTATACAGAATGTAAGTTATATATACATATATATATATATACAAAATACATAGGAACACCAGAATTTTAGCTGGCTGTGTTGCCACAAGAGCAATATATCTTGTACCATTTGTTTGTAACAAGGCCACATGGCTGACAGTAAAGAGGCAAGAAACCCTGGAGTCCTTCCTAAAAAGTGAAAGACAAAAAGGACAGTAAGGCATTTAGGGATTCCTAAATAAAATACTTTAATTTTTTCAAAATATTTAAAAATGCATTCTATTTTCCTACAATAGGGTTTTTTTTTCCTCATCCTTATTATTTTGTTTCAAAACAGAACCACTTTTTTCACAGAAATTATGACATCTGGGTAGCTGAAATAATGGCCCCTAAAAAACATCACTCTTCAGAAGCAACCTGTTCCTTCTACCCACCATTTTCAGTCATTCTTGGGTGTTTCCAGATGAACTGACACACTGGAGGAATTCAGCAGTCACAGCCTGCCTCTAGCTCAGCCAAGCTTTTAAATTACTCACTGTGTTTATGTGGCATTTGATATCCACAGGGAGATCCCAGCCACTGTGAAGTAAACAACATTCGGCTTCTCTGCCTGGCTCTCCCTCACACCTCCATGCTGTGTCCAGGTACAGAACTGTGCCCCTCTTTTTGGAAAGATGTCTCTTTTTTTTCTGTTATGTAGGTGGAATTACTTCTGTTGCCATTGTCACTAATGTCTTTTCAGGCCTTATGTGTTTTATGAGCAGTACTGTGGGTGCCAAAACAGTACTCTGGCTACTTGTATGGGCCATACTTCTCGTGCAAATAGCACACTTCTAATAAATACCTGGCTCAGAATTTCAAATACAGGAAACAGAAACCAGCAAATTTTGCATGCAAAAGGCTAATGAATCTTACTGTGTAATGCCCTCAACTTCTGTTTCATTTATAGTACAACTTTTATAAAACTATGCAGTCCCCGTACAAAGTTCTTACATAGCACTGCATTAACCAGATCTCAGAACAAATTGTTCTAATTTAATTGCATTTGTCGTTAGAAATGTTGGCTTCATTTTGTCCCCACTTTTTAGTTTCAGCTTTCAATCTTTGAATCTCATCTTTCCTGAATGATGTTTTCTCTGAGGTTAGGGAAGTATTGATGCGCGGATAGACTCCACAACTACTTAAAAGTTGTAAAGTAGGTATGCTTTTATTCAGCGCTGAGGTGCATGGGGATAGCTCCTGCAAAGCATGCACACCTCAGGGTTGTTCTCCCTTTACATTTATTCTCTTAAGGTATACATAGACATGAGGTTGCTCAATCCGCCTATACATATTTATTATCTATCCCCGCTTCGTATTATAATGAGCCAGAAGGTCCTTTGCACTTGTGCAGTGCCCCTTCTGGTCATGGGCAGGGGTCTCAGGATGAAGTAAATGAGTCTTCCTCCTGTGGGTAGGGGTCTTCAAGATGAAGTAAATGAGTCTCCCTCTTCTTAACCTTTACACCTTTTAACCTTCAGACCTGGCCTTAGGGTTTAGTCGGCACCCAGTCTGCTTCTCCTGCCGCTTATCAGTAGGACCAAACATCTGTGCTTTTGTCATGGTCTTAAGGCTTGGTCGCCCAGTCTGCCTCTCCTGCCGCTTATCAGCAGGCCCTTTCATCTGCTTTTGTCAGTAGAATTAGCATCTGTTTCTTCCCCTCCAGCAGTAATCAATGCCTTGGCAAGGTGGCAATGGCGGGTACTTAGGACAGACAATACTTTTGTTTAAGTAAAGGAATTCCTTTAACCCCCTTGTACAATTTCTCTGTATTACCCCCCTGTACATTGGTTACCCGTGTATCAAAATAGCAACATCTGGAGAAGTGAAATCATCTCAAGTAAAATATTTTAAATCTCCAGAATATACATACTGCATGTGCATGCATGTACATGAATACATATATAAACCTTTTCATTTAGAATTCATTAATTTTGCACAGCTATTGTGATAAGTTAAATACAGAAATCTTTGTTTCTCAACCAGATTTCAAGAGCAAGGAAGGTTGCTGTAGACCAGCTTCACAGGATCATATCCTTTGGTGAAGCCAGTAGTCTTCTTTCCCCTTGCATTGTCACTCAACAGCTGTCAAATGAGGAGTATTGATGCTGATGACTTGCTAAGTATGCAGTAAGGCTTTTGTTCTTGGCATGTCCATTTATTCACACAGATGGGAGAAGCTTAAGGGAGGGGCTTCTCTACAGTCCACATAGCTGACTTTAATCAAATTGTTTAAATTATTTCTTCCTCTTCCCAAGGTCATAGGAGGCTGGGGTGTGAGGCACATGGAACAGACGGACAGACAACACAAGTCTTCCTTTGCATGCTTCCTGTCTTTAATATATACACTATTTGGTTTGTATTTTTCTGAGTTTTAGACTGCAACAGTGGGTTTTGATATGCAATGTAGGAAATTTCAGATGTTTTTTTGAGTTCTGGAATTAGATCTCAAAGCAGCAGTGGATGCGAAATCTGTCTTCATCTTGCAAGCTTTTCTCATGTCAAATTGTTTTATGTGGAGTTTCTCCATGTTACATGCCATTCACCTGTCACAGTGCTGCACATTAGCCCAAGGCCTGTGTTACACTGAGGCTTTAATTTGAATATCTTCAGATGAAGATCTACTGGAAAGAAGGGCTCAGGGTGGAAAGAAAACTTTCCTCTCCAATACTGGCTGACATCATACACACACCATCTCATGTGACATGGATTAAACTGTACAGTTCCCTGACATTCCTCACTCCATTCAGGCTTTCATCTATACCAGAATGTAAGGGAATATAAAGTGTGTAACTGTCCTTTGCACATGGTTAATTGCAGTCACAGAAAACTTACAAGTTTAGCCTTTTTTAATACTGCGTTTCTATATACTGTAAATAACAAGCTTAATTTACTTTGAGTCCTGACATTATTGATACTAGTGACATTATCGTCAGACAACAATGATGAAGCTTTATTATGAAAAGACAGTAAGACATCCAATAAAAATTTTGCTGCTGTTGATTCACAGAAACAGAATAATATTTAAATGCCACTGTAATTTTTAGATTATTGTCTTTTATTTACCATTACATTGATAACTCTTTCTCTTACAGTTGTTTCCCCTTACTAATTAGGTTAACTGAAGCAAGACAAATACACTTTGGGCTATTTCATATAGAATTAACATTTCACAGATGAAGGTGCTTTTTCTAAACGTGTATTAATGTCTTCTACACCATCTGTTAGACTCATCCTCCTAATAGCCTCAATAAAGACTTCAGAGCTGTTCAGATTTCAAATCTCAAGTTCTATAAGTATGCTGCCATAGACTGCAGACTGAAAAATACCCAGATCCTGAAAAATGAATAAATCTTTGACTTGGTTTTATGTTTTATCATGACATGATACAATTACAATTTCTTTCTACTGTATTATTCTCTGCAAGCACCAAGTCCAGAGAAGGAGGAGGAGGAGGTACTCCAAGTGCTGGAGCAGATTCCCCTGCAGCCCCTGAAGAGACCACAGAGTAGCAGGTATGTTCCTGCAGCCTGCAGAGGGAACTATGCCAGAGCAGGTGGATATTACCTGAAGGAAGTATGGAGAATGCACACTGGAGCTGGTTTATCCTGAAGAACTGCAACCCTTGGAGAGGTCAGGGGAAAAGTGTGAGGAGGGAATAGCAGAGAGGAACTGTTACGGACTGGCTGCAAACACCATTCCCCAACCAGCTGTGCTCTGGATGAGGGGCAGTGGGTGGAGGAATCCAGAATGAGGGAATGAAGTTGAGCATGTTTTGCCCATGGTGGTAACTGGCAAATGATCTCACTGTCTTTCTCTCTGTCCACAAGTCTTTATCTATCTTCCTGTGGTCCAGCCCAGGAGAAAGAATGAGACAGCAGTCAGGTGGGCATCTGACTGCTTGCCAAAGATAACCCACCACATAGTAAAATGTTGATCAGCTTGTCTTGTAGAGGGATATTTTTTCCCCTTGAAATGTGTTGCAGTTTTGATAGGTACATAGTTAGTATATTATGGCTGCTGATTTTACACTCAGTTTCTCATTTCACTTTCACATATTGTGTTTCTTATTTGCTATCTATAACTTTCTGTAAAGTGTGATTCTTTATATGGTCTCTGGACTTGGGTCTTTATATAGTGCTTCATTTAGGATTTAGGTGTTCGAATCAAAACTTGCTTATGAATATGCCTTGACTTCATGCCTCAGATTTTATTAGGAGCTTTGTCTATAATACAGTCATAAAATTCTACTATTAAGAAATCGTATTTTTCATTTGACTTTTTCAATCACTGTTCCTTTCTCTCTCTCTTTTTTTTTTAAATAAAAAATCAGAATTCATAGCAAAGTATCAATCTACCTTCAATGTGATGTTTGCAGCAGGTTGTTGATTATACTCTGTTTTTTTTTTTTTTTTTAGCAGGTCAGTCGGCGTCGTGATTTTTCAGATACAATGCAAACAATCCTTTTCAGAGATCATGTATGCTTTTTTTTTTCCTCCTTGTTAGCTGCAGCTTGAGAGGGATGGAAACAGCATGATAACAGAAAGAAATACACACGATTTTTGTAATCTCAATTTCTTTGTAAAAGTATGGTTTTACTATAAATAAATGACAAAAAAATGCCCTATGTTTTTTTTAAACAGTTTAATAAAAAGCTATTGCGTAGTCAAAATGTGACAGCTGACTACATGAGCACTGCTACTTGAATTACTTGAGAGGAGTTATGCCAGGCTTACTTAAGGCAGTGAAAATCACTAATCATGAAAAATTATCAGACCATACCTTTATAGTTCAGCTTTAGATTTAAGGGACAAAATATTCAGCAATACATTTTTATTACTATGATCCTTTTGCTTTCAATCTGGTTTTGTATATTCACTTTCATACTTAATGTCTTAAGTGTTATTTAGAAACCACTTAATGAAAAACTATATTGATTATTTACATATGAATCATGCAAGTGCTTTTCCTCATTGAATTTGTCATATGAAATTTGCCATAATTTTTTGTTAACCCAATGAATGTAAATGAGTAAACACTTGTTACTGAAAAGTCATAAATTCCCCCAATGTGAACAAGCATATGTCATGGTTTAAGCCCAGCCAGTAACACATGCAGCCACTCGCCCATTTCTTCCCACTTCCTCCTACTTCCTCCCCCGAGAAGGAGAATCGAAAGAATGTAACTCCCACAGGTTGAGATAAGAACAGTCCAGTAACTAAGGTATAACACAAATCCCTACTGCTACCACCACCAATAATAATGATAAGGGAAATAACAAGGGAAGAGAATACAACCACTCACCACCAGCCGACAGATACCCAGTCTGACCCAACAGTGATCTGGGTCTTCCGGGTAACTGCCCCCAGTTTACATACTGGGCATGATGTGCTGTGGTATGGAATACCTCTTTGGCTAGTTTGGGTCAGGTGTCCTGTCTCTGCTTCCTCCTGGCTTCCCCTCCCTGCTGGCAGATCATGAGACTCAGAAAGTCCTTGGTCAGAGTAGGCATTACTGAGCAGCAACTAAAACCATCGGTGTTATCAACGCTGCTCCCAGGCTGAGAGTCAAAACCACAGCACTGCACCAGCTACTAGGAAGGAGTAAAATGACTGCTAGTGCTGAACCCAGGACAGTATAACAGTGTCTTTCCATATTATGGAAATAAAGACTATAGTCTGGTATGGTTGCAGAAGCTACATTTGAATATTTCATTAGCTTTTAATTTAAGAAAGCATACTTTTGAGCCATGCTCTTTAATGCCCTAAGAACATAGTGCTACACAAATATAAATTATTATAAAGCTACCATCTAAAATAACAATATGAGGAGCCAAAGGTGCATCTACACAACAGAGTGCCACAGTCAAAAGAAGGAAACTTTCCTTATGGTTGGAGCAGAACAGATTAGTCTGAGCACTCTTTTCCTGATGATGTATATACCCCATAGGCTTTGGAAACACAGTAGAAACATGATGCAGTTCTGAAGTCCTCAACATAAGCCTTGGGTAACATGGTCTTGTTTGAGGTGTCTGTGTCCATGGCAGGGGGGTTGGAACTAGATGATCTTAAGATCCTTTCCAACCCTAACCATTCTGTGATTCTATGACTCTATGATTCTATGGTCCAGTTCCTGCCTCTACACCTGTGGCAATGGAGGCACGGACTCCAGTTGTGGTGCAATAAAAATCATTTATTGAGCGAGCTTACAGGCTTTTATAGATCCTTGCCTCATGGTTAGTAACAGTTAGTAGTGGTTAGTTCTTTTCAGTACTTTTCCATCACATAACATCATACGCTTTTTCCAGCCAATGACATTACTGATCCCACATCTTTTCAACCAATCACATAATTGTCCATGTGCCTTTGTTTAATTAACTTATTTGTGCCCAGAGGTATAAGCACATTTTACTGCTACCACTTCTTGCTGCATTGTTACTTTCAATTTTCCTGGAACATACATTCCTTTGTCCCCTCAGCCCATATTGGGGATTTTCCACTAGCTCCTGGGAAAGTCCTGAGTACAACATCTCATCTTTGCATTCAGTAACTTCTTTGTTTCAATATCTACAGCTCTTGGAAATTATCTGGTGTTCTAACTTTGATTCCTCTGTACTCCCACAGTTTGCAGCTGATGAAGGTCAGGATGTTCGTGCTCTTGTCCAGGTCTGCTGACACAGCCTTCTGTGCAGCACTCCCCACATACACCTAAAACTTGTAACACATCAGAAGACAAGGTGTGCTGTTCTGAGTGCATACTGTTAAACTGGATGGGCTTCTTGGCAATCCTCTCTCTCAAAGCCCTTCCTGCGGGAAATCTGCACTACCACATCTCAGGACCATGCCTAAATGGTATGGTGTCAGTTGCAGACTTATGCTGGTATGGATATTGGCTTTATGACTGACAAGGCCACCTGTAGCAGCCCTCTTGAAAAGTAGGCTTTCTCAGATAATAACAAATCTAGATCTGATCTGTATTTTCTTGCAATGAAAACCTAATTCTACTATAAATTCTGCTGTTTTTCTTTGAGAGAAGCTGTAGACCATTGAAGTATTTGATTCTGTAGGTATTTTGTTCCTGCTGTCACTTGGAATATGACTGATTCTTTAATGGGTTTTGCTGCAAAGAATATAAAGTTTTGCTTGGTGTCTGTCTGCCAGTTCTTGTAGGCCTATCAACTGCTGTGATTTCTGTTTGAAACAGAAAATTTGGCTAAATGTTCTGTTTGCTCTGTATGAAGATTATGCTGAGTTGCTAAATCTAAACTGCTGAAGCCCTTTCTATTATCGTTTGAGTAGCAGTCAGGTGAAGGAATCTTATCTCCCCTGAAATTAGTATCTGTTAATTAAGCTAGAACAGGAAAACTTTTAGGGTCACCCTCCTGTCACCCAATGAGGGCCAATACATAAACCAAATCATCCTCATCATTCTCATAACTGACTGATAGCTAGAAAATACATATTTTTTTCCATGACCCAGAAATTTTCCAGAGCTCAGTGTAAACATCACAACAAAGGGGAATCTGAAAATACAACACGGAACTTCCTGAGCTACCAAGTTGAGTTTGAATTTTTGAAAAGCAGATAAACACCTCAAACTGAGACCCTCAATGCTTCTGAAGTCCCCAGTTCTAAAGCTGATGTCATGAAGGAATTGTCTCAGAGTCATAGATTCTAAAAGTCTGTAATCTCCTGCAATTTACTGGGCAATTTGGCAAGGATACCAGGCAAGGTTTTATTGGATACTTCTCTCTGTTTTGGCAAGCATTAGTTGAAACAGATGTTTATATACAACATTTTTATTTCTGAAATGTGCTTCATCTTAAAACCAGTTTGGTTTAGTGCCCTTGCTCCTCCTATTGAAAAGCTGTTACTGAATATTCCGGATCTGATGATTACAATTTCTAATTTCCAACTCAAATGTATTTATGGCCCATCTAGAAATATTTTTATAAGGTCAACATTGTTGTTTATTTTAAATAGCTTTTCTTCTCCTCTTGTGTTTACTCCTAACCACTCCATCTATTTATGTAAAGCAATCTTATCACATCTCAGTTCATTTTATTAAATTAAACAAAACAAGACTTTTTGTCTTGTGTCATATGGCCTGCAGTACTCTGGGAACCGCATTGCATATATCTTAGAACTGCATTTGTTATTTGATGGAAGTGTCATGTTAGTGTCCAAAACAATTCAGCTGCATCAAACTATGTTTCTTTTCTTCCAACTATTAAGAGCAGAACTTACTTCTGTTCCTCCTTAAGTGTATAACCTTGCTTTAGTATTGTTCACCACCATATTTATCCAGGTCTGTATTGTGCTGTGGCTTGCTTCACATTGTGTTATGAAAAAATTTCATCAGTTAGTCTTTACTTTTTGTACCTCATGAAATGCAATGTAATGAAAATATTAAGATTGGTACCATGACTAATCCTTGACTAACTCTATTAGTAGATGATCCTGGCTTAATTATTCCCTTCTCAGATCTGTCAGCTGCCAGCTGGTTTTCAGTTAGTTCACCATCCACCACACAACTCTGCACCAGCTCTTATGTTACCCACTGGTTAAATACCATAGGTAATCTAGCAGATGTTTTACCATATGTCTGATACGTTAACTATATTGTTATTTCTTCACTTATAGGCTATAGATTTAAATATTTTTGGATAATTTATTTTGGATTTTATCTCATTTTCATTTACCCCAGTTCCTGTATTACTTCCCAAAGTAAATGCATTATTTTCTTTAAAATAACTTGATTTTAACCTGTAATTTATGAAATCATTACCTTCACATAAATGATGGATTTAGGTAGAGTAGGGAATTCTACAGGGCTTGTGGGAGACATGCTGGAATTCTTTTTCTGTCAGAACAAACACTTGAACTATGTTTTTTTTTAACTCTTATATCTGTTAGTTTCTTACTTAGGATATGCCAACCAGTGAATTTCCTATTTCCCTCCTTCTGAATCTTCTTTCAGATAGTGCCTAAATAGTCTCTGGAATACAGAATGAGAATGAATCCAGATTGATACTATTTGGAAAGAAGATGCACCTAACCTTCATTCTTAACCATAATTCATAAATAAATAATTTATACAAGCTAGAACAGAGTAGACAGGAGAGATTAAGGAGAGTTCCTCTCCTGTTTTGCCAATGTATTTTTAACCTGTTGGGTCTTTTGGGAAGTGAGACCTGGACTTTGAACTCTTAGAGGAAGAGGAAAGAATTTAATTTGAGTGCTCTTACTAATAAGCAATTGATAAAAAAGAAGTGTAAAATAACTTTTCATCTTGTTCTGGCAGCTTTGTGAATATGGTCTTATATTTTTCTCTAAATCTATCAGAAAACTTAGAAAGAAACATACTGTTGTAGATCTAAAAGAATCGACTGTTTCACTTCATTTAGATTTGTTTAATCATGAGGGGAAGTGACAGTGAAGTGGAAATATGTTTATTTTGGCAAAAGTTTCATACATAAAAGTGTTTTATTTCCCACAATTCAGAGTAAAAGAGGATGTTTTTATTATGGCTTGTTTCCCTGCTGAAATAACTAATCAGTTCATTCATACCTGACTACAAACAACTGATTTCTGTTTCTTTGTCCAGCTTCTTGGTTTTCACAGAAATACCTAACATGTTGAATTAGATTAAATCCCTCTTAAGTTAAATATCGAGGAAAATACAAAAAAGAGTGCTTCAGGATTCTCACTGATGTAGTCACATTTCCAGGGAGCTGTATGTACCTATGGATTAATGCATATTACTTCCACTTGCAAGTGTTCTATGTAAGTCATCATGATGTTCTTTTAAAAGACTATGATGACCAGCTACCTTTTAAGGACAAAAACTAGTTGTATCCATTAATTTAATTCAATGGGTTAAGCTTTATATATGACTTTTTATTCCTGAATTTAAAAATATTTAGGAAACAATCTACTCTTATATGTATATTACAAGAATATTGTAAGTTCAATTTGTCTATTTATTAAAAATAACAACTGTGATGTAAAAAAATGCTTACCTCATGTTAATTTACACACTAAGAATGTTCCAAACTACACAGTTTTATTTCAGTATTTAGTTACTCCTAGCTGGGAAAAAGATTAAATATAAAACAAATGAAGATGATGCCTCTATACAAATGCACGTAGCATGAGGAACAAACAAGAGGAATTAGAGATGTGGGCACATCTATCAGGTTATGATATAACAGGCATCACAGAAACATGGTGGGATGGCTCCTGTGACTGGAGTGTTGGAATGGAAGGTTACAGACTTTTTAGAAAAAACAGGCCCAGTAGGAGGGAAGGGGGAGTTGCCCTTTATGTTAAAGATAGGCTGGAGAGTATGGAACTCTCTCTGGGGACAGGTGATCAGTTAACAGAGAGTTTGTGGGTCAGGGTTAAGGGGAAATCGGTGATGGGAGACATTACTGTGGGGATATGTTACAGACCGCCTGATCAAGAGGAAACTGTGGATGAAGAACTCGACAGACAAATAGGAAAAGCCTCATGCTCACAGGCCCTTGTTCTCATGGGGGACTTCAACCACCCTGACATCTGTTGGGGCAACGGTACGGCCCGGCACAAGCAATCCAGGAGGTTCCTTGATTGTGTGGAAGACAACTTCTTTCTGCAAGCAATAGAGGAGCCGACAAGGAGGGGTGCCATGCTTGACCTTGTGCTCACCAACAGGGAAGGGCTCGTTGGAAATGTGACTCTCCAGGGAAGTCTTGGATGCAGAGATCACGAGATGGTTGAATTTGAGGTCCTCAGGACAGTGAGAAGAGCGTGCAGCAAGCTCACTGACCTGGACTTCAAGAGAGCAGAATCTGGACTCTTCAGGAACCTGCTTAGCAAGGTTCCATGGGATATAACCCTAGAGGGCAGGAGGGCCCATGACTCTTGGTTAATATTCAAGGATCATCTGCTACAAGTTCAGGAGTGTTGTATCCCAACTAGAAGGAAGTGCAGTGGGAGGGCCAGGAGACCTCCTTGGATGGATAAGGAGCTGCTGAGGAAACTTGGAAGGAAAAAAGAGTCTTATAAAAGGTGGAAGCAAGGACAGGAAGCCTTGGAAGAATACAGGGATGTTGTCCGGGAAGTTAGGGACTGGATTAGGAAAGCTAAGGCCCAGTTAGATATAAACTTGGCTAGGGATGTTAAAGATATCAGGAAGGGATTTTATAGGTATGTAGCAGCTAAAAAACAGGCTAGAGACAATGTAGGCCCCCTCTGGAAGCTATGGGGAGAGCTGGCTACACAGGACTTGGAGAAGGCTGAGGTTCTGAATGACTTCTTTGCCTAGGTCTTCACTGGCAAAGGCTCTGACCGCACCATCCAAGTATTGGAAGGCAGATGCAGGGACTGTGAAAATCTAGACCTTGGGCCCACTGTACAGGAGGATCTGGTTCGAGACCATCTTAAGAACCTGAATGTACACAAGTCCATGGGACCTGATGAAATCCAACCATGGATCCTGAAGGAGTTGGCAAATGAAGTTGCAAAGCCACTGGCCATCATATTTGAAAAATCATGGCAGTCAGGTGAAGTTCCCGATGACTGGAAAAAGAGAAATATAACCCCCATTTTCAAGAAGTGGAAAATGGATGACCCAAGGAATTACAGACCAGTCAGTCTCACCTCCATGCCTGGCAAAATCTTGGAGCAGATTCTCTTGGAAGGCATGCTAGGGCACATGAAAAACAACAAGGTGCTTGGTGACAGCCAGCATGGCTTCACCAAGGGGAAATTCTGCCTGACCTATTTGGGTGGCCTTCTATGACAGGGCTACAGAAAGGATGGACAGGGGTGGAGCTGTTGATGTAATCTACCTGGACTTGTGCAAAGTGTTTGACACTGTCCCTCATTGCATCCTTGTCTCTAAATTGGAGAGACATCAATTTGATAGGTGAACCACCCGGTGGATAAAGAACTGGCTGGATGGTCGCACTCAAAGAATTGTGGTCAACGGTTCAATGTCCGGCTGGAGACCAGTAACAAGTGGTGTCCCTCAGGGACCAGTGTCGGGACTGGTCTTGTTTAACATCTTTGTCGCTGACATGGACAGTGGGATTGAGCGCACCCTCAGAAAGTTTGCCGATGACACCAAGCTGTGTGGTTTGGTTGATAACGCTGGAGGGAAGGAATGTCATCCAGAGGGACCTTGACATGCTTGTGAGGTGGGCTGATGCCAGCCTCATGAAGTTGAACCATGACAAGTGCAAGGTCCTACACCTGGGTTGGAGAAATCCCAGGCACAGCTACAGGTTGGGCAGAGAAGAGATTCAGAGCAGCCCTGCAGAGAAGGACTTGGGGGTGTTGATCGATGAGAAAATGAACATGAGCCAGCTTCAGTGTGTGCTTGCAGCCCAGAAAGTCAACTGTATTCTGGGATGCATCAAAAGGAGTGTGACCAGCATGTCAAAGGAGGTAATCCTGCCCCTCTACTCTGCTCTCGTGAGACCCCACTTGTAGTACTGTGGGCAGTTCTGGTGTTCTCAACATAAAAAGGACATGGAACTGTTAGAACAAGTCCAGAAGAGGGCCACGAGGATGATCAAGGGACTGGAGCACCTCCCGTATGAAGACAGGCTGAGAAAGTTTGATCTGTTCAGCCTGGAGAAGAGAAGGCTGTGTGGAGATCTCATAGCAGCCTTCTAATATTTGAAGGAGGCCTACAGGGATGCTGGTGAGGGACTCTTCATTAGGGACTGTAGTGACAGGACAAGGTGTAATGGGTTGAAACTTAAACAGCAGAGGTTTAGATTGGATATAAGGAAGAAATTCTTTACTGTAAGGGTGGTGAGGTACTGGCATGGGTTGCCCAGGGAGGTTGTGAATGCTCCATCTCTGGCAGTGTTCAAGGCCAGGTTGGATGAAGCCGTGGGTGATATGGTTTAGTTGAGGTGTCCCTGCCCATGGCAGGGGTGTTGGAACTAGATGATCTTAAGCTCCTTTCAACCCTAACTATTCTATGATTCTATGATAATAAAAACGTATAAGGTAATCATTACATTGTAATCGTGACACATTCTTTAAAAATACATCTCACTTTTTCCCGATTGTGGAAAATTAAATTAACAACCTGATGTTGCCTTATAATGGACACAATCACCAACTTGTCAAAAAGAACCTGTACTTACCCTTTGGAGTATAATAACCCATTGTATTCTTGGATTGACTTTTCAAGTAAGATAGTGGGACCTACATATGAAACAGTTATTTCCATTAGAATAAACTGTACAGGCATTTATTAAATATAAGGTAACACTTTTTTCTCTAGGATGAAATAAACCAAACTTGTCTTAGCATGGGGAAAAAAAAAAATTCTTTTCAGTCTCTGTTCCCAGAAGAATAACAGGAATGCTCTGATTTCATCATGTGACAAAATTAAATCTTTTTCACATGTGTTATCACACAATATTGTTCTTTAGTTACCGGTCATTAAAGGATGCTGCAATTTGGCCTGAGCACTTGCATATCACTAAAAGGTTGCTTATGGCTTTTGACTCCTTACTAATAACTGGCCTTATTTTTATTACTTAATTGAAAGCCCAGAATCATTTTTTTTTTTACTTTTTCCTTACATAACCTTGGAAAAGACAAATTAGACTTTCACAAAACCTTTAATTAGTGTGCTGAATTTTAAGATGGAGGTTTAATTGTTTTAAAAGGTATGCAGCATAATTTCAGGGGTTTTTTATTATTATTTTTCATTCCACTACTTTCCTGTTCATTTATTTCAAAGATTATACTGTAGAGTTAATAGCATTTGTTGTTATCTATTATGCAATGTTTAAAATTGCACAAGGGAGACAGTGTGCAACAGACAGAGTTTTACGTAAGACATATTTCTGCACCAGCAGAAAGGTTGATGAGTTACGTTCTTTCCTGGTGGGCAAATGTGGTAGTTTGATCAACAAGAAGCAAAGCACTGTAGCTTCCTATGGAAACAACTATATGGGAGCTGCAACAGCTGGAGCCCCACATCAGAGATTAGTGTGAAATGTTGCCACTAAGTAAAATCACATAAAACCCAATATGAGTTTTAATGTTTGAAACCAAAGTGATCTGTTTTATAAAGAAAACAAAGCAATGTTCCTTGACAGTTAAGTCCTGAATTGTTATCCACTGAAATCAATGGGTGCTGTAATGGTTTTGTTGCATAAAGATACAGAGCTTTCTCTTTTCTACTGCCATCACAGCTGTCAGCATTATTAAACTGGATAATGACTTTGACTGCGTAATGCTGTTGTAACATTATGTGGTTCTATTGTTCCCTAGATGTACAGGTATTCTCTATTTAACTATAAAAAATGCAAGATGGGGGAAGAAAACAATTTTTTTTTTAATTTCAGGCTATTTGAATACCATTTTCAAAAGAGAGTCTTAAAAGAAGAAGTTATTGTGTACATTTCCAAGAAAAAGAGGCTTTGCTTTCATAGGTTCTCCGGAACTCTCTGGGAAAAAATATTCAGATTTAATATAGCTGCCTTATCCAATGACAAATAGAGGACCTTTACTTGTGATAGAAAATTATGTGCCTGTAGACAGTGCCTGGAAAATGAAGAAACATTTGCATCTTTCTGAAGGTTCCTGGATAACCTTTTGCCACAGCAAATCCCGCAAGTTCCTCAGAGTTTCAAGGAGCATACATCCAGGAGACAATGTGGTTTTGAGCAAAGGAACTAGAAGCATTTTGTGTTTACGTTTAGTAGATTTCTCTTAAGTTTCTGTACAGAAAAAAGTCATAATTTGTTCTACAGTTGTGCATGAAATTAAGCATTACAAATGCCTGAAAATATAGTCTAAAAATCTACTTGTATAAATCTGACAACTGTACAAATGGTCCTCATTTTGTACAAAAATATCAGTGTTGTGTTATTTTAAGACATGTTTCAGCTTCTAAGGATTTGCAGGTGTCTAGATCTTTCACTCATTATTTCAGGAGATATGAAGTTACATTTACTGTATAATTACTAGAAAATTCTATTTTCAGTGCAACACTTGTTACATTTTATTTGTAAGGCTCCTCCCTAGAGCTGTTCAATGAGTTTTAATGATATTTTCTTATAGTGTCCCTGTTTTAACAAAATCAGAGATTTGAGTCTTCATCCTCTAGTGATTTGTACCTAGGATATATATTTCTAATGCAGTGAAACCATTAAGAATGTTAGTACTCTGAGTCAGCAGGGTTTTGTCATAAAGTAAATGACTATATAAATTACCAGACAGAAGAGAAACAAATGACTTTTGATTTGCATCTTTCTAGCTATCTATTTCAAAGATGGAGTCAAATATGAATAATGAGTTAATGGCAATTTCACAATTCCTTTTCTTTCAATGAAAAGATGTCTTTATTCTGAAGAAGTCTGGTGTTTTGTTTTGTTTTCTGCTTATTTAAATTGACAAAGCTTCATAATACTCAGCATTTCTTTAAAATTCCTTTGAGGATCCCATATGATAGTTGCACTGTCTGAAAATCTGCAGTTAAATATCAGGTAAGGTTTATATGCACACTTGAAATGCACTATATCAGCAAACAGATCTAAAAAATCAGTTTACGTGAACTGGTCTGGAATTAATCCCAGACGAATGAATGCTTTCTGACCTTAGTTTATTATTGCTTGTTCTTACAGTTAAACTGTGGTCAGCATTAGCTCACCTAAACTGAATGTAAAAATAGATCAACGGTAGCTAAGACTATGGACATTACATTCTTTCCGTTTCTCATTCTAACTCAGCTTTGTCAAAACTACTGTGTTTTGTGGCTGCTTATCATAAGACACTCATTGGTTGTCTTTTCTCTCTTATCCTTCCTTTTCTACCCTTTTATTGCTCTTTCTCCTTCCCCCTTTCCTCCTTCTCACTTGCTCTCTGTATTTAATTCTTTGCTTATTTTTTCATTTTGCTCTTTCCTTTCCTCTGGTCTCAGATAATCCTACCTTCTATGAACTGCTAGCTGCCTAAGATATTACTTGGTATGATGTGAATTATTCCATTCTACATGATGCTTGAAATGAGAGAAAAAAGCTTGCATGAAAGATTTTGCTTTGTGAATGAGTGTGGTACAAATTAATATCAAGAAACTTCACTTGGGTCCCAGCACCTGCTACTTCACAAAAAGTAAAGGGGTTGTTGAAGAGATATGTCATTCTTCAACCAAAGGGAGAAGGCCAGTAAGGGAGCAGTTTCTCCCCTCCTCCTCAACCAGCAATACATACTGTTTTTAAAAAATACATGAGGCTTAAGTGAATAAGGTCAGGAATAGAAAAGATCCACATTTTAACCCCTGGTTTCGCATGTAAGACGAAATCAGAAACATACCAAGAGAAACTCATGTGGGAGGAAGAGAACTATGTCTTTACAAATCTGAAATGGAGACTCCACAAGAATTCTGCCTTATATACCTGAAAGCCAAGGACATCAATTGCAAACATTGTGGAAACTAGCTTGAATCCCCATTTCATAATCTGTCCACAGATTATGAGCAATCTGGTTTGTTGTAGTTTCACTTCTTTCAGTCAGCATTGCCCACATATTTTTGAAAGTCCATTTTCAATATCTTTGGCTCTTTTTCAAGCTTCTTTTTAAAAACAAACAATTTCCTGTAATCACAAATAGTGCATTTTGATAAAATTCAATTTTCACAGGAAAGTAATAAATGGTCTCTTTAGCTAGCAGTACCAAGAGGGAAACATAGCTCTACTTCAGGAGGTTGTACAAGGATATGAATTAACTAATGATGGAAAACATAACCAGTGTTTTGAAAGGACAAGTACTATTTCTTGTACTTACATTAATCATCAAGTACTTGGCAAGTTTAATACCTACAAAAATATTATAATAATAAATAATTAAAACTGGAATAAGTGATACAATAAAACGTTCTATGGATATATCAGATGAAGCTGGAATAAGTTGTTTGTCCTGGAGCAAAGGTTTTGTAACTCATTTAACATCTGTAATTTGGTTACGTATATAAAACCCCCAAATTTTGTCTTCTAAGCAGTAGCTCTGAATACTAAATAAGATAAGGGAGATAACAGGAGATAAGAATTATAAAAGCTTTGTTGTTTTTTTTTTTTTTTAAATAGGAAAAGTAAATAATTACAGTAGAGAAAATATTAACAAACATAAATCATCCTTTAGCAGTTTTATGAGAAACTTTGTTTCTGGAATAATTGGAATAAGAAATTTTATGGAATCTGAGAAATTGCAGATAGACTTAATCAAGATTAGTTAAGCAGTTTAAATTGCATAGGAATTACAAATCTTAATTCATAGTTTGAAGCCAATGGAGTTATAGTGAATTTGGGTGAAAACAGAGGGTTTCAAACATGGAGTTAATTGGAAAAGCAGCTGAAGGAAGGCTGTTCCACAGTAACTTCTCATGTAGAGAAACCTTAACACAATGCTTGAAGGTGATATGATTGAGCTGGTGGCAATGGATTCAAGTTTATTAAACACTGAAATCCAACTCATTCCTTCAAAGATGTTTGACTGTAGGTCTAGCTAGGCAACAAAACACTAACATATATTTTTAAGATACAAATTGGTAGGTTTTATTCTCTGAACGTAATAAGAAGAGATCTACTCTTTTTTTGTAAGCATTTCTTTCGGCTCCAGTGGATCAGCCTATTCCCCCAGCGTAACTTATTCTAATGTCTCCTCTGTAGTAGCTGTATTTGTACATACTCCAGACAGGGCAAAAATGAAAGCAACACAAACTGGGTTATCCCCCAGTGGTAACTGAGGTTATGCCTAAAGTTAGCACATCTGATCTTTTTAGACTCAGGGCCAGAAGCTGCACTTCAGACCAGATGGTATTCTATAACTTACCAATACATCTCTGTCCCCATAGCAGAACAGAATCATAGATTCCAACTTTATTTTTTTTAGGTAAGGCTTTGGATTTCATTCTCATTTTTCATGTCATCCATTGTGTGAAACTACAGCACTTTAACATTGATCCAAATAAAAAAAAGAGAAGCCATACTCAGTGTTTTCTAGATCAGTGATCCAAATCTCCACTTTCTCCATTTTGAGACAATTTATAATGATTCCTGAAATGGGCAGAGGGATCTATGAAGCAAACCTACATTTTTAGTTACCACAAGTTTCCAAAACCTGAAATACTGCAGTTTGAACAGAAGTGAAAATTTTAAATCAAGCACATAGTGTCAAAATATCTGTTGTGGTGAATTTGTTCATTAAGCTCATTCTATATGGTACCATTGTAATAGATTTCTATGTGATTAAAAAATTAACTATAAAAAGCTTATCAAGAGCAAAAGTTAGAAACTTTTCCACAGAACTGTCTACAGATGCATGGAAAAAAAAAAAAGGTATAAACTCATGGATAATCTACAGTTTGTTCATGTATATTCCTATTTTCCATTAATTTACATATAGGAGCTTATACTGTTTAAATTGTCTTTTGGATACTGTTCTTGCCTGAGGCCTGCCTGACAATTGACTAATGATCAAGCTGATCTACTCTGCCAACATCACAAAGAACACAGTCAAAAGTCTTAGTGGTGCGTGAAAATATAGACTTTCCTTTAATGTGCTCTTTTTTTTTAATTCACTGTTATTTGGTAATGCTCATTTGTGCTGTGTAGCAAACTCACAGGATTAGTACATGAAAGTTCGGCGACACAGAAAAGAAGAATAACTAGCAGCAGATCTAAAAGAGGGAATTTTTTAGTTTCACTCAGGAAAAATGAGTTATTCAATACTGACCTTTCTGACAGAGAGATTCTAGCAATGTTGGGGTTCACTTATTTGGCCTCTTTATAGGCCCCCCTGTTTTGCACTGTGGAGGTACTGGTTCTTTATGGATCTCAAGGAGAAAGGCATGGATACCCATGGCTAATTAACTAGTTTATTGTGCAAAGCATAGAAATCGTACAAAAGGTGACAGCAATAAAGTGGTAGGAAAGGTGATAATGACCTATGTCCCTTCTGATGTTAGTAGAAGCAGTAGAAAAGGTAATAGCAACCTGATGTCCCTGGTGATGCTGGTGAATGCTCATTTCTGCAGCATCAGACAAGCCCTTTCAGGTTAATTTTGGCACATTCTCCATGGTAAGATGTGTCACCACTGTGGTCCCTACAGATACGCATGATTTTCTGAGAGGTAAACAAATCTATCATCATTTCTGGTGCCAGGTGAAGGATTGTTACATGTGGGTATGCCATTTAATGACAGGCCAAGACAAGGTCTGTAGATAGCGTCATCCACATGTACTGTCTGGGGACCATGTATGGGCTTCTCCATTACAGTTAATTAGCTAAGTTCATTCAGTTGTCACTGAGGTTCAGTTAGAGTGGTGCGTTTCTATACATTACCATTGGAATAAGTCAGCAACAGTCACAGTACAGGTTATACAGTGGTTTTTCATCGTGTTTACAATCCAGGTCTGTGGTTATACTCTACCCAGATTCTGCTCAAAGTCACTTTCTCCTTACAGTGTCTTTTTCAGTGGCCTACTACACTGACCAGCACAACAAGGCACATTCTTCTGAGACAGGATCTCATTATGAGATTATATTTGTTCCTTTTTTGCAGTCACATGCATTATGCCCTAGAATGATGGTAGGTTCCTTTGTTGATAGTCTTTAACAAGATGCAGTTGAAAGTGCTTGCCCTAGCAAATTGAAAAGTACATCTAGACATTCCTGGTGATCCAGCAAATATTTTTCTTTGCTTTTTTCTTTTCTTAGGCACTAGAGATGCTCAGAATAATAGACCATCTGGGAGGGTGATGCAGTACATGAAATAACACTGAGGAAAACCAAGTAGATCATGAACAGCTATTATATTTTGAAGAAACAGTCATATATTTCAACAATTAACAGTTTCTAGAGAAACAAAACCAAAGAAATTTCAAGATACATACCAGATGCAGTAAGAATTTGGGAATTTTCTGGTTACATAGAATATATTAGAAAATATTGAACAGATTGAGGTTCAGTCTTTAGGCTATCCTAGGTAGGAAATAGGTCTGATTTTTCCTTATAAAAATCAAATAAATTTGGTGTTTGATAAGCCAATGAGAATATGACTTAAGTTGAAGAATGTTTGAATAGGCATTTCTAAATGTGGGATATATCCTTTAAGAACAGAGATAGCTAGGCAAGGTAATTATGAATGAACACATACAATTCCAAAGAAATTATTAAGGCACAATAAAAGAAACCGTTGAAAAACTGAGAGATTACCTGTTTATCAAAACTAAACTTTATTGTCTTTTGTAAGAATGAAAAAAGTATTTTATATGAAAATATAGCACATAGAAAGTACTCCTAGGTATGTTTTCTCCTATAATTATAAAAATTCTTTTACTTTGAATGATAACATAAAGACCAAAATGTATTGGTTTATTATTAGGATACTCAAAAAACTGAACTAGATTCAGAAAGCTGATTTTGCAATATTCTGGTAAGTATGTGTGTTGTACTGAAACCTGTCATTACCCACTGGTCACACTCTTGGCTCTTCAGGATCATTCACAAATGGAAGAGTCGTTTTTCTTGTTGCTGATATAAAGTACTTTATTTCTGCTGGGATTTGCTAGAAATTAGAAAAGGTAAAGCAAAGACATGGGATTTGTTTGTAGTCTCAGTTTAAATAATATTGTTGTGATCTGACGATAACAGGTGGATACAAAGAACCCAGTAGATTTTGCAGCTATTACCCATATCAGCTTTAAAGTTGAAAACATCTAAAAGGAGTGCTTAGCCTGAGAACTGCATTTTTTTTTCATCTGAGCCCTTTGTATATCTAAATTGGTATTACAAAATCCATACTTTTTCCTTAAAAATAGAAAAAATAGAAAGTCCAGACTTTGTAGGCGGCAGATATTAAGATACGTGTTTTTATAATTGATTTGAATTTAAAACATCAAAATGTTATGTAGACAGTAGTAAAAAATAAAGCAGCAAGGATTCTCCTGCTGAAATAATTAGAAATGGGAATAAGCTCAGTCATGGTAAAGTATCCTGTATGTTGACAGTGCTCTCTTAGACTACTGCATGTTTTGCATTGATATCAGACATGTTACTGCAATAGTAGTAACAAAACAAATTGAAAAGGGTCTTGTACAAGTACAGATAAAAGGAATTTAATGCATTGCAAAAGGTTAAAAAAAACCCAGGGGAGATCTATAGCAGGGATTTGCTGCAATAGACTGCATCTTATAAATGCTTACTAAGTGTTAATAGGAAATGGCCTAAAAGCATTTAGAGACAAGGTTATCAGTATGTCGGCTAAAGGTATCTTGTAATGTGTAACTTTATATGAAAATTCTATAGTTTTTCTCATTTCATTGCATGTGTTGCCCTCTGTTTTCATACAGTATCCAGTTATTGATTTTTCGATGTAAAAAGCAATGCAAAGATAACTGCTGGGTTAGAAATCAAAAAACTTACTGGTTTGTAACTTCAATGCATTTTTAAAAGTTTTTATTTTTATCTTTGTGCAATGTACTGTAATACATGACATGTATTAAATAAAAAATCCAATAAAATGGCATTAAGAATGCTTGCATTCAGTGAATCTTTTTCAAATTTTAAGTCTAAGAAAGCAGAATGTCAAGAAATGCATAACAAGATGGAATGTCTACAACAAAGGATAAAAAGATTTTTTCTTTTATATGTTAAAATGTTTATATTGCTTAGAAAAACTGGAATTGTTAATAGACCATTTAAAAAAACAGTAATCAATCTGCCAAACTAATTTCAGCCTCCAAGAAGTATTTTATTATTTTTTTTAATAAGTGTAGTAACAATGATATGTATACCAGGCAAAGACTAATACACAGTAGCTGCTGTTTCCAAAGGTGGGGAAATTTAGAAGTAAAAGTCATAGCCACCCTTTAGACCCTGTAAGACTGAACTCATTGAGAGTACTGTTACTGGTTTCAGAAGACAATACTTCACCACGTGACATTTTATACAAGGACAACTGATTTTCAGTGAATAGAATATATATCAGGTCAACATTTCTCAGTTTTCTAGTGTTAAGTAGCAAATATTTTTTTCTTCTTTTGCACATTTTGTGTTGAAAATTGAGTGTCAGACTAATCTTAAAAAGATTAGAGTGTCAAACTCTAATTTTACCAAGTGTTTTATACTTAATCCTTCTGCAAAGAGACCCTTTTGTTTCAGTTCAATTACTTATAACAGCTTTCAGTTGCCAGACCTCTGGATCTTAAGGTGTAAGACTACTGACAAATGCAAGCAACTGCCTTTCCTAGTAATATAATGCTCTCACTGTGGCTTTTCAGGGCTTCAGTGCAATTAGGTTTGAAATGGGTAGAGTGGCTGTTCATAACTCAGGAGCCATCCTTCCATCACTGATATTAGTAGAACTTCCTGAAAAAGAAGAAATTACACACTTCAGTGGGGAAAAAGGAAATGTTCGTGTTGCCAGTTGGGTTTTTTTAAGGGTGTTTATAAGTGATCAGAGTTTGGATTATTTTAATAAACTTTGCATGACATGTAAATGTGCAAGAAGGATCTAGAAGTACAGAATTAATTCCCTTTGCTCATAGTACTTTGTCACTGCACAACCATCCTGCACATGCAGTAGTGATACACAGAAAATAGTAGTGAATAAAATGAAATCTTTTGAAAAGCAGTATTAAAGGCACTGAGTAAGACTGTAGGGTAAGACTATCAAGGAACTTGCAAAAAACATAAAACCAAGTATGTGTGTAAACGTATACTTTCAAAACATCACTGTGGCAGTACTTGTGTCTTTGAAACCAGATAATTTTTTTTAATGCAAAAAATATGTTCCATTTAAGAACCATCCAAAGCAATATGGGAGGTTATAAAACCATGATTTTTTTTTCTTTTTTTCCCCTTTGCTTGTCTGTACTAAATTGATCCATTATTGCTAATACTTTTCATTTTCTTCCATATAAGATGCAGCAGCATAAGTGGTATTTACTTTAAAAATATTTTTTGGTGGACTAGGTTATTATCCCTTTCCCCTTGTAGCTAAATTAGTTATATTCTGAGTCCTGTAAACTGCTGATGCTGTGTTTTTTTTTACTTGGATGACTTCTACCGTAATTTCAGGTTAAGGAAAAGCAGCTGACATCACCTGCACAGAATAATCCTTAGTTCTCAAGTCCCATTCTTTCCTTTCTATTGTTATGACATTTTTGTGATTCATCCTACTTGACTATCAGAATCTCTTGGTCATGCACAATTTAAACAGCTGCATTTTGTTGGCTTCTAAAGACTAGAAGCAGAATCTTTCATAATATTTACTCCCCTTAATAGTTCTTAATAACAAAGTATATTTTAAAAAACACTTAGAACAAAGAAAAGCTTATAAAAATGTATTTTTTAAAAGTAAGGATTGATGTCATGTACCTGTATTAAAAAAATTTTGAGGGTGGTGAACCAGGTCATGAGATTTTACATAAGTAAAATTTTCCCATTTGATACATCTGGAAGAAATAAGAGCAAAAATCAAAGCAGCTTCTACCAAAACACTAAATGTCACCCAAAAGCTCTCACATTTTCCAAGCTGATGAAAGAGAAATGTACACCAAATTCATTCTTATAATCAATTACATTAGACTACATTTATGGGTAACATATTTCCTTTTTTGTTCCTTTTTCTTTGGAGCTTTGTAATATTAGCTTTCATATTTAGGAATGATATTATTATGAGTTATGTAGAGAAAAAAAAATTGGAAAATATGTTTGGATACATATAGCTAGAACGTGGCGTGCCAAATCAAAGGATTATCTCAATTTTCTGACCCAACAGAAAAGGTTGCATTGCTTTTTTTCAGTACTGATCCTACAGTAGGAATTAACTAGACTCATGAAAAAAATGAATTTTGTGGCTATATTTATGCCGCCGCAATGCAGTTTAAACATCAAATCCATTTTCAACACAAAGTATGCTGATGAAATTAAACAGGAACTAATAGAAATACAATGGATTCAAATGTAGTGAGAAGTGGTTAATTTGAAAAGTTAATTTTCCAGTTAACCAGGATGTGCCTGATCTTAAGATCGTAATTCTATGTCTTGTAAATTGTTTTAGTTAGATAAATCAAGTTAATTTATTATGACTGGGATAATAGCATAATGCTGAGTCATGATTAATCTGCAACTTTTTTTTTTAAAATTTTTATTTGGGAATTGGTTTTACAGTGTTTTCCTGAGTATTGAGTGACATTATTCTAGTTAACATGATAGATTTTTGTGAAAGTTTGAGATACCCATTAAAACAGAATTGTGAAAATCTGAAAACAGCTGTATTTTTTTTCTTGTTCCATCCCATTTAGCTTTTAACTGTTTTCTTCTCTGTGTGTGAATTTGCTGCTCTTTGTATCCAAAGGAGGTTGTTGAATTCGAAATTGCATTAATGTGCAAATAACAAATGTCAGCAAAAAGACTGTTAGTGTTAAGAAATTAAGAAAGAAATGTTTTCATTTGTTTGATACTTAACTGACAAGTTTTAGCAAATGTGCTCCAGTTAAGCAGATTTCACCCATCTTTTTGAAGAATAAAGTCTAAATTTGGGAGAATTCACTTGACCATTACCAGTTTTGTACTCTATTTGTACGGTGCTGTTAAAAAAACTGAAAGAACAGAAACACTCAGACATTTCTGGTGAAACTTAAACTGTATATTTAGGGGAAAAACAAGCCTTGCTTTTTCACTACACTTCAGTTACTCACTGGAGGTAGAAATACATCACGAGGCCACTTAAGCTCAATGGAAATTCATGAGGTCTTGAATGGTGATCTAAGCACACTGGTTCTTCACCAGGGCCAGTTTCTGATCACTTCAATAATTATACATAGGAAAAGCAGACAGGAAATGCTATGGCTGGAACATACTACATGGAAATGCCTGACAAGACAGACTGCAATCTAGTGCAACTTCAATAGCTAGGGATAATGATAAATTAAGTAGGTATAACTTAACTGCATAACAAAGCAAATGACTAGTGTAGTGGTTATAGATGTCACTGTTGATCTAAATACATCAAGGTAGAAACAGAGTACGTCACGGTAGTACAATATCTATGTGTTCTATTTTTCTAATTTCAAAAGCTTGATTTATGAATTCTTTTGTCACTCAAATTGAATTTTGAGTTCTGTTTGCAAAGTTCAGAGTGGTAGGATAGGGTGCCAGAATTTGGATGCTCTGTTTTGTTATGATTAATTTTTTTATCCGAACAGTCTTTAGTTCTTCTATGAACTGAAAACTTATTTAGTAGTTACTTTCTATATTAAATATTTTTTTAAAAAAAAAAAGAAGTTGCTTGCTCATAACTATTTCCACTCCTACACAAGCATTAGGATGGTGATGTGTGGAAATAATTTTTCCATCTTGTATAAGTCTATGTTAACCAAAAGCTATTGTTTTTCACATTAAACAATTACAGCTGGAAATGACAACATATGTTGGCTCATAGGGATGTGAAAACATCTTCCATGCTCTTTATAATTCCCCTGAATGTCTTATGAAATCATAGGGCTTGCATTTTTGGATCTACTTCTTCACACCAAAAATTGTTATAAAATCAATAATGAAGTAATAAAATCGTATAACTTTGTATGTTGTGATCATTGCACATGAACAAGCTAAAATGCTCTGGCCATGGCATTTGACTACCTCATTAGATGTTTTTGTTTCCTACCAGACATTACTATAATGGCATATGGGATGTTTACCATGCATATCTCACGTAGAAGGCAATATGACAGTCCCATACATTGCTCTGCAACTACTTTACGTAAATGCTGTTTCTTTGGGGATTTTGTTTTGTAAATAATCCAAGAGAAGACACATAAACCTAAACTGCTGGGAGGCTTTATTCAATTTATTTCTCAGTCAGAGTCTCTTTTGAAGATACTTATTGTGCAGTTTTTAATATGGTTTTTCATACTCAAAATATAGATGGAGGTCATTTTATGAGAATAATGAAGTTAGGTTAATCTGGTTTTCTTTTCATTGCTATATATTAGTTATTATGAAACATTAACTATTACTATTCATTGTCTGCCAGATGATGTCTGCTGAAACTAGGAAGCTAAGAAAATTAAGCTCCACCCCACCTCCCCCACCAAAAAAAAAAAATTAATTTTTCATTTATTTTCCAACTAGGAAAAAGGGATAGAGGGTGCTCTAGAAGTACCAGTTATCAGTGTGACTGTGACAGTTTTGTCCATGTAAACTCAGCTGAAGGTTCAAGATGCAGTTATACAGCTGTCATTACACCTAGAATTAGACTTTAGAGATCAAAATTACATCTGCTACTGATTCAAAACTTCATTTCTGTTGGTAATCAGCAAAATGCAGCCTGTTAGAACATGCTTCCATTGATTTATTGTTTGACATGGAAATGTGAATTACTGTGTACATTTATTAAAATAAAAAGAACCCACTGTAATGGTTAACTGTTATTTTGGTGACTTTCTTAGATGTTGAATGCCATATTTTATAGTCTTGAAATGTTAGTAAAAAAAAAAAGTATGTATTTAGAAAGACTAAGTGCTAGTGCTAGAGAATTCAACATTTTGGGAGAAAAATCTTGGAACCAGAATATTATACCATAGCTGGAAATCAGTAAACATTTACTGTTCCCATTTGACAGCGATTCAAAAGGGATCTTTCCAGACTCTAGAGGCAACAATGAAGCCAAATGCTTTCAGTGTTTCCAGGGACTAGAGGCCTGAACTGTTTATCCTTATTTTTAAAGAATAATGTCAAACCATGTGCTAGGTTCAAGTTAGAAGAACTAAGTTCCTGCCTGTTTCATGATACAAATGGTTATTATAATGTTATATTGAGCCAAGTTATTTTTCCCCTCGTCTGTGAAGCTGCGGAAAATTGATTCATTAATGCATCTTTCTTTCAATGATTTGGTTTCTTGTTCTCTTCCACATCAAGAGTAATTACTTTCCCACAACCTGGCCCCCTTTGATGAGGACTACTGTTTCCCAAATGTAAATGATTATTGATTTGCCAAAAAGGGTCTAATTTAGAAGTCTAAGAGTGTTGCACAGCTGGGAAGAAATTGAAAAACTGGCCAAGTCATTCATACTGCACATAGCAGTCACAAACCCAAAGCAAAGACTGACTTTTTAACTTGTTTTCCAGTCTTTTCTATTTTCATGATTTTGCATGGGTTTAATACCAGATATAAAATAAAAAGCTGTTTAAAATTTAGAGCACAGATTTGTATTACAATAGTAACTATTCACAGTGTCTTTTCATGTTCAAAATCTCAGCGGATGAACATCTGTGTTTTGTTCAGATTGTAGGACTTGCATTTTATTTTATTTTGGGAGAGATTCCTGTATTAGTGACCTCACTGATACCATTACAACTATTTTTGAAGTAAGATTAATGTACTGCTTTGCAGGAGTAAATGAGGCACAGTTTCTTCATCTCTGTTTTTAAATTTGAAAGTCTAAATGTAATCACTGTTACACTGAATAAGAAAAAACTCTTTGAATAATACAGTTAGCTCCGTCTGGCTATTTCAAATATAAAATACTCTCAAGTGACTGACAGTGTCAGAATATGGTCACTATGGAATTAGAAAAATTCTGATCTGTGATTCTATAATTCTGACCGTTCCAATATATGACTGATCTATGTAATTTTCTATTGCTAGTGTTACAGTACCTATACATTTTTAAAATTCATAATGATCAAACCATGTAACACAGGCTATAGGACTGTTGTGGATAGAATTATGAAAACATCTAAATCCCACTTTCAAGAGTGACTTAGAGGAGATGGCAACTAATTTGTAGATACATGAAGGCACCTCAATACACATTTAGCCTGTTATTCAAGAACATCTTTTTATGTCCTTTCTCTTTTAGAATTTGACAGCTGGTTTTGAAAACAGATGCTTGACATTTTAAGCATCTAATATGCCTGAAATGGGGTCCTCCAAAGCCTGCCTGTGACAAATCAGTGAACCTAAGATTCAAAAGGTAGTTTCATCCTCACTCTCTGTGAAAAATCAATAAAAATACACTTCGACACAGTATGTGGCATTTGTGTTGCTTTGTGGTCTACTATTCTTCAGAGAGGAATCTATAAACCTCATTTTAGGCCTTGAAACCAGATTTAAAACCAAACACGGTTATTGTTATGTCCAAGACTGTAAAGTCCTCAAATTATGCTGAGTGAACTTCACTGTGGGGAGTTTAGTGCCTTAATCTCATGTGAAGGGAATTTAATGAGAGTTAGCATGCTGGGCAATAGGAAATGTAAATCAACAGATAGAAGTGGGAAAGAAAAAAATTAATTTGTAGCTTTCTTCTGGACCTGAGCAGCTATTTCAGTTAGGTTAAAATGAGATGCAGAGCTTGAGAGAAACTGCATTCATATTTCGTTGTAAAACATAACTGTAACTGCATAGCAACTCAGTTCCTGAGTAAACATTCTTAGTCATTATGCAAAAAAGTGTTCTTTGTTAGAGCGTTGGCTTTCACTCCTCCTGAAGACAGTTTGCATACCATACAGGAATATAAGATTTCATTCAGAGGCAAGTGAGAAATCCTAAAACCATAGCTAGGGATTTAGAATGTTCAGCTGTCAAGAAGACTCTTAGGCCACATATATACTAGTAAATTAAACAGTGTCTGAGTGTGGTCTCAGAAAAATTTAATTATTAATACAGATGTAACTCTGAGGTCCACATTTCCATTCTCAGAACTCCTTATGACTTTTACATTATAAAATAGCTGAATTAAAAAAAAAAAATCCAAGTAGTCTGAATTAACATGTTAGAGATGACCAGTCTTACAAAAATAAATCAATTTTTTCATGGGATTTTTACATAATGATACACAGGTTAGGATCACTCTCCCTGTCTTTAGATATCTCAAATGAAAATATCTGCATCTGTTATGAAAGTCCAAGCATTCTCTGTAAGAACTGAAAGAACCTTCTAGAATGAGATTAATCTCATGCTAGTTATCTACAGTAGGACAAGGGAGAACTGTATTGCAGGAGTACTTCTTTTTTTCCACTAACAAAGGGACTTTGAACAACAAGCTTGGACGTAGGCATTTTTTCATGGTAGTTTGAATACTATACTCACTTTAAGAGGCAGATTAGCTGCTATATCATCAGCTTGGCTTCAACAATACTGCGGTTGGTGAGGCACAGCTATATGTTCTTTAGTGAATTATCTGCAAGAAACTGTTCTCAATAAGTAGATCTTTACCTTCTTGTTTCCTCCAGTTGCTTCACACAACCAGTTGGCTAGATGGGACACACAGGGCTTCCCACTTGTGTGTTTCTTTTTTTGAGTCTAGCTAATAAAAGTCAGTTGTGTTCACAAAGAACATTTTAAAGAATTTAGTCTGATGAATCTGATTTTGACAGTAACTAGCTGTAGAGGGCTTAGCCTCCTTCATTACCTGACCACAAGAACAAATCTGAAAACCCACAGACCTGTAGGAAGCAAGTAATGACAAGCAGCTGGGGACTGTAACTGGGTATCTGAGTCTGTAAAATGATTGCTCAGATGCCAAGCCAGGTTTTGTACTTCACTGCCTATGTATTTTTTCACTGTCTTATTTACCTCTTGGATACATGACAGCCCATCAGCTTGTTTCTGAAAACATTTCCAGTGCCAAAGTCTATCTATGCACAAGGCTAAATATTAGCATAGGTGGGAAGACCCACACAGCTTAAGTACTGCACGAATAAGCCTTCAGCATCTGTAACCTGATGAATTTTCCAGACTTGGTTTGCTAGGCTTAAAAACTACACTTTCAACAGTACTACTGATGTACAGAAACTCTATTTTGTTAATTCAATTTAAAGACATAATTTGGTTATATCTTCTCCTTAATAACTACCTATTTCACTGTGATTTCAGCTGTTGAAAAAAAAAAGGCTTTTATTCAAAGTACATAGGGTATTACATTACCAATGTGCTCAGGTATCTGCTAACCAGTATGCTGCTACATTAGGTGAGTGTAAAGCAATGCATACAGTTTAATTATTCAGGTTCAGTTTGTCAAGAAAACAAGAGTGTTATGCATCCATAAATGATTGCATCTTGCATAAGAAGTAACCTGACAGAAAGCTGTGCTTGTTATGTTCTATACTGAGTCTGAGTATGTAAAAAGCTAAAATAATTGCTTTTGACAGTGCAGAACATAGTCAAACGCTTAATTCATTAGTGGTGCAATTGCCAGACAAGAATGTCAGCAAAGGCAGGAGTAAATGGAACTCAGTTTTTAACTCTATTAAGATCCATATGTTTTAGAACTGATCATAATATGAGGAGATGGAAGACCGTGTTCTAATTTATTTTAGTTTAGATCTATGAATATACAGTAAGCTATTTAGGAAACCCCACATTCTATGGCCAGTCCTGTTCTTACTGTATTCAGTAGTTCAGGTCTTATTCAGGCAGGACTATTGTGATTCAACAGATATAATTTAAATTAATGTATTTTGAAGATATTAGAACTATTGCCTTGAATGTAGGTCAGTGAAGCTCACCTTACCTTGTTAATACAAGCTGTTTTGCTGTGTGGTTATTTGTAGCCATGGAGCAAAGCCCCAGTACACTACACCAAGGAAAAAATAATTAATTTCCCCAAGTCAGTTCTGACCAAACATACTTCCAGGATTCTCAATGAACACCTTATATATTCTACACTGAAGCAGAAAAGCAGTTTTTGTGCACAACTGCTTGATTACACTGAAAACAGGAGGCTTTTGGTAATATGTTTGTAAGGAGTTAAATCACAGAAGTTACAGCTTGGTTTTGAAGCAGTTCATTTTCTTCCTGTTCTTTTGTTGGGTAATTCATTGTTTCTGGTACACATTCACAGCAGGAAAATAGGTGTTTTTTCTCCATTGTGACTGGCTGTGCTGAAACAGAAAGTAAGGTGAGAGGGGATGTTTCTCAGCTTTTTGAAGATGTGGGTCTGTTCCCTGCTATATATTAATCAGATTGCTGTGCTGAGATCTAGCTGTTCAACCCTTGTGCCCTTAGCTTTCCAAGCTGAAAAGAAAAAGTCACAGTTCCCAGTTCTGGACCTGTAGGAACATACCAAAAGTACAAACCTTGTGTCATATACTTCTTTTATCGATAGGACTACGAATTCAATTGTCTGACAATAAACCTAATGCTGTTTGAGCTAGATCCTCCTTTACCTCAACAGCCACATGTAGCCTCTCCTGTGTCATAGAATAATAGAATCATAGAACAGTTAGGGTTGGAAAGGACCTTAAGAGCATCTTGTTCCAACCCCACTGCCACGGGCAGGGTTGCCTCACAATAGACCACGCTGCCCAAGACCCTGTGCAACCTGGCCTTGAATACTACCAGGGTTGGAGCGTTTACCAGATTGAAGCTTAAGGATCTCTGTTGAATATCAAGAATTCACCCAAAGATCAAGTATTCTGAAATGCTATTTGTTTTGAGAAAAATCTCAATATATTATAGAATATATTATATCAAAATTATCCCATGCAATATCAAAAGAAAAAATTATATGTATAACTTAGCTCAGATTCTTAATAGAATAGAATTGTTGTGGTTTAGGAAAACACCTTAAAACAATAACAGGATAATACACTCTACTTTCATATTTATTAAGTACTATATAAATGCCCAAAACAAACCTAACTTCTTACATTATTTTCAACATAATAATCAGATTCCTATTCAAAACATTCAGTAGTAAAGGAAATTTGGAGTACCTGGTCACTAGCAGACATTCTTGTTTTTTCACATGTACTGGAAGGATTTTCTGAAGGAATAAAATATTAAGTACAGATGTTCTTCCTTTTGTTATCCACAGACCCTTGGGGAAATAAAACATTTTGATAGAATTTGAAAGGCTGCAAACTGCTGACCTAGAAGAAAAAATCCTGGAAAACACTTACTAGCCAGTTTCTTACAGATCCATAGAGTAAATTGTCATGTCATTTAATTTACAGGCAGAAAGTACAGGAATGGTATGCAGATCTAACATTTGTATTATCTCAAAAGGTACAAGAGAAAATACAGGACAAAGTTGAACACCCAAGAATTTAAAAAAACCCAAACATACACAGTAATCTGATACAATGCTAAGTACTCAGCATTCCAGTCAATTCCTGCAAAAAAAAGGTAGAAAACAACAGCCTTTGAAGATACATTTAAGAAGCAACAGAAAGAAGGAAAGAAGTATATTGTTCTTAGCTAACTACAGCTTCTTTGTCATAACAAAGTGTCTCTCAAGCAACTGTTCCTCCCCAAGAACAGTTCCTTCCCAAGAGAATGCAGGACCATCTTTGTACACTGAAGTTTCCTATATGTGAACATAGGCTTAGAATTTCTTTACTATATTTGTACTGTATTCACCATATCAGATATGGCTTTTACATGATTGTTAGACTTATTATTTTTCCACACTATAAGGGGTTAAGAGAGCATTATTATTTGCTGTTAACAGTACTGAAGTGTTTCTCAAGGGTAAACTACTAAAGGTGGAGAAGTTAGTTCCACCAAGAGTTAACTAGAGAGAGCAAAATCATATTTAAACACTGCTGATGTCATCTTTTAGCCTTATATGACACCAACTGGGCTGGACTGATAGGCTTTATTTGGAAAGAGGAGAAGGGTCAGCTGATGTTGCCCTACCCTGATGGCAGTAGATAACACTATCTGAAAACCTGCACGGATAACCTTTCACATTTGTCCCTTCTGCAGTGCAATGACTATTACACTTGCACTGGAATACCAAGTTTAGCTTCTAATAATATTTACCTATTTATATATTTCTTCAGAAGGAATATTTTATCAACATTCTTGAAAGCAGAGATATCCTTTAATTTATATCACATAAATGGAGAAGAAAAATGTCAGGTATTAACATTTGTATAACTAAATTGCCCAGAGATCAACACAGGTTTTCCAAATTTCATGAAAACAGATTAAATTCTGACAGTAACCTCCCCATATTTCTCATGTCTCTTGAAATAGAGTCTTGCTATGGAATCCAAGGATTTATTGATTTGTATTCCTCAGTTACGATTGCAAATCTCTCTATAGAGTTGAAGGGATTCACCAGAAACAGTGAATTCATTGTATACTGTTCTGATCTAAAAAACCCTCACAAAACTTGGCTTCTCTTTCACATGCATATATTAACATTGCCTTTGGAAGAAACAACATGCTTGTTTGATTTTTTTCAGATGTGAAGCCAACAGGGATCTCCTGGCTATGGATCTGCAAAATGATGTGAATTTTTTCCTGTATTTTACTCTGGAGATTTGCAAGTTGATTATCAGAAGTGCTGCGTGAATGGACATCATAGGATGGTTTATGACTGGGTTATGTTTATTTTGGACTCCAATATAACACAATTAGGCTACGGAAAATAGAACAAGTTTTCTAGCAGTTCGGATATTTCCTGGAAAGATGTGTTGAGCTGAGAAGTTTTCTAGGAAAATTTAGATCATCTTAGTTTTAAAACCTGGATATATCTGAAAGAACCTGCCTGATTCAGACCTCAGAAGCAAAGTTGCAGTTTTTAGTTAAAGTAATATGGACAGAAGCTGATCTTCCAACCTGAGAACTGCATATTAAAGCTTTTGAACATCCTCCTGATGTTAATGCAGTAGCAATTAAAAGTACATCAGGATTATAGTCAGACTGCACTTAGTGCTGCATAAATATGCAGAAAAGCATACATTTACTGTCTTCTATTAGCTTTTAATCTAATTTAAGTAAAGAACAGATCTAGAGAAATGGAATGCAGTGAAATAGTGTGGAGGAAATTGATAGAATTCAGATATGATTAGTTAGCCGTCAAAATGTAAGCAAACAAACAAATAATAGAAGTGTTATTTACTGTAATTGACTACTGAAATATGAAGTGATTTTAGCTCAAGATTGTGAACAAGTGGATACCTTTTCCTCTACAATAAATCATTTTAGTATCTATGAATAGATATGTTATAAGAATAGTCTCATATGGTTGATTGGAGTCCCATGTACTACTTTTGAACTTCAGTTAGAATAAATTAAAAAAAAAAAAAGTAAAATGATATGGAGGGTTTAAAGATCCGAAATTTTAGATCTTGTTTCAGCTTAGCAGTGAATGCTGAGCCATGGACATACTTGGCAAAATACCTTCCACAGTATTCAGATAAATTGCGGTTTATAACTTTTAGAGTACAGAAATCTTTCTGTTGTTCCTGTTAAGTTAATAAAATTTTGGTTTTCCTTCATGCATGGCATTTCAAGAAAACATTATTTCATCCTAATAGTAAAAGATACAAGAGACATAAGAGGAAGGTCAAAAATCCATGAAGAAAATATGATCTTTGTCTCACTTATTTTTAAATTTTCTGCAAAACCTGTGCTATCTTCAGTGAGCTTGACTGAATCACAACCATAAACCTCTGGGATGAAAAAAATCTGGACATTTCATCCAATTAATCACACTTAAGAGTTTCCCTGTTTTTTATTGCCACAAGCATGCTTAATCTCACCTACTCAGTGCAGCATTCTCTAGGTAATTTCTTATTATGCAGTGGTGTTCCCTGCTAAAAATCTCTTTCTGATGTCTCATCTAAATTTTAAATTCCAAGCCATTTATCTTTGTTTCATAGTTCTGAATTTCTACAAGTAGGAGTCTTCCTTTTATATAGGTGTGAAAAAAAAAAAATAAATTTGTATTATTAGGAAAAAAAAGTGTCTCACTGGAGATTAGAGCTATGGGCAACCTTTCCTAGCTCACTTGGGCATGCCATGGACCTAGAACCTTCTTGGAAGTCCTTGACACAGTCCATGTCTTGTAGAGGAAAGAAAGAGAGAGCGGTGGCTTATTAATAAATATTATGACAGCCCAAGAGTGTCCTCTGGCAAAGTGTCTCAAGGAGAAAGGACTTTGAATGTTGACAAGGAGGTTTTGAAAGTGTTTGTGAGTTATAGTATGGTGGGAACAGGCTAAGGAGATAAGGATGAAAAGGGCTTGGGCAGTGAATATCAGAATGGGATGCAGCAGTTTAAAATGTAAATAAAAAAAAGGAGGTAGCGTGTGAAATCAGTATAAACTAAAAACTTTCTTTTTTAGTGGTTAACATCAACATTATGTCACAAAACCAAGAATATTTCTACCATTGTTTTAAAAACAATCTGACTTTTTTGAGAGTATGCTTAGTACTTTTGTACATTTGCATAGGGAATTTCATTTTTATTTTAACAGTGACACATAAAAGCATTTACTTATTTCAATATTCTATGTTGAATATAATCCATGTAAATGACATTCCTCAGCTGTTTCATCCTTTCCAGTGATTGACACTATAACTTATATTCTTCCTAGCTGCTGACACTCCACTTTTTTTTTTGGTATAGAAATTGTTCAAAGTGACTGCTGGTAGAACTTTATCTGGAAATTATCTTCAGAATTTTGGTTATTAACATGTCAGTTACTTAATGGATCCAAGAATTCTTCCACTTTTCTCCCTAACAGCATCTCTACCTGAAATTAGTATCTTTACTTGAAATTCATATTCCTTTCTCTGAACTTTCCTCTCATCATTTTTTTTAATTAGTGTCAGAGGAAAGGTGGCAGTGATCAGTCATAAGCATTCTAGGTTAGGTAGTGACATATGTGGGAAATGTAATTTTACCCACTTCTGGAGTGTACTGTTGTAACTCTTTTGAGAGGTAAGAATATGAATATTCTGTCCTATGCACTTTATGACAAGGAAAACATAATGTTATAATACGAGCTGTTCTGCTATCCATCCTTGTAAAACTTAGCAATGGATTCTGAATGGTTTAAATTATTCCAAAGCATATTTATAGCCTGGCACAAAGCCACCCTGTGTGCTCAGTGTGCTCTTATCAAACCTTCAGTGATTCAGATAGGACACAATTACCGAGCTGTGTGCCAAGGTTTTGTTGTCTTTTCTGAGCTGTTCAGCCGTTCTTCTCCAGGATAAAATCTCAGCAGAATTGCAAATAGAAATTACTTCCAAGCCTTGACATACACTGCAAGAAGCTGACATTTGGAGAAAGAGGACAGTAGGTTGGACCCAAAGGCTGCAACTTCCATGTTCTTGATTCTTATTTTATTCTGACTTCCCCACTGCTTTTAATAAATCGACAAAACCAAAATTTTTGAACATAAACTCTAATTTTCCCTGCAGTGGAGCTAAAAATGTAATTACTAGAACTCTTGGCAGATTCCACCTGTACTGAAACTCCTCTCCTTACCATTCGACTTCCCGCTCACATATTTTCTGTACCTCTGTAGCTCTGGCTACTGCCCTCTGTGGTTATAAAAAAACCTGTTGTATGATAAAAAAGACAGTTTTTGAGCTCCAGAGAGAGCTTACCTCTCTCTCCCCATTTCTTGCCATAGGACTACCTGAAAACAACACCATCTACAATATCCAATGGAATTGCTGTCAGCTGATGTGAGCATTATGTGGATCAGGTTCACCACATTACCATCATGGTTGTCCTTGTCCTCCCCATGCAAGAAACAAAGATTACTTGGACTGAAGATTTAGGTGCCACAGCGGTCTCAATGTAAGCTCCTTTTTTGATTCTCTTACAATGACATATGATTGATTATTTCTTCTTTTTTTTTTTCTTTGCATTCATTTGTAAATATCTTTAATCCTGTTTATATTGAAATTTATCCAAAGCCTGAAACAACCACATCACCAGAACCCACAAATAAAAAAGGAGTTAGCAAGATGAATGTTTGGACTAATACTAAACTAATGGGTTCATTTAACATGTGTACTGGGAATTTTGAATTCTGTCTGCACTCAACTCATTTTAGAAAACAGCTGAGGCATTTTAAAGTGATTTTTTTACTATTACTAGCAGTTAAAAAATACATGGAACAAACCAGAAAAGTTAAGTATCAAGCTCTTGGAGGAAAATATCTCTGGTTTTGACTGTGGTCTCTCTAGGTAATCAATGGAATTATTTCTAGCGAATAGCTATATAACACACTTTTATTACCTGACAAAATTCTATTGCCCATGGTTAGTGATGGTATATTTTGTGTAAGAGTATAAAAATTAAATCATGACATCTTTAAGAGATTATGAAATAATTCAGTAACTGAAATGAGACAATAAAAGCCTAAATAATCAATTAAAAGATTGAACAATCAGAATTATTTTGTATACATTAAAAAATATGCAAACAATGAATTTATAAAAGGAGAAAGACTGGCAGAGCATCAAGGTAGTACAAAATTATTTATTTTTAGGGCATTGTTTTATAGCATTTTACCAATATTCTGTAATATTTTATAAAGGAATATTATGAAATTTTGTAAATACATATCTTTCTTTATATCGAGTAAATTTTTATCTGAGGCTAAGAATTATCAGTATATCCTTCGTTTTTAAAAGAAAAAAATCATAAAAAGCTATCAGTTTGTTTACAAGTAATAATGCTTGTTATAGCAGTGAATGAACTCAGCAATCAGGACAATCCACAGTGGTGAATACCAACAATATAAAAATTCATGCAATTAAAAATGAATATATGGATGTGGCTTAGGAGGTTTGATAATAGAAGCAGTGAAGCTTCATTTTGTTAATGCAGTTAATTACAGTCAAACAGATAGAGAATTATAGAATCATAGGATAGGGTTGGAAAAGACCTTAAGGTCACCTAGTTCCAACCCCCCTGCCATGGACAGGGACACCTTGCAATCAACCATGTCAACCAAGGCTCTGTCCAACCTGGCCTTGAACACTACCAGGGATGCAACATACAAAACTTCCTTGGGCAACCCATTCCAGTGCCTCACCGTTGTTACAGTAAAGAACTTCTTCCTTACATAAAAGCTAAACTTCCCCTGTTTAAGTTTGAACCTGTTACCCCTTGTCCTATCACTACAGTCCCTAATGAACAGTTCTTCCCCAGAACGGGGAGGTCTCCATGCAGCCTTCTCTTCTCCAGGCTGAACAAACCCAACTTTCTCAGCCTCTCTTCATATGGGAAGTGCTCCAGTCCCCTGATAATCCTCGTGGCCCTTCTCTGGGGCCAGTTCCATGTCCTTTTGATGTTGAGGACACCAGAACTGCACACAATACTTGAAGGGAGGTCTCACGAGAGCAGAGTAGAGGGGCAGGATCACCTCCTTTGACCTGCTGGTCACGCTACTTTTGATGCGGCCCAGGATCCTTGCCCCTTGTAGGAAACACACCTCACTTCAGACTGGGTTAGGCTGACAGATGGGTGCCTCTGTTCCTTTCAAAGCAGAGTCTCCCACTACTATGACCCACCGCTTTTTCCTGGCAACACCAGTAGTAATCTTTACCAGCGCATCAGCCGGTTGTTTCTGGTGCGAGGTGTTTCCTCATCAGCCCCCTGCAGAACTGCAAAGCTTTTCTGGGTGGGGACATCAGATTTAGGAGGAAGCCCCTTGCTTTTAATTGTTCTCTTCCTCTTTTTTGTTGTTTTTCTTTGTTACTATTTCCCAGCTTCCTGGCTTAACAGCCTTCTTCTTTCCTCCATGAGCTACAATGGATACTTGAGGCCCCTACACATTTTGGGCCTGGAGCAAGCAGTCCTGCTTCCTCTCAGCTTCCCTGACATCTTGCAGCCTATTAACAGCATCCCCCCAGCTCAGCCCCTGCTGAAGGAAGCCCTCCACCAGAGAACACCGAGTGCAGCCCTGCCCATTGTGCACCTTTCCCTCACAAGACCAGTGCAGGTACTCTCTACACTCTGAGCTCTGCACTGCAGCCTCCCCTCTCATCAGCTCTGTCTGGGTGCCTACGCTGGCCACCGCTGGGGCACCCAGGGCAGAGCTCCCAGACCGGGCCCTGATCATAAGACGAGTGCTCCCCTGCCCTCACAAACTGCCTTGACCCGCCCTGTTTGCCCGCTTCTGGTAGCTCGCACCCCCTGAGGCAGGTTTTTAACCACTCAGGGCTGCTACCGCTTCTCCTGGCTGTCTGTGCCCCTTGGTAGTCAGCTGCTGGTGCCAGCTGAGATGCAGCCCCCCGGGCAGGTCCTGTGTCCATGACTTGAGGCTCCCTTGGTGGCTCTCACCGATCTGAGTTGAGGCTCCTGGACGCTGATCTCTCCCTGCTCCTGTGTTGAAGGCATCCTCTCTCGAGCCACTCATCTGAGCAATTCAAAAATTTTTTTAGCAGGACAGACTGAGCATGTTTGCAATATCCTTTGACTTCTAAGTGAGATGAAATAACAGTAGAGGAGGCAGGGAATGCTGAGCATGGAGATGCAAATGCAGTTTCTAGGATGCCATTCTGAGCCAGAATCTTTCAGCAAACCCTCCAGTCACAATAACATTCTTTGTCAGAAATATGACCACCTCATCCACTCTGCTTTTCACTTCTGGAGACATTTTATTACCATTGCTGTGACATTTCAGCTGCTGCTTGGCTTTGTTCAACTCCCAGTCCACTTTGATGTATCCTGTGTGATTTGCAATCTGAAGTAGGAAAATGCCACCTCCCACCGCTGTCGCTGCCAGCGTTCCAACTTTTTGGAAGACAAATCCAGTACCCCATCCTGTGACCCCTAAAATCAGCAGCTCTGTGGCCATGTTGTACTTGTCAGCGCTCAACGCCAAGCTGGGGGTGAAGACCTTGCGCCACCAAGGCTGGTTCTTGGTGTACTTCACCAGGTCCAGGATGTTGAAGGAGTTCTCTGCACCTCCACCCCACACCACCATTCCACTGCCAATGGGCTGCAGCGGCCAAGTAGCCCAGTATTGTCAGTAGTATCCTACTGTCATCTCCCTCTTGGACATAAAACTCAAATGTCATTGGTGTTTACATCACCAGAATGCCTTTGCCTTTTCCTGGGAGCTATCCTCAAGCTTCTGTTATAGAAATTGTGGCCCCTGTCCATCAGTTCCGTAGCCCCATCATAGAAGGCCACCAAATTGGTCAGGCAGGATTTCCCCTTAGTGAAGCCATGCTGACTGTCACCAACCACCTTGTTGTTTCTCATGTGCCTTAGCATGCCTTCCAGAAGAATCTGCTCCAAGATTTTGCCAGGCACAGTGGTGAGACTGAGTGATCTGTAATTCCCTGGGTCATGCATTTTCACCGTCTTGAAAATGGGGGTTATATTTCCCTTTTTCCAGTTGTTAACTCCATCTGACTGCCATGATTTTTCAATATGATGGACAGTGTCTTAGCAACTTCATTTGCCAGCTCCTTCAGGATCCATGGATGGATTTCATCATGTCCCATGGACTTGTGTACTCTCAGGTTTTTAAGATGGTCTCGAACCAGATCCTCCTGTACAGTGACCCCAAGGTCTTCATTCCCACAGTCCCTGCGTCTGCCTTCCAAGACTTGGGTCATGCGGTCAGAGCCTTTGGCAATTAAGACCGAGGCAAAGAAGTCATTCAAAGCCTCAGCCTTCTCCAAATCCTGTGTGGCCAGCTCTCCCCATAGCTTCCGGAGGGGGCCTACATTGTCTCTAGCCTGTTTTTTAGCCACTACATACCTATAAATTCCTTTCTTCTTTAACATTTTGTTATCTTTATGATCCCTAGCCAAGTTTAACTCTAACTGGGCCTTAGCTTTCCTAACCTGGTCCCTAGCTTCCCTGACAACATCCCTGTATTCTTCCAAGGCAGCCTGTCCTTGCTTCCACCTTTTATAAGCCTCTTTTTTCCTTCCAAGTTTCTTCAGCAGCTCCTTATCCATCCAAGGAGGTCTGCTGGCTCTCCTGCTGCACTTCCTTCTAGTTGGGATGCAACACTCCTGAGCTTGTAGAAGGTGATCCTTGAATATTAACCAAGAGTCTTGGGCCTCCCTGCCCTCTAGGGCTATATCCCATGGAACTTTACTAAGCAGGTTCCTGAAGAGCCCAAAGTCTACTCTGTTGAAGTCCAGGGCAGTGAGCTTGCTTTGTGTAATAATTTCATGACTCTTAAGCCAAAATAAATAAATAAATAAATTGTGGTCACTTTTCAGACAACCAGAAGTATGACTGGTCTCACATTATGAGCAAGAGTTTCTCGGGTGCTGAATTAGTCTTATCAGCAAACAGACTTGGATTTTCTTGTGACGTCCTAGTGTCTCTATGGTCATTTGAAGCTGGCATTCCCACCTCAGGAACAGATCCGTATGTCGAAGGTACTGGGTTACTAACTAACATGGTGCGGGCTTTGCTGGGCTCTAAATAAACCAGCTTTAAAGTAAGGACATGTGTTGGGGGTCGAGCATGGGCTCTTGAACAGGCCTACAGCAAGCTGTGAGAAAGTGAACTTCTGACCCCAGGTTAAAAGAGGAAGAAGTGTCAAGATCAGCAAAACAGTAATGCAATAACAGGATGCCAGTAATTGCAGAAGCATGATGTAACGCTAAGCTGAAGCAAAGGTGTGAAACCAATCAGGAGAGGTAAAGGGGAGCGTGTATCCCTCGTGGGCAAAGCGAAGCAGCCAATCAAGTAATGCGTGATCGCGTGTAAGACAGTATATTAAGAGCAGCCTTGTAATCAATAAACGGAGCATTTTGTGAACCTACATCGTATCGGTGTTTTCTCCCCTCCACCTGGCCGCGGCAGACATGAAGGGTGGTAGTGCCACAGCTTAAAAGAGGACTGAGGGAGGAAGTGTTGATAAGGTAAGTGCATTTAGACAAGCTCAAGGATTCCTCCCAGTGTCATGAATCCAATAATTTGTGTGAGAAGGCATTTCAAAATGCAACATTATTGCAATAATGGGGTGTCTGCTTATGAAAGTGTTTTCTTGAGTACGTTAGTACTGCCACTGTATTTTGCAGTTATGACAAAGTTGGCCTAAAAGAATTTAAACTAAGATTTGAATGGATTTTCCACAAATTAATTGTTGAACACAAGAATTGACAATGAAAGTGGGGATGCCAGCTTTAAAACAAGGTTTTATTGAGGAAAAAAAAAAAAACAAAACACACCCCTCCCCAAAAAAACCAAACCCAAAACAAAAGAAAAACCCAGGCAAACAAACCAAAAGAAAAAACCCAAACAAACCAAAACAAAAAAATTCCTCAAGCTAAAACAAAAAAAGTCCTTCATGATGTACAGTTTCTTTCTTTGTTTTTTCACAATGCTCTGTCTAATTCACATTAAATTCAGCATGGTCTCAATATCAACTTCTTGTCGTGATAGATTTCCAGTGTATGGGTAGGATATTTAGTACTTGTTCCTAGGAGGTTTTTACTTAATTTGCCTATGGAAAGCCTTTCTACCCATCTCATATTTGAAAGTCCAGCCCACAAGTTGTACTTCCACTTTGTATCATGCAGATGTTGATCAGGTTTGTTCTGGAAATCATTATTTAGAGTTTTGAATTCTCCAAACTGAGTTTGTAATTAAATGTAGCTTCAAAACAATAGGCACAACTTGAAATAATTACTTCAAAATCAGACCTTATGTCCAAATTAATTCCTTTGCAGCCAATGGAACTTTTACCTATATAAACACTTCATTTGGTACAAAGTTATTCCTTTTCCACTCAAAATAGATGGTTCTGTGCACATCCAGTCTTGCTTCAGGCCCCTTATTAGATAGCATCACCACATTTTGTACATTTGAACCTTTCAGTTGAACCTTTTAGTTTCTCAGCTACAAATACCAATTCATACAATCTTGTTTACATCCTGCCCTGCTTCTGCCCCTGTCCCATCAAAAGGTATGTTATAACTGGATGAAGTTTTACCCTACAGCTCCTGGTATGAAAACAAAACCACCCTTCTTTACTATGCCTTCAGAGAACTCAGAAGAAAGAACATACATAAAAGCACAACAGAGCTGTTTTATTACACCAAACAAAGTCAAGTAGTCATTAAAATATTATATAACACATTTTAACACCCCTTGCAGATTGCAGCAGGATATAATACCTGAACTGATGGTGCTAGACTGTTAATGCAGTGAAAGACTTATCGAATCTAAGAGTAGCTCTATGTTAATAAGCAGTGATATGAACATGAATAACATTTAATATTTATGCAGATGGAAATTTCCCTAATTTTCTATTCTGAAGTTAAGAAGTAGGTAATTTTGTAAGTATTTTGTGGAGACAGTGTTCTCACAGGAAAATGAATATTTGGTACATGAGCTCTGAATAACTCCGAGGGATACAGCAAGGCCATGGGAGGCCTGAGGAAGCCGAAACAAGCAAGATAAGAAGAAGCTGTAATTCACTGAGTTATGAGAACTGTGGACTGTTGGCAAGCGTTCGAGGTCAAGTTCTCACACCTGTGCTTAACCAATTATATGTTAGTCACTAAGGGTCTTCAAGACAAGTATCCAATCATTATATGCCAGATTGCTGTAGGTGTGTGTAAGCAATAGTATATAAGGGGTTAATGCTTTGCAATAAATGGCTTCTTGTCTGATCATATTGGTCTCTGACTGAGTCCTTTCCGCGGCAAATGGCGCCCGAACAGGGACCCTCTATAAGTTCACATTGAAAAGGAAGAGGGTGTGAATCGCTGGGCCGTGAAGAAATCGGCTGGAATCGATCTGGCTGGACCAAGATCGGGAGGCAGAAGCCTCGGAGGAGGGAATCCTCGGATCGGAGCCTTGTGAGCCCGGAAGACACTGCGCAGTGCAAATAAGGTAAGCAGCCGGACAGTTGGAAGGGAGCTTAAGGATGGGAAACCAGTTAAGTAAAGAGGATGAAGTAATGCTTAAGCTCTTCCAACATATCCTCTCCGAGAGAGGGATAAAGTATGATAATGAAACTCTGAAAAGGCTTTTACTCTGGTGTAAAGAGAAAAAGCTAATTGTGGAACTTGGTGAAGCTTTTAAGATTGAGACTTGGGAGAAAGTTGGGCTGTGTTTATGGGATGATATTTCCCAAGGGTCAAAGGAGGCAAAGCCCCTTGCCACACTGTGGCGACTATTAAAAGACACATTAACTACTATGAAAGCTGAGAAGGAAATATTCATGTCTGCCTTTCCGATGTTTTCGGACTCGCCTGAGCAACAGCCGGCTGCTGCTGGCGCGCCAGTAGCAGCCGGAGTGTTGGTTTCGGGCGAGGCGGCTCCAGCTCGAAAGCCCGTGCGTCAGAAAGTACGGATGTTTGAGGACCCAGTGCCCCCCTCCTACCCCGCAATACGCGATGAGGGGGCTTGGGAGAGGGAGGGTGCGCGACCACGACCACCTATGGCTAATCCTTTTCGTGATGCTACTGCCCCAGAGGCAGAAAATACCTCTCCCCCGGCCCCCTACCCCCATCCCCCACCCCCTACGGACGGGGAGAGAGAACCTTTTGAGGAGGATAATAAAACTCCCACTTTACAACACCCCCCTTCGCCTTTGACACCAGCACTTGCAGCGCTCCCGTTGGAGCCGCAAATTAGCCAGGAATGGCACCGCTGGTCAAAGCTGTTAGATCAAAAGCTACAAGATTTACGAGACCGTCTGGAGGAGCTGGGGTCTAAAGATAAGGAGCAAGCTCTCAAGCAATCCACAGAAGTTAACCCCTGTGAGGTGCCGCTACCACCAACTCCGGCACTCTCTCAGGAAGCTGCTCCCAGTGCCCTGAGATGGCGTGGTCTTATTCAAGATGCAATTATAGATGGCACTGTTTTACCGATTAATGTCCCCTCTGCATTTCCAGTTACTATGAATGCCCAAGGGCAACCTCTCTGGACTCCTATGGATTGGAAGGCTATGAAAGAACTAAAAGGAGCAATTGCTCAATATGGGTTGTCTTCCTCATATACTCAACAGATGCTAACTGCCTTATTTTCTAGTATGCTGTTAACTCCTAGTGATTGTTATCGAATAGCTGCAATTTTATTAACCCCCTCCCAGGTCTTACACTTTAAGAGTGGGTTTGAAGAGTTAGCTGAAAGAGCTGCTGATGACAACTTAGTTCTCAATCCCACTGACCCTTTACATGGTGTCACATCTGACATGTTACTAGGGAGGGGCCAATTTCATCCTGATACAGTACAGGCTCATATGAGGGTTGAGGTTTTACGGCAAGCACAGCAATTGGCATTAGCTGCCTTAAAAGCTGTGCCAGAGGCAGGAAAACCTAATCCCTCTTATACATCGGTAAAACAGGGAGCTACTGAGCCTTACATGCAATTTATTGATAGATTAACAGATGCTATTGGAAAAAATATTGATTTGGCATCTAATGCTAAAGAGTCTGTGCTTATGTCTTTAGCTATGGAAAATGCTAACCCGATTTGTAAGCGTATTTTACAGGCTTTGCCAAAATCTGCTGGATTACAAGAAATGATGGATGCATGCTCTAAGGTGGGCACAACAGAGGAAAAGGCAGAATATATGGCACATGCCTTTGCCACTGCTGTCAGACCTCTTCTACAACAAGGTCAGGATGATCGAGGGGGCATGAAGGGTGTAAAATGTCATAATTGTGGACGGCTGGGACATCTTAAAAAACAATGCACTGCAAAGAAATGTCGCCCCCCCCAGGGCAGCAGCTCAACCATTTGTGCTAGATGTGACAGACGTGGTCACACAGCAGCAGCATGTCATTCTAAATTTAAGAAAGATGGAACCCTGTTGGGAAACTTGGTGGTGAGCGCGACACCACCCCGCGCGATGACACAAAATCAGGGTGTCTGGACTGCGTCCCCTCCGCCACAGCAGGGAGTGCCGGAGTGGATGTCGCAACAGCAATAGATTTTACCATTATTGATACTTCTGTCCATTGCATTCCATCCACATTAAGTGGGCCCCTTGGTCATGGGTTATGTGCTTTGCTATTAGGACGCTCATCAACATCCAGGGCAGGAGTCTTTGTATTACCAGGCGTAATTGATGCTGATTATACTGGAAATATTGGGATCATGGTGCAGACACATGCACCCCCAGTACACATCCCCAAGGATTCTAAAATAGCTCAATTAGTTCCATTTGAAGCAAAAGTTCCCCAGATGGGGCAAAAAATCAGAGAAAATCAGGCATGGGGTTCCACAGGAATCCCACATATTTTGTTTGCGTTGGATATTGCAAAGCACAAACCTGAGGACCAAGTCTCTATACGGGGCCATAATAATCAAATAATTAAACTGCCTATGCTAATCGACACGGGGGCTGATGTTACTATCATACCATATTGTCAGTGGCCAAAAGCTTGGCCCCTACAAGCCGTTGCCACAGGAGTTGTGGGAATTGGAGGAATGCAATCGACAAAAATTAGTACAGAATTGGTAGATGTCTTTCTATCTGATGGCAGTCATACACGCATCAGACCATATGTCATGCACTCTCCAATTGCATTGCTCGGACGGGATGCTCTTAGTCAAATGGGAATGAGATTGACTACAAAAAATTTTTAATGGCGGCCATTGATGGACAGCCAACCTACAAATTACGATGGCTTACTGAAACACCTGTATGGGTTGATCAATGGCCGCTGACAAAAGAAAAGCTGTCCCATATTCATGAATTGGTCGCTGAACAATTAGAAGCAGGCCATATTGTGCCTTCCACCAGCCCATGGAATACTCCTATATTTACCATCCCCAAGAAAAGCGGGAAATGGCGATTGTTACATGACTTGCGGGCTATAAATGCCGTCATGCAAGACATGGGTGCCTTGCAAGCTGGTTTACCTAGTCCCACTATGATACCCGAAGGATGGGATTTAATAATAATTGATCTAAAAGACTGTTTTTTCACAATTCCCCTGCATCCGAGTGATCGGGAAAAATTTGCTTTCTCTGTCCCAGCAATTAACAAAGGAGAACCACTAAAAAGATATGAATGGGTTGTGCTGCCTCAGGGTATGAAAAATTCTCCTACTATTTGTCAGCTTTATGTTTCCTGGGCATTACAGCCGATCCGTCAATACTTACAGCACTGTTTAATTTACCACTATATGGATGATATTCTGATTGCAGGACAGGATTTAAATAAGGACCACCTACTTGGACTATTACAATCAGAGTTGGCAAAAGCAGGTTTGGTCATTGCATCTGAGAAAATCCAGCGCGAAGCCCCATGGAGATATTTGGGGTGGATTATTTCCGGAACTGAAGTCAGGCCCCAAAAGATTGAAATTACCTCAGATATAAGAACCTTATCTGATGTTCAGAAATTGATGGGTGATATTCAGTGGATCCGTCCCTTATGTGGCATTACTAATGATGATTTGGCTGAACTGATGCCCCTATTGAAGGGCAAGCCGCATGCAGAGGATAAAAGAGCTCTATCAAAAATCCAGCAGGAGGCATTGGCCCGTATCATGGCCAAGGTATATAATACTTATGCCTCTCGATGGAATCCAGATTTGCCTATAACCTTATTTGTTATAAACAATGAATATCATCCATTTAGCCTGTTAGCACAATGGAACTTGCAGAAGACTGATCCCTTGTGTATATTAGAGTGGATCTTTTTACCTTATCGTTTGCGCACTACTGTCACTACGCGATTGGAAGCATTTGCCCTTTTAATCACGCGAGGCCGTGCACGTTGCCGGGAAATCCTAGGCAGTGATCCATCACAACTTTGTTTACCTCTTACCAAAATATGGTTGGATTGGGCACGGCAATCTTGCACTGCCTTTCAAATTGCCTTAATTGATTTCTTTGGCCAAATTAGTGTACATTTTCCACCTCATAAATTGTTCACAGTACTAAAGAACAACCGATATGCAGATGCTACCTTTTATACCAGCAAGCCTGTTTCAGGTATAACTGTGTTTACAGATGCTAGCAAAAACAATCACATGGCTGGATATGTTTGGCAAGCAGAGGATGGTTGGAAGGAACAGAAAATACCGGGCCAATCCACCGATTCACTACAAACGTTGGAACTAACTGCCGTCGTTGCGGTGTTCCAACGATGGCCTGATACACCACTTAATATCGTCTGTGACTCCTTATATGTTGTAGGAATTGTTCAGCGTCTAGAAAGGGCAATTTTACAAGAGGTTACTAACCGCAGATTGTGGACCCTATTGAAAACTCTGTTACATCTTGTAAATAGTCGTAAATGTGAATATTTTATTATGCATATTCGCAGCCACTCGGGCCTTTCCGGAAGCCTTTGCGATGGGAATGATAAGGCAGATAAATTAGTTGCTCCGGCATGGGCAGGGCCACCAGTAGATATTTTTCAACAAGCCCGGACATCTCATGCCTTCTTCCACCAATCGGCAAAAATGTTGGTTCGACAGTTCGGCCTGTCCTTGACAGATGCCCGAGGTATTGTACAGTCTTGTCCTGACTGTCAGGGTCAAGCAGTGGGCATAGGCCTTGGGGTTAATCCTCGAGGCCTTCAACCTCTTCAGCTTTGGCAAATGGATGTGACCCATGTGACTTCTTTTGGAAAATTGAAGTGTGTCCATGTCACTATTGACACCTTTTCTCACTTCGTGTGGGCCACTCCCCTGGCTGGCGAAACAGCACGCCATGTAATTACGCATCTACGTGGCTGCTTTGCAGCTATGGGAGTACCTTTACAGCTCAAAACAGACAATGCACCTAGCTATTCTTCTTCAACACTTTCTAAATTTTTGAGCAATTGGGGCGTTTCTCATGTTACTGGTATTCCTCATTCTCCTACAGGACAAGCTATCATTGAACGTACACATCAAACACTGAAACAGTTATTGGAAAAACAAAAAAAGGGGGAAGAAGGGCTTACGCCGGTAGCAAGAATACAGAAAGCTGTATATGTTATGAATTTCTTGCGACTAACAGGAGACTTTAATGACCCTCCTGCTGTAATACATGGCCAGGCGTTAGGCTCAGGTTATATGAATAAGACTCAGGGTATCCTGGTCCAGTACAAGGACATGGAAACTGGTGTTTGGAAGGGTCCTGTGGAAGTAAAATTAAGTGGTCGAGGATATATGTGTGTAATTACAGACTCTGGCCTGCGGTGGGTGCCAGCTCGGTGGGTGAAGCCCTGGAAAGAGCCAGCAGCACCAAAGGAGAACCAGGATACCCCCCTTGTTAACAGCTGAATGAGTTAACTGGATGAACTCTGAACTTCTTTACTGTAAGAGTGACAGAGCACTGGAACAGGTTGCCCAGGGGGGTTGTGGAGTCTCCTACGTTGGAGATATTCAAGGTCCGCCTGGACAAGTTCCTGTGTGACGTACTCTGGGTTACCCTGCTCTTGCAGGGGGTTGGACTGAATTTTTCAAGGTTCTTTCCAACCCTTGGGATTCTGTGATTCTGTAATTTATCCAATACATGGGTCTTGTGAACTGTGGGTCTCTCATGAGTGTTTAAAATATAAATTACGATTATGGGTTAGGTTACCCTTTTACACGAAGTCGGTCTGTTATGCTTATGAGCTAGAAGTTAGTGAATATAAGTATATCCATGTTTCCAGTGACCTTTGGAGACCTTTATAGATATGGCTGACCACTTCTTCCAACATAGGCTGGCCACCTGTGTCGGAATGAGTGTGCTTTTTGGTCAGTATAAAAGCCCAAGCCTCATGCGATGTGAGGGAGGCAGAGCCTCTGCGGGGACGCCCGCTAAGGTTGAGCCTGCCACCTCACACTGCAATGATGCTTCTTGGAGCTAATTTCCTGATACTCTTCACAAGGTCCTTGTGCTATGCTCTCTATGTGGGACTGTGTAGAGGCAGTAATGGTTGTATAGATTTTGTGTTTCGAATATTGTAGTGGGGTGAAGTGTGCTTGTGGGATCCCAAGCGTGTGTGTGTGTGTGATGAGGGCAGACAGTGTTTTGTTTTGTTGTTGGGTTCATGTAATAGTTTTTATGCTTATTGGGTAAGAATTTTATGCATGCTAAATAATTAACTCACTCTAGCTGTTATTAATAACTGTAGTTTTGATGTATACTACTTTAAGCTTGTTTTCCAGACAATATGCATGTCTGATTCAAAAAAAAAAAAAAAAAAAAAAAAAAAAAAAAAAAAAAAAAGGGGAATGCTATGCTACAGCAAACTTTACTATTAACACTGTACAGTTTACTTCTGCAGCTGCTTCACATCTCCTTTGCATTAGAATGCTTCTGCTTTAAGGAGTCACTGTGACCTGTCTACTTCTCAAGAACTGATAACCCGGAGGAAGGGCTATATTTCTGTCCTAATACCTACAGGTCCACGGTGGCTGCCTGCAAAGTTTGTCAAGCTTTGCCATGAGCTGGACAGATGAATGGAAAAACTTGATGCATCAGCTACAGGAGCTGACCTTGAAAACCCCAAGCAGAACAAGATAGAGAAAAATGAATGATTGTAAAACATCACTTTGGGGCAACTGAAAAGTAACCGCTTGAATATGCATGCTTGTAAAGTAGCTATTATTAGAGGTTGTGATTTTGCATATAAAACCACTTGTATTTACTAGCCAGTTGCTAATAAGAAACTATACCTTGTATTGTATGGAACTGTCACTTGTAAAAGAGATGTAAGGATATGCAAATTTGCAGCAGCTGCTAGAAGATGCTAAGGCAAAAGGTAGAAAGATTCTAATATGATGGTACTGTTACAAAGTAGGTAATGGAACAAATTAAGAGGGTGGGAGAACTCCACTGTAAGAAATTTCTTTGGTTAGTCCCTCATTGTCATTGGCATCTTCAGCATGCTGCTGCACTCTCTGATATTACTCTGCTAATGTAAATCTGTGTGTGTGCTTTGCTGTAGTAGTGACTTGTTACTGGGTTAAGCAGGTGAAACTCTGCATTGACAACAAGGTTCAAGAACTGAGATTGACCAAATGCCTGCTACCACAATCAAGGGCAAGACTGGGTTGGCCTCTGTGTCTGCCACCAAGAAGAACCTTTAGCTCCGCTGCTGGCTGCAACCCAGCAGGCGTAGAGCGGTGGAGACACATGCCATGCCAGACCTTGATGTGAGGGATGGCCTCCACAGTTATCAGAGAGCTATCCAGGAGAAAAGGGCAGGCCCAGCTGTGTACAGCTATCAACAGGACCATACTGACTGCCAGCGAAATATACAGAGCCCCAAAACTCAACAACATAAAGAAACAGCAATGACAGAAATCTTTGTAATATCTGTTCTATTATTTGTGATCGTGGGTAAAGGACAAGTATACTGAGCACATCTGCTAAATCCCCATTAGTCCATCCTGTTACATGGTGTGTAGGATTCACTGGTATGCCACATTTTATAAAGGTGACTTCAAGTGACTTCAAGTCAGACCAATCTTACTGAAATAATCCTACCTAAAGTAGTGGGTTGTTATGTTACACAAGTCAAGCAGTGATAGAGCAGACAATAAATTGTCAAAAACTTTTAATAAAATTAAAAAGGGGGAGATGTGGAGACAGTGTTCTCACAGGAAAATGAATATTTGGTACATGAGCTCTGAATAACTCCGAGGGATACAGCAAGGCCATGGGAGGCCTGAGGAAGCCGAAACAAGCAAGATAAGAAGAAGCTGTAATTCACTGAGTTATGAGAACTGTGGACTGTTGGCAAGCGTTCGAGGTCAAGTTCTCACACCTGTGCTTAACCAATTATATGTTAGTCACTAAGGGTCTTCAAGACAAGTATCCAATCATTATATGCCAGATTGCTGTAGGTGTGTGTAAGCAATAGTATATAAGGGGTTAATGCTTTGCAATAAATGGCTTCTTGTCTGATCATATTGGTCTCTGACTGAGTCCTTTCCGCGGCAGTATTTGACAAAGATTCTAACTGTATGTATAATCACTGGTACTGTATATATTTCTTTGCAAAAAAAGATGCTTTTTTATCTCTATCAGATATCTGATTTTGAAGAAAACTAGCCATTCAAAACACAGCTTTCTAAACTTATGTACTGTCCCCTTAATTTTATAACTGAAAATGGTGTAAGATCTTAATTCAGGAATTTATCTGCTTTAAAACATTTTACTCAGTCTAAGGGCCTGTGCACTTCATTTTGATGTCACTTACTTGCTGTATCTCTGGGTATATGAATAAGAAATGAGATACTTCTTTCTACAAATGCATAAAACAAGTGTAGGATCTGAATGTGATTCTTGGCTTGCAGTATAGTTCTGAATAATGTCACCTGACCAGAACAACTGACCATAGAAATGGGTGTGAAGAAGCTTGCTTTTAGCTATTCATTGTAGGTAATTCTCTGTTCTGCAAAATATATCTGCTTGTTCAATACATGAGGCATGTTGAGAATGATTAGCTGGGATCACAGAAGTCTTCAGCTTTTTGTTTAACCTCTTTGAGGATAAGATGTGACAATCCACACAAATGAAATACAGTCTAATTTAGAATGTCAGATAAGAAAGTTTGTCTGACTTGATAACTCCACATAAAATAACTTAATTACTTCCTGACACAACACAATTATCTGGTTTAAACATCATTAGAAATGACTGAAATTTTATGGGATAGATTATTTGAGACAGATTATGTTTTTTATTTGCTTGGGATGAGCACAATATAACATTGAAAGTATGTCCATAGTAATGTGATGCAGTAAGAGTGCCATTTTATAACGCTCATGTCAATATTTAGACCTAATGTCTAATTCCTGCAAAGGACTCCCAAGACATTTCTGTAAATTACATATGCACAGAGGTATGAAAGTACAATAAGACGTTAGCACAAATACCAGAAAATCCAGGTTCTCAAATACATTGAAATCCAGGTAGTATTCTTGAGGACCTAGAAGGAAGCATTTTGCAAATGAGTACAATTAATCACATATTTGTCTATATGAAATACAAGGAAAAGAAAATAATTTTAAGAGGAAAAGAATACTTTGATATGGGCATTATGATCCTGTCAAGCCTACATTCCACTTCCCACACACTAAAATATAAAGGGAGATCAGATAATATAAGAGGAAGGGTGAAAAAAGTCTGCCATTACTCAGCAAAAACATGTTTAGTAATTTCTTTTCCACATTTAGTACATCATCAGAGGAAGAAGAAAGAGATGTCCTAAGCTACAACACTGGTGAGAAACACAACACAGAGTGACAAATAACTTCTACCCCTGCATCCCTCTAGAAAAAGATCAGAGGTGTGACACAAACTGCCATCTACACTCCATAGCGGAAGAAAGAGATATGGAGTGGCTGCAGACTAAGGCCAGCAGATTTGTATACCATTTTATGGTAGGTAACACACATTGCCTGGCACATAACCTAAAATTATATTCCCCAAAACTGATAATTCTATTAAGAGGACTACTGTAATGCAGGCATCTAACCAGATACCTTCCTTCAGTTGTGATTCCTTACAAAACCCAGTATCTCTGTTTTGCAAATGTCCACATAACAGTTAAAAATAGGTAACAGCAACGGTGAAAAACAGTCGTGGTTTAAACTAAGTCCACACACAGCTCGTTCACTAACTCCCCCCCTTGCTCCCCCAACTCCTGGAGAGTTAGGAAGGAGAATCCAAAGAATGTAGCCCCCACGGGTTGAGATAAGCACAGTTTAATGGCTAAGGTATAACACAAATCTCTCCTGCTACTACTACTACTACAAATAATAACGATAAAGCCAATAACAAGTGAAGAGAATACAACGCCTCACCAGCCACCGACCCATAACTCACCCCACCCTGCCCGACCAAGCACCGACCAATACCTCCTCCATCCCCCCAGAGCTCCATCCCTTCCGGGTTTCTCCCGGTTACATCCTGGGCATGACATGCTATGGTATGGAATACCTCTTTGGCTAGCCTGGGTCAGGTGTCCTGTCTCTCCTTCCTCCCGGCCTCCCCTCCTCCCTGGCAGAGCATGAGCTCAGAAAAGGCCTTGGACAAAACCAAACATTTGAGCAGTAACTCAAAACATTCTCAGCCCGAAAGTCAAAACACAGCACTGCACCAGCTACCAAGAAGGAGAAAAATGACTGCTACTCCTCAAACCAGGACTGTCGTGGTTTAAACCAAGTCCCCCAACTCCTGGAGAGTTAGGAAGGAGAATCCAAGGAATGTAGCCCCTACAGATTGACATAAGAATGGTTTAATAGCTAAGGCATAACACAATAATAATGATACAGCCAATAACAAGCGAAAAGAATACAACACCCCACCAGCCACCGACCCATAACTCACTCCACCCTGCCCGGCCGAGCACCGTGTGCTCCCTCCTCCATTTTCCTCTAGAGCTCTACCCCTCCAGCTCTCTCTCTCCCAGTATGCATCCTGGGCATCACGTGCTATGGTATGGAATACCTCATTGCCTAGCCTGGGTCAGGTGTCCTGTCTCTCCTTCCTCCTGGCCTCCCCTCCTGCCCGGCAGAACATGTGCCTTGAACAAAAGGCACTTGAATAAAAACAAAGGCCTTGAACAAAAACACCCTCAAAACATGCTCACCACTAAGCAACTATTCCCAGCCCAGAAGTCAAAACACAGCACTGCACCAGCTACAAGAAGGAGAAAAATGACTGCCACAGCTGAACCCATGACAAGGACACAAACCATTCACTCTACCTCATCTCTTTCCTTATGCATACAGTCCAAAAACCTTCAGAACTTTCAGTAGCAATCCAGAAGTCCAGTTCTCACCTCAAAGGCTACCAGAAGAAAAAATAAATTTTATGTTGGCCCTGTAATCCAGTTTAGTTATATGGTAAAAGATTTCCTTTAGGTTAACGTAGTGTAGGAGGGAAGGAACAGAGTCATCTACTTATGGAGACAAAGTAGCTGGTTGAAAACATCCTTTCTGACATCAGAGTTCATTCCAGCATTTTAACAGCTTATGAACAGTTGCTGTTTTCTGGTATGTCTTGTGCCTTGAAGGTCAATTGTGTCTTAGTACATAATACATCAACCTGAGGAAAACATTGTGTTGTTTAATTGCGTATTTTAGAAGCTATTGTGAAAAAACACAGGTTAAATGTTTTGTCAGGGAGAAAGGGATTGATGAGTTGCTTGGAAAATAGAAATAGCTCCAGCCTGGATATAACATCCTCCACAGCTGTGGGCACACTGTCTCAGATAGTTCAAGGTTTCTTTATTGTCAGTTTTTATTTTTTTAACTTGACAGCAAATGCTAGGTTGCATTATCAAAAGAAATCAGTGAGTTGTCATTTAGGTCAGATGCCTTTTTAGGAGGAAACTCATTCAGCTGAATTATTAATTGGTATAATCAAAAATGTAATTCAGACTTTTCAGCTCATCATTTAGACTATTGGATTTTTTCAATCGAGTCCAAAAAATCTCTAAAACTATGGAGGAAATGCATATACTGTTGTCATGGTTTAAGCCCAGCCGGCAATCCAGAAACCATACAGCCACTCACTCACGGCCTCCCTTCCTCCCCCTGCTCCCAGAGGGATGGGGAGGAGAATCGAAAGAGTGTAACTCCCACAGATTGGGATAAAAACATTTCAGTAACTAAAGTATAACACAATCACTACTGCTACCACAACCAATAATAATGATAAGGGAAATAACAAAGGGAGAGAATACAACTGCTCACCACCCACCAACCAATACCCAGCCAGACCCAGCAGTGATCTAGCCCTTCTGGGAAACTCCCCCCAGTTTATATACGGGGCATGATGTGCTGTGGTATGGAATACCTCTTTGGCTAGTTTGGGTCAGGTGTTCTGTCTCTGATTCTTCCCAGCTTCCCCTCCTTCCTAGCAGAGCATGAGACTCAGAAAGTCCTTGGTCAGACTAAACATTACTGAGCATCAACTACAAACATCAGTGTTATCAGCTCTGTTCCCAGGCTGGAAGTCAAAACCACAGCACTTCACCAGCTACTAAGAAGGAGAAAAATGACTGCTATTGCTGAACCCAGGACAATTGTCTTTAAACACTTCTCTTCTAAGCATGCAACTGACTATCAGTACCTAAGAGAGGAATCTGTATCGATTCAGAGATTTTTTCCTCTTTATTACTTTTTGTTTGGTTTTGTTTGTTTTTTTTTCCTCATGAAGTAAGTTCTTTAAACTATCCCCTAAAGGATATATTTTGCTTTGTGACTTGTTGCCTTGTTGCTGTGTCTCCATTCAAAGTCAGCAAGAGAGTTTTAAGGTGTCCTGAACCATCTCCTGCAGGATTCCTTTCTTCCTCTCCACTTGTTATAGTGGAAGGCTCCACTAAAACTACAGTTAACTGTACTGTAAAGTTACATGCTGCGATGTGGATTAGTAAAACTAGTACCCTTTTCAGAACCAACTAGTGCAAAGCCTGTGGTGTAGATGAATGGTGCATTGTGGATTGCAAGCACTTTCACAGAAAAATTGAGGCATCTTGAGGTCAGGTTCACACAGTTCCCTCTGTTGCATTACACAACAGCAAATTTGAAATAATTCTCCCAGATAATTGAGTTGATTGGTCCAAAATTCTGTGACATATTCTGAGCAAAACTATAATTAAACATTTTAGAGATGCCAGATCTAGACTTAGTTACACATCAGCTTAACAAGTATGTAGCTTGTATCAGAAGAAAAGCATTTACCTTGGGAATTCTTTTTTTCTAGCAGAATTTAATTGAAGTATTTAAATATACTTTTTATGACTAAGTGGCATGTCTTAACACATGATGACTATGGCCCGCCAGAAGGAAAAAATAATATATTTATTCCAAATTAATTCTTCCCTAGTGTACAGAGAAATTTTTTTTCGAAATTGTAAAGCTGCTTATAAACTTTCTTTGCAGAATATTTTATTGGAAAAATAAATTTCTAGTAATAGCAGAGACTACACTTATGCAAACCCTCACACACACCCCCCACTGGAAAAATTAATTAGTTCAGTTCATCGATCCAATTCTCAGTACCTTAGTAATTACTTGTATCAGTTTTGTTTTTTGGTTGTTTGGGTTTTTTTCAGTATTTTTCAAAAAGTTTTTCTGTTGCAATGAAAATTCCTTACTGCTTCTGGTATCCCAGTTCTTAGGGACAATTCCAACTTCCTCTGGTACAAAAGATATTGTCTCCTACCTCAGAAGTAGTCAGCTTTCCTGACCCTGCAAACCACATGTGGAAACACAATGCATCTGTGAAATACCTTTGAGACTTAAGAAATAAGAATCCTTAGCAATTCTTCCATCTGAAAGAGATGACAAAAGTTTCTCAGGGGTGTTGGAAGGGTGTGGGTATGCAGCTGGTCTCCAGAGAGATCTCATAATATCCTCAGCACCTTTTTCTATCTCATTTCTGCTGTAGCTGAGGGTTTGGACTGCTTATCAAAACAGCAGATCCCCTCTGACAGTCATACAGTACAACCGAGCAGTGGCATCACAGCTGAATTGCTTGTGGCTCATTAGCCGCTAGCCTGCTGCACTGACCTTTTTTAACAGATGAAGAACATTCAGTCATTGAATTTCTCATTGACTGTCCTCTTCACTCTGCATTGATCTTGATATTTGACCACAGAATTTGGATCAATGAAGGAGGTTCATATTAAGTCAGATTTTTTTTTCCCCCTAGATTTGAATACCCTTTCTGTAAAGGAGAATGCTAACTCTATAACAACAATAGGCTGACCTATCTGTGGCTGTTATTATCACCTCAGAAGTGTTCCCAGGCAATGTTTAAAGGTTTAGATGAACTTCCCTCTCAATAAATGCTTCTTTAATTCCCTTCTAGAGGCAAGTAAAAGAGCCAAGGACCTACAAACATCAGCATTTTCTGCAGTTAATGTTTATTTCAAGTTTGTGTGTTTACTTTTTATTTGTTTAATGTTAACTTAAAGTTTACCTCAATGGACATCAAAACAGAGGTGAATCTTTCCACAGCTTTTGCCTTAATGTGAGAAGATTAAAAGGTTCTGCAGTCAGCCATTCTAGCCTTTACTGCAGATAATTCCTTTTGAATAACGGAAGGGTTAAGTCTTCTGACCACTAGGCTTAAAACAAATCTCCACTTACTGTTTCGCAAAATAAGCTTCCTTTAGCCCAGAAGTCCAGTATTCTTCTGCAAAACATATAATTTGTTCAAACTCTATACAGGTAGTTCTGCTGTTCCATTTTCCAGAAGCTTGGATGCTGTTCCCTGCAAACTTTTTGCTTTATCTCCCAAACCATATTTCAGAACTACCTTTCAGCTGTACATGCATATTTGGTTGCAGCCAGGAAGTTCTCCTGATCTCTAGAAAGCAGCAACCAGCATAGTCAGGCTTACAAAGAGAACATTAAATAGCTATATAACAGATTGCAAGCAAATAAAAAATAAAAAGCAAGTGTGGCCTTTCTGCCAGATAGGCTACCTTCATTCCAAGCCATTTTTAATGTGAGATATTTAGCACTGAACTATATTTCTCTGCTTTAGTGTCCTGATTCATTACTTTTGTTCTAAACACTGCAAGGAATGAATCTGTATTCAGTGAATGCTCCTACTGAAGGAAAGATACTGATGGCCTGTGCCTGTCTGGCTTGCCCATAGCTCAGTCAAGCATATACTTGAATAGGTGACTAAACTTGCAACTGTGGAATTTATCAGTTACCATTGTCTTAGAAAGTACATGAGATGGTGTAATGGGTTCTTAAACCACTCTAAAGAATTGCATTGCAGAATTATGCAAAGGATTTTTTTTTATCATTATTGTTAGTTGCAGCTCCTGTTTAGATGTAGGTGGTCAAGAAAGACTGAACTCAAGAGGGCTTTAATGCAGAAACAGGAATAGAAAGAAATCAGCCTGAAGTCACACAACTAGATAGCAGCAAAGTTATGGACAGATACTGTTTCTGCCTTTCCATAGATCAAATTATAAAACATAAGGAAGGTGTAATATGGAATTAAAAAATCCATAACAACTAAATTGTAACTATGTGTCCAATATCAGTCCAACACTGAAAGTGATCTACTGTCCCTCTGGCGTGTTTTCTCTGTCACATCTTTCTCTTCTCCATAAACAGAGGAAGTTCAATATGGGTTACCTTACTAACTAAAGAGTCAGGTCTTTGCACAACATGGCTATGTCAGCTCCTTTCAGTGAAGATAAAAATGCAAAGATGCACTGTGGAAATATTATGAAGGTTTAAAATCATTACCTGTTTCAGCTGCCTAGCTTTTAAAAAGCTATGCTAAGTCACTTGAAACTTTTGTAACATACTGCTAGTCATTTGATTTGAATTGAGAAGATTTTGTAATGAGGCAGGAATTATCCAAAAAGAACTGTCACACGTAAGAGATTGTGACATCAATGTAAGACTTTATAAAGAGGGAGCTGATGAGTTCAGGGATGAAAATCTGAATATTGCACAGGTATCTGTTGAATTGTTAATCTGATAAAGTGGTCAGGATAATTGCTGTTGGTACTGTAAGCTGGTTTTCATAGAGCTCATTTTTCAGAATGTTCCTGGTTACCTCTGCAGCCTTAATTGTGTGGTGTGCAGAGATCTTCTAAGCAGGACTAGTGAAACTAAGGAAGCAGATTCTAAGTTAAAGATTTTTAGACTTGCGTTACTGAAATACTTGTACAAGCTGAACAATTAAACACTTGGCATAGTGACAGTGTTTTAGAAAATGTGTTCAGTAAGGACTTTGCCATGATGTTTTGGTTATATAGTAGAGGCATTCTGGCATCTACTTTGAGAAGCATTCTTTATGTAATTCCTTGCACAGGTGGAAACTGTCACTGAAAGGAGGGCACACTTGGTGCAGGTTTCTAGTTGGTGCCTAATTTCATCCTGAGCTCAAGCCTTTGAGGCACCAAGCACTCTGGTCTGCTCCAGGAAGGCAGACAAACATATGCTTCGGTCTCAGTTTATAAATGCTTCCTTGAACTCTGTCAGTGCACTCTGTGCATGACCACAACTAAAATTTGAACCAAAATACTTGTGGTTTGTAGGCAGCAATTCCACCACATGAACCATTGTGTTCTTTGGATGAGCTTTTGGTAACTGTGCTAAACTGCTCTGGGCTGAAAACCATTCTGTTACTCCTATTGTTCCTCTGTATCTGTGCCTACTGCTTAAACTTTTCTAACACTGTGTTATTTTCCATGTAAGTAGCAGTAGTGGAAATGACTAAATTTTCTGCTTCCATTAGATGCGTGTGCTTGTGTGGAGCATGTAACTACTTGGAGATGTTTCATGCCTGCCTTCTTGACTTTGGATATACACCACCACCGTTTTAAGTGCAAGGAATCCTCCAGCCTAGGAGTGGGAAATGGTCTTGCTGTGAGGTTACTTGAAGATGGAGGCGATTACAGTGAGAGGGGGTTCAATGAATTACAGGCTTTCTGCTTTAGCTGTTCCTGTTTTCTCCCCTTTAAGTCACTTAGAAAATATGCATTGCCTATCTGTGTATGAAGAAATACAACTATTCATAATTTCCTGGAACAATGTGGAACCTATTTAGTTAAGAAGAACCCATCCATCTTCACAATATACCTCTTTTGTAAAAACACCCTCATTTCCAGTAGGAGATAGATGTATTAGTAGAAAGGCAAAGGCTATTTTGCTGTGACACACTAGCTAGTTTCCTAGATGGAAGATGAAAAAACAAACAAAAAGATCCCCTTTATTTTACAACTGTTTATGTAGAATTACATATAGATCTCTTGGAAGTCTTTTCAGAGATATTTTTTATTGTTATTTTTTAATTTAGGTAGGCCTACATTCATCTTTAAGGACCTGTGTCTCTTTGCTTCTGTATTCCATTGCCTGTCCTTTTATTCTATGCAATTTCCTTACTAAACCAGTATTTATATGAACTGATTATAACACCGTTTTTGACCTTTGTTTTGCAATGTTTAATAAAGATTAGAGTAATTGTGATGCCAAAATTACTCCCTAAAACTTCATTGAAATGTTTTGCAAAGTGCTATAATATGAAACAATGGGAAAAAGTGGGAGGGATAATTGCCTTTATGTGAAACTGCAATTCTGATTTAACTCACATGTTGCTGTTACATGTGGTTTTATTTTGGGAAACATGCTACACCATTGTTTTCTATAATGTCTGCCACATGCTGCCTGTTGCTTTTGCATAGAATAGTATATTGTACTGCAGACAAAATAAGGTTATTTTCATATTTCTAGGCAAACCAGTCCTGTGATGATTAAAACACTGGCATTACTCATACCATTTTTGGTTATCTATGATTTCTGGTTGAAAGGATCACAAAAGAACCAGAAATGCCTTCTCTGTAGGATTCCATGCTACCTAATGTATGTTAGGTTTTAAAAACCCTGGGTTTTCAAAGCCACTGCTGTTTATTTCTGTTAATGTGCTTGCATGTAACTTTGAAAAGTTACAAATGGAGTTATCAGTTTGGTTTAAGATTGGCAGACCTAAAGCTAGATTTCTAATCTCCCTTTCCCCTTGTCTCTGTCAACTTGGATTACATCAGCAGAGGCATGGAGACTGGAGACTGGACATCTTTGACTTCATCTTTACTTTCCCCCATGATCTATGCATCCAAATTATATCTAAATTTACCATGTGTCCTGAGTTCAGCAGTAGCAGTAATTTTTCTCCTTCTTAGTAGCTGGTGCAGTCCTGTGATTTTGATGTACAGCCTGGGAACAGCTGTAGCTTCCTTTTTTCTGTTGCATTAAATGACTGTTTTACCAGCACATCCTCTCGATATTGTACTACACACTGTTCTAATAATTTTTCTTTTCTTTCGTCTTCATCATGCCTATAACCCATGCTTTTCTCTTTTCCTCTTCCTTCTTTTTCTTTTTTTTTTTTTTGAGGTGGTTTGGAGGTTGAAGTAAAAAATTAAAATAAAAATTAAAGGGTTTCTTTGCCTGTAACATAGCACAACAGGAACTAGGTATTTTGCCTCTAGGAACTACAGAAAAACAATACATGAAGGTCAAATTCCAATGCACAGAACAGAGAAGAGGGAGGATCACCTAACTCATACATCTATAGTCTGGAAAGCATTTTTTTTTTCAGTGATCTGCTGTTAGATAGATACTGATGCATTCATGTGTTCAATATCTGCGTTTCCTAAGACTCCATCTCACAACAGCTGGTAACAGTGGACCTATGGTTGGCTTCATTGAAATTCATGATGTTCCTATGGACTCATTCCTCAAGCCTGTCAAAGTCCATCTAGATAGCATCCCTTCCCTCTAGTATATCAATACTTTGGACCAAAGAAAGGTAAAAAACATGTATAATCCGAGGGAAAAAAGATGTACCCACACTATATTTTTCATAGGTTGTCATAGTAATTTAACAAATAGTTCTGAAATGTTACTCATTAGAAATTAAGCTTTTTTTTTCTCCCTCTAATCATTCTGTGCAAACTCATGCAGCTGCTGCTACCATCACAGTATGCTTTACATGCTTGTGCTCTTTTTCACATTAAATTGCCAGATTCTGTACAAGTATTGTAGCAAAGTGTATCAAATGGTATACACTCACTTGATTCTCATTTCCTTTTAATAAGTACTTTCACATGTAGGCTCACTGAAGATGAATCACTGACATTTACTATTTATCTTCTGATTTGGAAGTGGATATTTTTTTGCCCTGGTCTTTTTGGAGAAGACAAATTAAATAAGAAATTGTTTTAAAAAGCTATTAAATGTAGAACAGTATTTAAAACTGTGATTTGAACTGTGCTGGAGGAATGTAATTCTCTCGTATTCTCACAGTTAAATTGTTTTGTAATAAGAAAACAGCTTTTCTTTTTACATGAAGTCAAATAGTTACATGAGACCAGAAATCAGCTGACTTACAAATTTAAAAGTTTCTGGGGACAAAACAACTTGTGATTTTGCATATGATTTGGTGGAGAATATGAAAATGATGTAAAATGTTGGCACTGCTTTCATCCCCTGACTTAAACATTAAATAACAGTTCACTAGTTCACACTGCTGAGGTGGGGTTATAATAATTTCAGGAAAGCCTGATATAATGAGGATGCTCTGACAATGCTGTCTGTGCAAAACCAGGGGTCCTTATGTCTCAAAACTGGTTTACACCTTTCTAAAAATGCCAGCTGAGTAGGCAGAGTTATTTTATTATATAGTAGGAGGCATGATGCACCATAATGACTAGAAGTCTTCAACAATCCAAAATCTTGACTAGTTCCTCTGATGGACTAGTACTTTACACTGAATAGAACTGAAGAGGAAAAGTTAACTAAATAGGACACTTTAAGTGGCAGGAGGAGCTTTATATTTTGGCAGTGGGATTTTTTCCTCTTGGCTCTGCATAAGATTTGTGCCTAAAGGCCTTTAACCAGCTGATTTCTTATCACAGTAAAACCTGTGAAATGTTTTATTCAAGAGAGGGTGGGAGCAGAAAGGATAAATTACTGTTCAACTATAAATTAAGGGCAGTATTCTGTCATAGTTTCATATAGAATCTATATTCTCATGGTGTCTTGAATTCAAAGTTATCTTCTTTTCTTTTTAATAAAACACAATTTACGGGATTATTAACAACACTAGAAAAGATTTTTTTTTATGACAGCAGAAGACCATGATCATCTAGCTAGTCTTCGTAACACAAGGTACGGCATTTTATTTGAAAATTTTTGCATCAGATTTGCAATGCTGTGATTTAGTGAGAACATATGTGTCGTGGATTAAACCAAGTCCCCCAACTCCCGGAGAGTTAGGAAGGAAAATCCAAAGAATGTAGCCCCCACGGATTGAGATAAGAATGGTTTAATAGCTAAGGCATAACATAAATCACCACTGCCATTACGACTACAAATAATAATGATACAGCAAACAACAAGCGAAGAGAATACAAGACCCCACCAGCCACCGACCCATAACTCACTCCACCCTGCCCAGCGGAGCACCGCGTGCTCCTTCCTCCATTTTCCTCCAGAGCTCCACCCCTCCAGCTCTCTCTCTCCCAGTTGCATCCTGGGCATCACGTGCTATGGTATGGAATACCTCATTGGTCAGCCTGGGTCAGGTGTCCTGTCTCTCCTTCCTTCTGGCCTCCCCTGTTCCACCTGGCTGGAGCACATGCTCAGAAAAATCCTTGAACAAAAACACTCCCAAAACATGCTCGCTATCAAGCAACTGTTCCCAGCCCATAACTCAAAACACAGCACTGCACCAGCTACAAGAAGGAGAAAAATTACTGCTACGGCTGAACCCATGACAATATGTCTTAAAAAAGATTTAATCTTAAAGATTTAAGGTTACAGATTAACGACTCTATCATTAGTGGGCTGTTTTAGTAGTTAGTTTCCTAAGCACCTGGCACATCCTAGCCTGGTTTCTCTTTAAAGTTATATTTTCCCAGCTGGTTTTAATACGCTTAGTTCTTGCTTCATTTGCTGTTGTAGTTTATTATCCTTTTGTCTTGCAGATCAAAAAACTTACCATCAGATTTTCCTCTCCATGTGTGTACTTACAGAGTGGGATAAAGACTACCCCAAAATATCTCTTTGAAAAGCTGAATAAATTAAGCTTATTTAGTTAATGTACGGCTGGCTGTCAAGGTGGTGAAGCTCTCTGTTGCTGAGTTTTGAAAGATATCGAAGCTTATAAAATAATACTAATTGGACAGTATTTTTGAAAACTGGACTCAGTGCTGTATCCTGTAAAAGATATAACACTTCCTTCACTCATTTGTTTTAGTCTTCTAAAGGTCCGAAATACCACCACTGTGTTTTTATCACATTATAAAATGGATAGGTTAGTATGTCCTCTCAGGCCCTAGGCTCATATTTAATTTGCGTGTATTATTAACACTTAAAACTTGGTGAGACAAAGGTATATGACTTCAGGAAAATACCCCTGAGTTTAACCAGTTCTTACACAGCTGTGATTGATACAGTGACAATTTAAAAAAAGGGATAAGGCCTTGTATTTATACAGGGAGTATGTGTATGTGGTCCTTGGCCACTTCAGTGTGAAGTAAAAATTGATTAGTTTAAAAAAAAGACACTGATGAAATCCTGGTGTTGACTATTAGTCTGTTGACTAGATGTGTCTGATGTCTTGAAGCTAAGCTTTTCAGGTAGACTTGATACACCTGTGCATCTAACATTTCAAAGGAAAAAACATCCATAACTATTACGGAGTTTCATTTTCCTGTATACTATACATTCATAAACTAGCATGTTTAGTAAGTATCCAACTCACAATAGAATTGCATGGGTGTTATTTGGAGATGACTGTATAGACTGAATCTATTTCCCTTTAATTTGTAAGTAACTACTCACAGACTCATAGTAATCCCTTCTGATCTGGATGACAAGTTTTATTAAGAAAATAAATATTCATAATAATATATGTTAAGAGTTTTGCAAAGGTTGAGTGGGGATGGCTGTATAGTTAGGAGACGCACTGTGACCCACAGCTGAGATAAAAGAGAGAAGAGTATCTTTGATTTTACATATGTTTTAATCAGTTGCGTTTCATACTACATTTCACATGATTTGATATAACTAGCCATATTCTGAAATGATCATTTAGAAGATCCTCAAATTTCAGGAAGAGTTTTCGATTTATGCCTGTACATACTGTTCAGTTATGTGAACAAAAAAGGAGCAACTTCAATTTGAGAAAAAAAATTGTTCATATGCTCTGCAGTGCCATCTACAGCATTTCAGACAAGACTAAATGACTTAATGGGAAATACTGCACATTGTTCTATAAAAGAAGGGTAAATTGGAAAGTGTAAATATGTCAATATTAAACATTAGAGGACTGATCTATAAATTAGCAAGGAGTGTACTAGATTCCCACTTTATTTCCAAAGGCTTTTTGCCTATGATTTAAATATATTTTAACAGAAAGTATTTGAATTGTTTAAAAATACCTGAATATAGTCAGCAGTTAAATTCCCATGACAGTGAAAAAGTAAAATTATGCCATTTTATCGGAATATGTCATCATCATGGAAATTACAGATGTGCTTTTCACTGCTTTTAAAAGAAATCTGTTCAAGTTGTCTTTCCCTGCTTCTGCCTTCAGCTTTTACCATACCTGTGTTACATTTTCACACTTTTCTCCATGACTGTGAGAACTAGAAGGGTAAAATAATACATATTAATAAGTTTTGTCACATTTCCATGAGCTTTAAAAAGATAACATGTCTTAGAAAGATAACATTAAAATTTTGAGAATTGGCAGCACTGTTCCAAATGTTGAAAAAAAATAACTGTTTGGTTTATAAACTGAGATTGGTAACTGTGGATGTTTAGTCAGAACATTAATCATTTATTTATTTATTTTAAGAAAGTCCTGTTCTTTATACACTATACAAACAGTGCTACATGCAGTGTATGTAGAGATTAAAAAAATTATTAGTTAAAGTAGGTTTAATTAAATCTCTAAAATTTTATTACTTAACAAAGTAAACATCGGTGAACCTCGATTTACTATTGAGGAAAAGATTCACAGGAACATGCATGCAAGAACTCGTTTTCCAAGTAATTACTTAAAAATGTAAAATAGTTGCCTGTGAAACATGAGTCTGTGGTCTTCCTGAGTTTTGTTGTTTACTGCCCGCTAAATGTTGTAAAACAACAATTTTTTGTTAAGATTTGAGTGAGAAGAATTTTTCCTGTCTCTTGCTTAAATACTACCAAAAATACTGAGAACACTGGGTCCAGTGCAAGATCTGAGCAGTTATAATGTTCTTCGATAATAATAAGTGAGAATTCAAATTTGGGGTTTATCACTATTGTGCAACTTTAGTACAACAGATAAAATGAAAGTTGCCTGTGTTCCTCAGCAGCTAAGTCTAACAATTGACCTTAATCATAAAATTCCTGAAGATCTTGTTGTCTCAGCAAGTTATCTGGATGCCAAAGTCAGCGTCAAAACTAATCCACTTCATAGAAGTTATGATCTGCCTGTAAATCATTAAAGGGACCTGTCAGCTCCATTAGTTTATCCTGTGAGCAGATGGGACATACTGTTGGTTACACATCCAGTCTCATGGTGTGTGAGGGCCTGTATTAGAACTGTCTGTGGGGAGACTTTGTACAGAGGTCCTTTGGCCACAGTTACTAGATATCACCCATTAGGAGAGAGGCCAAGAAACAGATCTGCAAAGGACTGAGATGAAGAGTTAACACCAGATTGACTGGGAAAGTCTTGTTAGTTTTTATGATAAGCCACTGATATTAATAAATTACAATAATACATGTAACATATGTGTATATAATATAAATAAATGTCCTGCTTAATTGGAATAAAGTGTTCAGACACAAATACTGGTAATTATTTTAAGTTATGTATTAGCAATCGCCTGTCACCTAATTGTTCTGTCTGCAGTTTATGAATCAATGAATTAAAAGTTATTCTACTAAAGTTACAGTTCAACTTTTTAAACTCGCATTGGAGTCCTAAAAAAACCCAAAACCAACAGGTTACACTTTTTTGTTTTCTCATATTTTAGCTGTCTCTTGCATTAGACCTAAAATTGCAAGATAGGCACTTTTCTTTGCATGGTCTCTCTGAGCCAGCCAAAACCACATAATGATGAAAACCTCACAAGAAAGCCTATTCTTGCAGGAAAAAAAAATAAAAATGCTTAGTTGTCTGCAATGTTTTTCCTTAGCCTGTTATTTCAGGGAAGGGGTGGGAACAGGGATGTTGTTGTTAGGGTAATGTGTGGGTAGTGATTAGTATTGCAAAAGCTTACAGCTGGACTGCTTAGCTGACAGAAACAGGGAACAGACGACTGCATGAGGAAAAAAAAGGCAAGGACCAATTCAAGCCCTCTCTTATTTTTAGTTTTAGAGAGTCAGGAACAATAGCCAGTTTGGATGTCAGCAAGTAGACAGCCTGGGAAAAATGCTACATATCCACATCTTAAATGCTGGAGTAGGCACAGCCTCTAGCTACATAAGGATGAGGAGCAATCAGCCGAGTCATGACTTTGACACATGACGCAAATAATATTTGTGAGAGTTGAACTGTTCTCTTCTCAATGTGTGAGTTACATTTAAGAGCAGAATGAGCTCTATTTAGAAATAAAAAAATGGCCCATAAAAAGTGATCAAACTCTTTGTTGGAATATTTTTATTTTTTTTTAGTTTGTGATGTGAAAGTTGCTGTTATTTTTCATAATGTTCATGGTTCCTTCATGTATCTAGCTGTTCAGTTACAACTGGTTCAGAAAACATACTGAAGTGGGTGTTTCATTCAAATGAGTAGACCTGTAAAAGAAACTTAGACTTTATTCAGGAATACACTTTTAACAAGATGAAAGCTTCTCTAAGTACGGCTGGACATATGTATGGTTCTGCTGTGTCTTTAGAAATGAAGACTGGAAGTGCTGTTTGGACATTATTTGGAAGATAGACCATAAGGATAAGTAACAAAAGAACCAAAACCGCTAGGCATTCAACAACAAGCATAATTCCATCAAAACACTTTAATAAAGACTACACAGGCATCTGCGATTAGGGAATATTTAGGGAATTTGGGATAACAAGACAGGACTATGGGGGTAGGAAGATTTTGCTGCTTTGGCATTATCTTTGGCATTATTTTGTGCTGTTGACATTATCTCCTGACTAGAGAGACTGAATACTGGACCTCTTGCTGTGGCATCTGGGAAACAGGTAGGCCTTAACCCTTCAAGGCCTTCACCTTGTCAAATGAGAAACCTGTCGGATTCCCATGAAGTAACTCTGGCTTTTATGTTATATTCCAGCTTTTCCTGTTTTGGCCTTTTCAATAGCACATCTCAAGTTTGTTGTCTTTCAATGTCTGGTGCTGTATAATTTGTTATTTATTTTTCTGAGTTTGATATTCCTTTACTTTTAATCTAGCTGTTATGCCTTCAGGGAAAAAAATAAATCCAAAACAAAAAATCCCAAACAAACCCAAACTACCTCTTGGATTGTGATTCCTCACAGTTTAAGACATGCTATATACTTAAAGAATACACTAAGGATCTAAAGCTAGCTGCACTAAGCACCGGGGAAACAAGAATGTAAGCTAATATCAGAAGCAGTGAAATAAGCTTTACGTATACAAAGGCAAGTGTTATCCTTGGAGGAATCTAGTTATGTGATTTCTAGAACTGGGAAAGGGGGGAAGAGGAAGTAAAAGACAGGTGAAAAGGATCAGAAAGGACTGATTTAAATAGGCATGAAAAAATTTTTTACTGAACTTCTGAGTTTCCCAAGATTTCTGAGTCCCCTGTAAGAAATCTGTTTCTGCTGAGGCTGTTGGCAGGGAAATATATAAAAAATTAGTGAAACAAATTTTGTGAACCAGCCTTGAGCAAGTTGGACTGGATTGGAGAAAAAATTTCATCCCCTTTTTTCAGATCTGAATAACTTTATGCTGGCAAAACTGGAACAAAGGAATATCAAACAATAATTTACCAATCACAAGCTTAATAACATGGAATCATAGAATAAAATATGGCTGGAAGAGACTTCAGTATACTATCAGGTCCAACCCCCTGCCTTAAGGCAGGATCAAGAATACATGTATCATTCTTGACAGAAGTTTGGATAACATCCTGAAAAAGGACTCCAGTGAAGCTCAGTGACTCCTCAGGAAATCTGTCCCAGAGCTCCACAATGCTTATTGTTACAAGATTTTAGTCCTACCTGTAATATACTGTTTTCTTTAGCACCTTAGTTTAAGACTTTGGGTTATGTTAATACAGGTGATGTGGAAAATAATGTGCTGCTGGACCATTGAACAAGGGGAAAGTTTTTTGTATAAATTAAAATATAATTCTTCATTTAAAAGTTTTATAATAATTCATCATTAATTGCCATAAATCGCACATCATTGCAGCATCTTGTGTTCGTTGGAAAATATAAATACAGGAAGTGAATACTAACTACAGTATTCACTGACAGTTACTATTACTACTGACAGTTTAGTACCTGAAAACCTAATGTATAAATATCTTGCCTCAAAATATAAAAAAATTATTGAATTCATAGACAGTATTAGTGCTGAATCAATGATTCAGGAATTTATACAAAGCCTACTGGTCTGTTTAGAAGAATAACCTTTCAGTTCCCCTTTGAATACATTGTTCTTTTTTTTATTATATTCACTATGGTGTTAGACAAGAGTGTGATCAGTACTATTATAACAGAAATTTGTTTTTGCTATAATATCCTCAGCAATTTGGATTTTAACTCTTTAAATAAATAGACACCTGTATAATATTTCCAAATCACTAATCAGAAACTAGAGTCATTTTGACAGTCAACACAGGAATTAAATTTTGTAAAAGTTTGCCCATGGTACACTACAGAAAAAAATGTTCACTTACTCTCTTGCTCTTGCTGCCCTGGAAGTTTAAATAAAGAACTGATAAAGATATAATTAAAATTTGGCAATGGAAGTGTATCTTATAAATTATTAAAATCTCACTTCTTCATATCTTTCTGTAATTATTCTGCTGTACTCCTCCAGCTCTTGCAATTACTCTTCACAGGGCCAGACTGACACCTAAAGGGGCCATCTGCAAACCTCAGATAAGGGCCTTGGCTCACTTGAGCAGCTGTAGGGTAGGTGGGAAAGGGCAAGGCTGGAGCCTCCAGGCTCTGGGAATGTCTTGGCACTTCAGGATGCCTCCTGGTAGTATGTGGGAGAGCAGATGGATTTCCTTATTTGGTTCTAATATGTGGACCTATATCTCAATTGAAGTGAGCAGAATGAAACCTTTCACAGAAAACAGTTGATGTCAATATTAAAACATGATCCTCTGCAAAAAAATGCATCAGTCCTGGCCTGTCTAAAAGTTATGGAATTTTACCCATTTGCAAAAGTACCCTGTTTGTTTTTAGGGATGAGTCAAAGGTTGTCTTGAAGTGGCTTCTTTGTAAATAAAATAAATTATTTGCCAATTACATCATTTTTACATACATTTGAACTATGTCCAGATGCACTGACTATAGGTGATCTGCAGCGGCAGCAGTACAGCATTGCAAAGCCTTCTTGAAAACTTTTAGTTTTGGAAAAAAAAATTGCCCTATTGTCAGTTTTGTAATCCTTCTTCAGCTTGGTCTTAATGTAAACGAGAAAATGATCAAAACACATAGCCATGTAAAAACATTGGAGAAAACCAAGAAATCAAGTGCTTTTCAGCTTCATGTGTCACTTGGATTTGCTCAGAGCACAGTCCATCCAGGAAAGCTCTGCCTTAAACAACACAGTGTTAGTCAGTAATCCTAGGAATTTACATGTTGAATTTTTAATGTGTTAAATAGCCTCAATGAGTTCAGGAAGACAAGTGGCTTGGTAAACATGCACTAAATATCAAAGTGCTCTTGGAGTCAAAATCTGATGTTGAACTTCAGGAAAGCATTCACTCCATAGCCCTCTATGCCCTTTAACACTAAGACCCTGCATTGTGTTAGTCATCTACAAGAGACCGTGGTGGCTCTGACTCCTTTTCTTGTTAGGGGTTCAGCTTTGCTTTAGTAGGAGGAAGGATTCACACCTAGCACATGTGGGCACTTTCTTCCCTTCCTCTTCCTCTGTCATGGATGCTAAGAGGGTGAAGGAGTGATAATTTAGAGTTTCTTTAAAGCTTTTAGTTCCTTTCTAGTAAAGCTTTTTATTCCCTTATTATTTCTTAAATTAGAATGTGAATTTAGGTTCCTAACTTGTGAGAAAGAGAAATTAACCTCTACCTATTCACAGGGTGTGAGAGAAGGGACATTCACCAGCAGGATATTTGGAGAGAGCAGAAGGGCTGTGGCATTCATCCCCAGCAAACTGCTTTTCTGTTTTGGGAACAAAGGAGAGCTGGGAGGAAAGCTGTGCTTTGAGTGGCTTCAGGCTAAATTTTGTTAGCAGTCTTCTGTTTCCTTTGAGAAGAAGTGGTAAAAGATGGTTGGTGTTTACTTCATGATTCATGAAGTCTGTGTGCTAAAAAAGTTGAGAATGATGACAATCTTTGTGCTATATCGCAGGGTTGTTTTTTTTTTTGGTTTGTTTTTGTCTTGTTTTGTTATGTTTTCTGCAGATCTTGTATGTGTGATTGACTAAGTTATTTATTTTGCCTGTGTAAACTGTATTCCTGCTAGGACCTTATTACTGGTTTAGTTGTGTAGTCAAAACTTCTAAACATTGCCTAATCTAAGTCATGAATCTTTTGCTGTGGTATATTTTGCTGGTTACTTATAATTCTTGCTTGTAGCTCTTCCCAAAAGTTTTGAGACAGTCCTCTAGGTTGAATATTTTCTGTGACAGAAATAGTAATGGGAGAGATACATGGAATATATTTGAGTGCACATGAATGTTCCTACATCCAGACAGCTGATGAAGAAGGAATATTTAGTGGTGTGAATTATTGTGGGGAGCAGAAGCCAGACTAAAAATTTAAGCCCTAAATAATCTACCCTATTCAGTCAGTCATGGATGATTGTTAGAGCTCTCCCATGATTACATAAGAAAAATGATAATGATTTTGCAGGGTGAAATAAACACTGTAAAGAACAATAAGCAAGACAAAATAATAAGCAGGTACAACAAACAGAATGACAAGCTCTGGATATTTTTAGCTTTATGGAGCTGACCTTTGAGTTACATAAAACATTCCAGCAGATATATGTATTCATTCCCTTAATTTGTTCTGACATTTTACATACAAAGCATTTGTTCAGTGTCTTATTTTACAATTTCCTGCAACTGACAATGCTACTATCTTAAGTTTTCTTTGATGTTTATTTAGAACAACTTTTAAATTATTTAAAATGCCAAACATCTGGACTTTATAAACCAAAACCATCCAGCAAACCTCTGTGTGTGCAGCTCTTGATAACCCTTGACCAAAATCTTGACATCTGGGTTTGTTTTTATTTCAAGCCATAGTTCAAATAAAAAAAGGGAAGCTCCTCTCTGGTTTACATTGAATACCCAGAGCTAAAACAGAAATACTCTTCATAGTAATTCTTTCTGAAACAATGCATCAGCTACACTGAAGCCCTCCATGTCATTAAGTATGTACTACCACTGAAGTTTAAATTTAACTTGCTCAAAATTAAGTTTAAATTTTGCTTGCTGAAACTTTCACCAGTTCTGGTTTCCAATTTTCTGTTCCCCCTAAAGGTACTTTTCTAATTCCACATAACCTTTCTGGGTCTGACACAAAGTGCTGGAAGGGTAAGTAAAATGAATTACCATGCCTAAGAAGACATTTTTCAGTTAATGCAGTCACCTTGAACATGAGGCCCAATTTTTATTTTTTACACTGCCTAAAATAACTTAAATCTTCACTTACCTTCTCAAGAAGTATCCAAGATACAGGGCATTTTCAGGGTAGTTCTTTCAATTTCTTCTAGTGAGCCTATTTCACTTGGCATGAAACTTTGAAATGCTTACTGAAGTGGGGACTGGCATATAGGCTTCACCCTCCAGATACACATTTTTTTTCACTGCTCTCTGGCTCAATGAATATTAATATTGTCTATGTAGTGAGACAGGTTCAATAACAACAAGCAAGAGAACACTGTGTGAGACTATCTTATGATCAGAGCATTCACCTGGAAGTAAGAGCTGTGGGTGCAAGTCTTCTGTGTCATCCTCAGACATAGAAGGCCAGTAGAGATGACTTGCCTGGGGAAGAAGATATTAGGTGTAATAACAGTCTTCTCTTACTGCAGCAGTTTATGAGGAGGGGATGATTTAAAGTTATCTTAATCACCAAACTCCAGGAGACGCTTTTTTTCAGACAACCACAAGCAGACATAAATGTTCCCTTCCAGCCTACAATAAGTTATTTCTTTTCAAAGGAGGGTGAGACTTGGGCCTTGTCTTTTTATTTGTCATTTCATACTAACTGGTTTATGCATCTTGCCCATTAACAATCTGGCTTTTATGAATCCCTGTCTTCAGATTTAGCTTTGTGCATGCATGAAAATCTGTGATTAGCTTGACTTATTGGGATGTCTCCCTCAAAACAGCAGGACATAAGAAACTGCAATGCCATATCACATTATTTTAAAATCTTTTGTGGCTGCAATGCTCATACCTTTCATTCATATTAGCACAGCCTGGGATGAATTCCAGCAGCTCAACACTTTAGCGTAATTGGGCTGACAAAAATAAATTGCAGGAGCTGTGTTCCAAGGGACACCTTCTGCCCAGAAAGCCATTGCCACAGTTACGTGACAGCTGCACTGCTGTATCCTTTACAATTTCTGAGATAGCAGTCTCCAGGGAGAGCTGTCTCACCATTACACACCTCAGGGGAATATCCTGTCAGCCTGCTATTCCCAGAGCAGACCCAAGTGTGCTTTTCTGTGTATACCAATCACATATAGCCAATAGCTTTCTGTGCACCTGTGCTTCTCTTTCAGGGACCTTAGAAGCTGTCCATCAGCACTTGCATCTAGGAATTCGAAAGAGGCATTTAAATTTGTGATGGCGGATGTGGAAAGGATTTTTAAAACCTGCCATATGTGTACATTTAACCTCTCATAAACTCATATTTCAATGCAAGCAAATGGTAAACGTGAGCTTGTTCTGCCCATGCTGATTTTTCTGGGACATATCCATGTAGCCACATTAGCATCATACTGATCCTGAGGTATCTTGTCTCTGAGAGGGATTTTTTATCTTTAGTGCCACAATATTTTGATTGCAGCTTTCATGTTACTTAAGGAACAGTTGTCAAGGGCCCACAGTATGTACTTACACTTTTAGGAAGGTTTCCTTCCTATCTGATGTATAAACCTTGTATTCTCCTAGTCAGCCATGAGCCCCCCTGGACTCTTTTTCTACCTCTTTTTGTGCAATCATCTGCACTGTTTAAACTGGCTTTGATCTTCCCCATGGGAGCTAGTTAGAATCATTAGGGTTCCTTGCTGTAGCAAGTGTTTCTTAATGATGATAAAATGTGTAAACTCTTGGGCAATTATTAAAGTTTCCTCTTAATTTCTCTAGCTAAATGACAGCACTGAAACTGGCTGTTCCCAGAAGTAAATGACATTTTTGGGTAAAGATTAAATGCACAACTAATACAGAAATTTATGGTCATAGTTTGTTATACATAAAGAAGCAGTGGTTCTGTTATACAGTGTTCCATTTATACATATCTTGCTAGTAAGTCTCAGGTATATCACAGTCCTTAAGAGCAGAAATAAGTGACTGTTTCACAGTGACATTAAAACATGTGGAAGCAATTGTCTTGGACTCTCTGCAAACACAGTTACTAAGTGTTTTTGACCAAGTAATTGTAAAATTCAAACCTGCTTTGGAATACTTTCTGATACTTTATTCCCAGATAGTCTTTTTTTAAGCAGCAAGTGCCAAATGAGCTGAAATATGCTGAAAAATACAAAAGCTTTTGGAGATATTAAATCCTAAATTCTATGTAGCTTTTGTATTTGTTTCTGCTTTAAATAATAGAATTATAGAATAGTTAGGGTTGGAAAGGACCTTAAAATCATCTAGTTCCAACACCCCTGCCATGGGCAGGGACACCTCACACTAAAACATATCATCCATGGCTTCATCCAATCTGGCCTTGAACACTGCCAGGGATGGAGCATTCACAACCTCCCTGGGCAAACCATGCCAGTACCTCACCACCCTCACAGTAAAGAATTTCTTCCTTATATCCAGTCTAAACCTCTGCTGCTTAAGTTTCAACCCATTACCCCTTGTCCTATCACTACAGTCCCTAAAGAATAGTCCCTCACCAGCATCCCTGTAGGCCCCCTTTAGATACTGGAAGGCTGCTATGAGGTCTCCACGCAGCCTTCTCTTCTCAAGGATGAACAGCCCCAACTTTCTCAGCCTGTCTTCATATGGGAGGTGCTCCAGTCCCCTGATCATACTCATGGCCCACCTCTGGACTTCTTTTGACAGTTCCATGTCCTTTTTATGTTGAGGGCACCTGAACTACACACAATACTCCAAGTGGGGTCTCACGAGAGCAGAGGGGGAGGATCACCTCCTTCGATCTACTGGCCACACTCCTTTTGATGCAGTCCAGGATACGGTTGGCTTTCTGGGCTGTGAGTGCACACTGAAGCTGGCTCATGTTCATTTTCTCATTGACTAACACCCCCAAGTCCTTCTCCATGGGGCTGCACTGAATTTCTTTTTTGACCAACCTGTAGCTGTGCCTGGGATTGCTCTAACCCAGGTGTAGGACCTTGCACTTGTGTCATGGTTTGAGCATGTTTTGAGGGTGTTTTTGTTCAAGGTTTTTTCCAGCCAGGGGGAGTCTGGGAGGAAGGAGAGACAGGACACCTGACCCAGGCTAGCCAATGAGGTATTCCATACCATAGCACGTGATGCCCAGGATGCATACTGGGAAAGGGAAGGCTGGAGGGTAGAGCTCTGGAGAAAAATGGAGGAGGGAGCACATGGTGCTCGGCCGGGCAGGGTGGAGTGAGTTATGGGTCGGTGGCTGGTGGGGTGTTGTATTCTTTTCACTTGCTGTTTGCTGTATCATTATTATTTGTAGTAGTGAATGGCAGTAGGGGGTTTGTGTTATGCCTTAGCAATTAAACCATTCTTATCTCAATCCGTGGGGGCTACATTCTTTGGATTCTCCTTCCTAACTCTCCGGGAGTTGGGGGACTTGGTTTAAACCACGACATTTTTGGCGCCCAACGTGGGGCCCGAGGGATTGAGATAAGAACAGATCTGAGCGAATTTATGGTCTCTAGTCACAATGCTGATTTATTGGCTCTTAGAGGTTTTTCTCTGGATCTCGCTGTTTCGGGATTTTACCGGGTACTTGGTGTATGGATTGGATGTGTTTGTGTTTGTGTCGGAGGCTTGTAATATGGTGGGGCTCCGGCAGCAGGGGGGGATGGACGTGGCCGTGGACTTGGACTTGTACCAGGCCGTCCCGCTGCTCTTCGCCGTCCTTGTCCTTATCCTCGTCGTCGTCTGTGTGGAGCTGCGTGAAGCCAGGAAGGAGCGGCCCCGAGAGCTGCCGGCAGCTGAGGCTGCCAGGGAGAGCGGCACGGGGAGCCAAACGGCTGTGGCAGAGCAGCGGGAGCAGGTGGGGGAGGAGCGGAGCAGGGCGGTAGCTGAGCAGCAGGATCAGGCGGTGGGGGGGGCGAGTCCTGCGGCCGTTCCCGACCCTCCGACGGCCGAGAGTGTCCTCCGGAAGTTGCCCGCCGACCCCCAGCAGGATGCAGGAGACTACGCAGCACTTCCCAGCAAGGCAGAGGAGGAACCGAGTCCTGCCGCCGTTCCGAACCCCGCAGCATCCGAGAATATTCCCCGGAAGTCACCCGCCGAGCCCCAGCAGGATACAGGAGACCAGGCAGCACTTCCCAGCAAGGCAGAGGAGGAAGATCTGGACTCGGGAGAAGAGAAGCTGATAGTGGGAGAGCTGGCAAGCACGGCAGCTACATCAGCCCCAGTGACAAGTGCAGCAGCATCATTTGAGAGTTCTGATGGTTTTGAATGGCTTTTGGGTGCCCTTGGGACCTGCCTGCTGATTGTGATGGTTTTCGGCATGGTGGCACACACACAGAGTGTGTTCCATCCACAACCATTTTGTCTGATCCCAAAAGTTAAGCAGAGTCAGGTCTGGGTCTTGTCTAAGTCTAGACAAGTACATAGGAGCACCAGTAGACTGTTCCCAAGGCTGGACAGTCATGAGTGGCAGGGCATGTGGGACAGTATGGCCAGGTATCTGATCCACTGGGCCCCTCCAGTGCTTTGGAAGCATTGGAGGTGGAAGGCAGCTGTATGGAGTCCCCAGCAGCAAGCTGTAGAACTGCTGAAGGGGACGGTGAATAATTTTGAGCCTGGTGGGCCCAGATACTTCAGGCCATCAGTCCAGAGATGCAACATAGAGATGTCTCATGATCGAGGAGTGGACTTAAGAGTGATTGTGTATTGGAAATCTGAGATCTGGGCATGACGTGAATGGTATGGAATAAGGGGTGGATAATATCATGGTTTGAGCATGTTTTGAGGGTGTTTTTGTTCAAGGTTTTTTCCAGCCAGGGGGAGTCTGGGAGGAAGGAGAGACAGGACACCTGACCCAGGCTAGCCAATGAGGTATTCCATACCATAGCACGTGATGCCCAGGATGCATACTGGGAAAGGGAAGGCTGGAGGGTAGAGCTCTGGAGAAAAATGGAGGAGGGAGCACATGGTGCTCGGCCAGGCAGGGTGGAGTGAGTTATGGGTCGGTGGCTGGTGGGGTGTTGTATTCTTTTCACTTGCTGTTTGCTGTATCATTATTATTTGTAGTAGTGAATGGCCGTAGGGGGTTTGTGTTATGCCTTAGCAATTAAACCATTCTTATCTCAATCCGTGGGGGCTACATTCTTTGGATTCTCCTTCCTAACTCTTCGGGAGTTGGGGGACTTGGTTTAAACCACGACAACTTGTCATAGTTAAAATTCATGAGGCTGGCATCAGCCCACCTCACAAGCATGTCAAGGTCCCTCTGGATGGCATTCCTTCCCTCCAGCATATCAACAGAACCACACAGCTTGGTGTCATCGGCAAACTTGCTGAGGGCACACTCAATCTCACTGTCCATGTCACTGACAAAGATGTTAAACAAGACTGTTTCTAACACCAATCCCTGAGGGACACCACTTGTTACTGGTCTCCAGCTGGACATTGAACCATTGACCACAACTCTTTGCATGCGGCCATCCAGCTATTTCTATATCCACCTAATAAACCACTTTTAAACATTATTTTCTTCTGCGTATTTTTAAGTTCTTTTTCTGTTGTTTTCTTAAGTGTTCCATGCACTGTATATTTGTGCTCTAATCAGCACTAACAAAAAATTTCTTCTTTGGACTAATTTTTCTTGATTAAGAACGTGCTAAAGTCTTAACAACTAAGGTTCCATTTCAACATGTTGCTTAGTTTTCCCCCTATCTCGGCCTATATAATTGCAGGAAATATGAGGTATGTATGCACTTCCATATTCCAAACTCCCTGTACTCTTAACTGACTGGAAGAACCTTTTATCCGATTCCTTCCAATATGGTCTATAAATTGTCTAAAATGTCACTATATTGTCAGAAAGAGGGTAAACCCACAGAGTTTAAAAGGATTTCTGGTTTTCATGTCATTTCAATATTTCCTTTTGGACTATATGTATACATAACTAACTACATTCTAATATTCTATATGCATATCTACCTATTTCTAGGTATCCAGTACTTAAATTACATAGAGCAGTATAGGGTATTGCATAGTTTAATAGTTGTAAGCCAAAAGCGTCCTATTTTTTAAAAGTGTACATTTATCAATTACACCAGATGCTTTGAAGATGACCAGATGTGCTGCTAACATATGAAATTAAATATAATGTATGCAAACATGCATAATTCATAACTAATTATACATTAATCTTACTATTTGAATGATATAAAAGCAGTTAAACAATGCACTCATTTCAAGTACTTCAAAGAGAAAAGATACGTAATGTTTTGACTTGCTTCACTAAAAGTAATATTTCCTTCACAAAATTGTGGTTTTAGACTCTTCGTAAAGAAATACATTCATTCATAATGCATACATTATGAAGGTACTCATCATTGTAGCAAGCTGTATGTAGAGTGTGAACATTCTCCTGTGGTGCTTTCCTGTAGTTTTGCACTTCCAAATTGAATTAGTCTGCTCTTCTGTCAGACACTAAAACTGATTTTAATCAAGAAAAATCCAGGGCCAGTTAACTATCAGCATTTTTGAAAATCCAAGTATGCTGTGTTAAACAAAACATTCTTAGCAACATACTCATTAGTTCCTCCATATAACCCCTCTAGCAGTGTAAGGATTTTCCCCCCTGTCCTGGTTTCAGCTGGGGTAAATTTCTTCCTAGTAGCTGATACAGTGTTTTGTTTTGGTTTTAGAATGATGTTGATAACACACCAATATTTTAGTTGTTGCTAAGTAGTGCTTAGCCTTATCAAGGACTTTTCAGTCTCTCATGCTCTGACAATGAAGAGAGGCACAAGAAACTGGGAGGGTGCAGAGACAGAACACCTGATCCAAACTAGCCACAGGGGTATTCCGTACCATAGAACGTCAGGCTCAGCGTATAAACTGGGGTTAGTTGGCCAGGAGATGCTGATCACTGCTTGGGTATGGACTAGTCACTGGTCTGCAGGTGGTGAGGAGTGGTGAGTATTGTGCATCACTTGTTTTTATCAGGTTTTATTCCCCTCTCTGTTATCTCCTTTTTCATTATTCTTATAATTATCATGGTTATTATTACTGTTACTCTTTTATTTAAATTATTAAACTGTTCTTTTCTCAACCCACAGGTTTTATCTTTTCCCATTTCTCCTTCACATTCCACTAGGGGTGGGCAGGGAGCAAGTGAGTGGTTGCAGGGTACATAGTTGCCAGCTGGGGTTAAACCATGACACATACCCCTCCAGTATATATATTAATAATTCCTTTCTACTTTACCAGATTTGTCCATGTTTTTACAAATATTATTGCTCTTTATTACAGCAGGAAGCAATTTGCCCAGTACTGAAGATAGATTTATGGATGAATACCCTCCACCATGTCCCTATGCTGAATGTACACAAGATTATTATTCATACTATGAGAGACTTGATGGATATAGAACAGTAATAATACTTTGGACAATTTAGGCAGTGACCGTATATCCATTTTTTAAATTTTTACTCTTCGTTTTATTGGTTTAATTTAAAGCCCTCCTCTTTATACTTCAGATTGAAACATTTGTCTCATTTATTTTTTTTTTTTAATTCTGAGTGTACAACTTTTTTTGATCTCTCTCATTACACTTCAGGCATATGCTAACCCTTAAATTCTTGAGGCATTTCTGGATCAGAAGAGTCATTTGGGGTCACTTACCATTTTCTTATCAGAACAGGTATAAACCTACGTACACCAAATCCATAAGGTGAAATTATAAAACATTTCTTGGAAGCAAGAACATCCAAAAACCATCTAAAGAATTCTAATATTTCATTGATTTTTGATATAATAATAAAAATAATAAGCAGCAATAAGATTGGTTCTTATAGAGAGAATTGTTATAGGTGGATTCAAGAAATAACATTTTGCCATGGAACATCACAAACTACTTGCATTTTATTCTTCCCTCAGATAACCAAACATATATGCAATAACCAATACAAAGACTCTAGGCCCTTACTGGTCCTCTTGATTCTTGTTTTAAGTCATAAGTTTTTTGTGCCCTCTCTGTTTTCCTTATTACTATTTTTGAAATATTTTTCTCAATTTTAAAGGATTGAGAATTCCATAGACTTCTTCATCCCAAAAGTTAGCAATTCTAAGATGATTGATTTTTATTTTTTTTTTAACTACTGGAAGGAGTTTGTCTTCTCAATGTTGAAATGTAAAAGGGATTGGACAGCAGAATCTATAAAATCCTAGCATATATGCAATGTTTTCCTGTGCAGGCTATGTAAATTGCTGTGGCAGGTTTTAATCCAACCATATTTCCTTTAAATAATTATCAAGAAAACACTGGTTTTCCTAAAATATTTGAAACTACTTTGCAGTAGCACTTTTTTCTCCACTGACATAACAAAATATGATAAAATTGTGATGCACTTTGATGGGTCATTAGTATATCCTGAAATTGCTGCACTGGGATTTTTGACATGATACATTATGACATGAAGATATTATTATGGGGATTCTCTGCATGATATATTGTAATAATCCCCAAAGCCATTGCAATATATTTGGCAGTCCAGAACATTATGATGCTTCTGTTAAACAGCATCAAGCCACAAGCCTGAATTTGGGTATCTTTCTTAGTACTTGTCAAACATACGCCATTTTTCACATAGATTTCCATTTCATACTGAACACATACAGTGGCACATGATATATACCCACTCACAACATTTGTTTCAGTCAGTCTAACCACAGAGTAAGAAGATATTAATTCTAAGGCAGGAGGAGGATTCATGCTTTGTAATAAACCAACCTAAGAAGATATTCTGAAGATTAAATGGCCAGAAATTGCCTGTCTTGGTCTCATGAAATTGTGCTTTATTCTGAATGACTCAACAACTGACTCTACCATTAGGTGAGAAAAGAAAGACAGAAAGAATTATAATAAGTTTGTGAACTGCATCTGTTGACAGCTTGAAGGCTATGCTGCTGCAAAGAGATAAAAATATTTTATTGTAGATTGCTCAGTTAAAAATTCAGGGTGGTAGTGTTTGTTTAATTAAAGTGGTTTAGGAGGCTGAAAAAATTTGTGTTAGTTTTGGGCTAGATCTGTTCATTGAATTACACAAGTCCCATTACAAGCATGAGGGAGAGAACTGATGTAGTGTAATATTGAATTAGAGAGAATTAAGCACCTCTAGATACATTCTTAAAAAGTATTTCTTTGAACAGTTTGAAATGTTGGGATTGTTCATATTAACTCAGTGCCCTCCAGCTATGCTAATTCTGCCTTTGAATCATAACTGAGTCACACTCTTCTCTGGACACAAGCAGAAGAAACGCTCTAATTCTTGCAGTGGATTGATTAGATCAATGGCTAGATTGTTCTCTCCCACTCTTTGTCTGGTCTTGCCTTTAGAGATACAGGAAAATTTTAGGGAAACTTTTGCCTTAATTAAGTGAAGTGCGTTATTTCCAGGACAGAAGACATTCTGTTGAAAATATCAATTCAGAGATTAGTTTGAAAAACCTGAATAAAAATGGATGGTTCAATTGTGTTACTGCCTATGGAATTTATATATGGTTCTTGTTATAAACATAAACTCAGTATCAGTTAAAAAGAATGTGATTCATGTTCTGTTAGTCTGAAATCTAGTCAGCTGGGATACAATAAAACATATATATTCAATGTTCTCTAGAATGTGCAAACATAATAAGCAGAATTCATTCAGACGTTCATGCAGAAGTGATGCCTTTGCAGTGCGATCAGTGTAATACCCTTGCTAAGTTATAAAGCGCTTGAGGTAAATGCAAAGCCTTCTTCCATTCCACTCAGGTGCTAAAGCTGAAAAAGTGTCCTGGGTACAGCAGGAGCAGTCATTTTCTCCTTCTTAGTAGCTGATGCAGTCCTGTGCTTTTGACTTTCGTCCTGGGAATAGCACTGATAACACCAACGGTTTTAGTTGTTGCTTAGCAATGTTTAGTCTGACCAAGGACATGAGTCTCATGCTCTTCCTAGGAGGAGGGGCAAGCTGAGGAGGAAGTAGGAGACGGACACCTGACCCAAACTAGCCAAAGAGGTATTCCATAGCACAGCACGTCATGGCCAGTATATAAACTAGGGGCAGTTACCCAGAAGGGCTAGATCGCTGCTCAGGTAGGGCTGGGTGTCGGTTGGTAGGTGGTGAGTGGTTGTATTCTCTTCCCTTCTTATTTCCCTTATCATTATTATTATTGGTGGTAGGAGTAGTGGTTTGTGTTATACCTTAGTTACTGGACTGTTCTTATCTCAACCCATGGGAGTTACATTCTTTCAATTCTCCTCCCCATCCCTCTGGGTGTGGGGGGAGAAAGTGGGAGGAGTGAGCGAGTGGCTGTGTGGTTCTGAGTCACCAGCTGGGCTTAAACACAACAGTTCTTTGGAGCACAAAGGGTTGAGATAATGACAGGTCTGAATGGAGTGTGTCTAATCGTGTTTGTTATAAGCATTCATTGTTTCTGATTAATAGTCACTCATCACAATGCTGATTTATTGGCTCTCAAAGTTGTTGATCTTGATCTCAGAGTTTCAGCATGTTGTACCTTACTTACAGCCAGTATTTGCTGTTTTAGTGTTTATCAGCTGGGGGGCCTGGCCTAAGGTTCTTGTTTCACTGTATTTCATGGCAATGACTTGTAATACAACAGACTCACTGATCATAAATTTGGGCTGGTATGTGTTACCAGTGTGGTCATCACCTCTATACTTTGGGAGGTATATAATGGAAGTGTTTGGCAATTACACACCTTTTTTTCCTCCTCAGGTGGTCAGCCTATGAGGGAGACATTCCCTTACACCTTCTGCTCCTCCACCAGATTATTTACAGTGGGAATAGATTCTGGAAGATTTAAAGATCCTGAATGCCTTTGAAAGTACCCTGGTCCTCTTGCTGGGAGCCAGCTTGTTGCTGCATATGCTTTCTATGTTTTACCTATGATGTGACCACCTTAAGAATGCCCGACCTTGTCCAATAGTGGAAGCTAAGCAGTGTCCGGCTCAAGTCTTGTCTATGATTAGAGGGTGATACAGGAGGACCACTGAGAGATTTTCACCGAGGATGGACAGCCATGAGTGGCAGAGAGTGTGGGACAGTATGGGCAAGTATCTAGTCCAGCGGGTCCCTCCAGTGCTTTGGAAGCATTGGAGATGGAAGGCAGCTGCATGGAGTCCCCAGTGACAAGTTGCAGAAACTGCTGAAAGAGAGGGTGAATCAAGTCAGTTTGCCAAGGTGAAAGCCATCCAGCTGGCCTTGGACATTGCTGAAAAAGTGGCCAGTATGTTATCTTTTGTGCAGTTCTGGTGTCCTCAACATAAAAAGGACATGGAACTGTTGGAACAAGTCCAGAGGAGGGCCATGAGGATGATCAGGGGAATGGATCACCTCCCATATGAAGACAGGCTGAGAAAGTTGGGGCTGTTCAGCCTGGAGAAGAAAAGGCTGCATGGAGACCTCATAGCAACCTTCCAGTACCTAAAGGGGGCCTACAGGGATGCTGGTGAGGGACTATTCTTTAGGGACTGTAGTGATAGGACAAGGGGTTACGGGTTGAAACTTAAACAGCAGAGGTTTAGACTTGATATAAGGAAGAAATTCTTTACTGTGAGGGTGGTGAGGTACTGGCATGGTTTGCCCAGTGAGGTTGTGAATGCTCCATCCCTGGCAGTGTTCAATGTTGGGGGTCGAGCATGGGCGCTTGAACAGGCCTACAGCAAGCTGTGAGAAAGTGAACTTATGACCCCAGGTTAAAAGAAGAAGAAGTGTCAAGATCAGCAAAACAGGAACGCAATAACAAGATGCCAGTAATTGCAAAAGCATGATGTAACGCTAAGCTGAAGCGAAGGTGTGAAACCAATCAGGAGAGGTAAAGGGGAGCGTGTATCCCTCGTGGGCAAAGTGAAGCAGCCAATCAAGTAATGTGTGATCGCGTGTAAGACAGTATATTAAGAGCAGCCTTGTAATCAATAAACGGAGCATTTTGTGAACCTACATCGTATCGGTGTTTTCTCCCCTCCACCTGGCCGCGGCAGTTCAAGACCAGGTTGGATGAAGCCTTGGGTGATACGATTTAGTGTGAGGTGTCCTTGCCCATGGCAGGGGTGTTGGAACTAGATGATCTTAAGGTCCTTTCCAATCCTAACTATTCTATGATTCTATGATTCTATACTGACTCATGGATGGTGGCAACTGCCCTGTGGGGGTGGTTGCAGCAATGGAAGCAGAGCAACAGGCAACACAGAGGTAAGTCATCTGGGCTGCTGCAATGTGGCAAGATGTTGCTGCCCGAGAGCAGAACCTGGCGGTGAGGGTATGCCACGTAGATGCTCATGTACCCAAGTGAGGCCACTGAGGAACACCAGAACAACCAACAAGTAGATAAAGCTGCTAAGATTGAAGTGGCTCAGGCAGACTTAGATTGGCAACATAAGGTGAATTATTTTTAAAGAATCTGCTAGATTTTTTAAATACATGAGTTTTATGTGCTCTTCATATAAGTATCAGATATCAGTAACCTCTTCAGCCTTCTGTATAAGCTTAAATCATCGGAAAATACAGGGTTCATACGTAGAATGAGAAAGCAAAAAAGTTTTCATGTGTTTAATCTTTCACCTTCAGTATTAAGACTGAATAGCTATACTGAAATTAGGAAAGTTATATGACTTTAACTCCAAGTAGACTTAGATACCACCAGATTTCTCCTTTTGAGAAAAAGGAAACATTGAGAGGAGTTGTCATAGGCAGGTTGATGTCCAAGAAGGAGAAAAAAATGTAGCCAAAATTTCTGGGGAAAGGTCAGGACAACAAGAAGAAGGATCCTAAGAAAGTTCATACAACACTAGAAAGCTATTTAACTTAAAAAAAGAAGTTATTTCTGTCTGAGATGGACAAAAAAAAAAATTTAAAAAAATCCATTTTGTGACAGGAAATTTTGATAGGATTTAAGAAGTTCCAGAATTATTTTTCTTCCTCCCAGTGGGAATGTCTTATCCATACAAACTAGACATCTGGTACAGTTCTTAAGTATGCCAAATTACACTAAATGGTTATGACACATGTACCCATGTGTGTGTAAAATGCATAAACTATTCCGTCTTTCCAGCTGTAAGCTATAGTTGGAGATCTTTCTGTTCAATAAAGAAAAAATCAAAAACCAAAAAGGATAATATGAAGATAATTTGTTTACTTTCAGTTACACATTGCAGTGTATGGTTTAGCTGCCTTGGAGTATCTGCCTTCCCCGTGTAATTTCTTCTGGAATCAGCTGGAGTTTCTTCCCAGGCCTCATATACTTTGCAGAGTATAGTTTCTTGTTTGATAATTCAAATTCAGGTTTCTCACTGGTGTTGAGGAAATTTAGCTTGAACCTGCTGTGATGTATGCCTTGGATTATATTGGAAAGCTGTGGGAGATTGCAAAGAAATAAATCGTTTACTGTTTTTTTCCCCCCTCTTTATTCAAAAGTAGATATTGAGGAATTTCTCTTAACACTTCTTACTCCTCTATACAAACATTCAGGATATGTTACAATATACTTAATTCATTCCCATGACAAGAAGTCTTGTGACACTGATTAATATGTTCCCTTTACTGGTGATGTGTCTTAACAGTATTCAGATTACATTATTATGCAGTAAAGGTGTATGTAGACATAGTCTGAACTTCTGGCAAAGGAAATGGGCAGAGGGATGGGTTTTCTTCCCCTCTTTAAGGGAGGTTCTGAAGGTAAGAGGGCTGAATTAAAGCTACAAGGAAAGAATTTGTTGAGAATAGGACAAAATGGATGATTTAAATAGGAAGTATGAACAATTATTAGATGCACAGATGCCTGCCTACAGACTAATTAATCACAAGATGTGTGATTTCATGAGGAAAAAATATCTTGCCTCTATTTCTCATACTGTCCTAACCTCCAACTGTCACCCAAAAACCATCTGTACAGTTGTTTTGTGAGTAACATCATATGAGTGTGACATGAACCTAATAAGCTTTTGTGGACTCTGATGGTTCATCCACAATAAAATATACAATCAGCTTTTATGAGCCTTGTTTATAGGCTAACAGGTAGAACTTTTTTTCTTACAATCAAAAGGTCAACAGTATAAATCAAACATGTAATTATGTATTTTGCACTATGGGACATAAACATCTTAAAGTATGATTTGGATATCAGAAATTAAACACCAATTTGTTGTTTGTTTTTGGTTTAAGCAAGAAGTACAAGAAGTAGTCCCAGCTGTTGCATCTAAAGAACAGTAAAAAGAAAGGAGTGACATAAATGAAAAGCAAATATGACCATTTTTGCTAAACGCTATTCAAAGAAACATGAAGAGCTCACAAATGGCACTCAGAACCTTTAAGCAACAATGCTAACATAATAATGGCTCTTCCAAACGTTCAGTATCCAAAGCTTCATTTGTCAGTTTGCTAAAAAAATAGACATGATGGTAAAAAAGAAAGTACTAACACAGATATCTAACAAGTCATCCATTTTAGCATTTCATATTTATGGAAGATGAGATTCTGATAGTAAAAGTGGCAAGTTGGACAAATTAAAAAAAAATTAAAAATTCAATGTTACAGTTCAAAGATATTAATTCCTACCCTACACAGGGATGCAACTAGTATTTTCCTTATTTATGCTGTAACTTATTTACATGGCCAACTTTGTCAATGTCCTGGGTTCAGCAGTAGCAGACATTTTTCTCCTTCTTAGTAGCTGGTGCAGTGTTGTATTTTTGACTTTCGGCCTGGGAATAGCACTGATAACACCAACGGTTTTAGTTGTTGCTTAGTAATGTTTAGTCTGATCAAGGACTTTCTGAGTCTCATGCTTTGCCAGGGAGGAGGGGAACCTGGGAGGAAGCAGGGACATGCACCTGACTCAAACTAACCAAAGAGGTATTCCATACCACAGAGGTATTCCATACCACAGCATGTCATGCCCAGTATATAAACTAGGGGCAGTTACCCAGAATGGCTAGATCACTGCTTGGTTGGGCAGAGTATCAGTTGATAGGTGATGAGTGGTTGTATTTTCTTCCCTTCTTCTTTCCCTTATCATTATTATTATTGGTAGTAGCAGTAGTGGTTTGTGTTATACCTTAGTTACCAGACTGTTCTTATCTCAACTCATTGGAGTTACATTCTTTCGATTCTCCTCCCCCTCCCTCTGGGAGCAGGGAGGTAAGGGGAATAGTGGGAGAGAGACTGCATGGTTCTGATTTAAAGCAGTGCTTAAACCATGACACTTCTTTTTGGCGCCCAGCATGGGGCACCATTAAGAACTGTGGTGGTTTAAGACCAGCTTGTCACTCAGAAACCATGCAGTGGTTCATTCACTCCCTCCACTTTCTCCCCGCACACCCAGAGGGATGGGGAGGAGAACTGAAAGAATGTAACTCCCATGGGTTGAGACAAGAGCAGTCCAGTAACTAAGGTATAACACAAACCACTACTCCTACCACCAATAATAATAATGATAAGGGAAATAAGAAGGGAAGAGAATACAACCACTCACCACCCACCAACCGATACCCAGCCCTACCTGAGCAGCAATCTAGCCCTTCTGGGTAACTGCCCCTAGTTTATATACTGGCCATGACATGCTGTGCTATGGAATACCTCTTTGGCTAGTTTGGGTCAGGTGTCCTCTCTCTGCCTCCTCTCAGCTTTGCCTCCTCCTAGGAAGAGCATGAGACTCATGTCCTTGGTCAGACTAAACATTACTGAGCATCAACTAAAAACATTGGTGTATTCAGCGCTGTTCCCATGCGAAAAGTCAAAAACACAGGACTGCATCAGCTACTAAGAAGGAGAAAATGACTGCTCCTGCTGTACCCAGGACAGTCAGCTTTTGTAGGATGGTTTTTCAGTAAGATGCAAAATTCACTCAGAGTAACCACAAAGATGTTAGCTATGAAAGTTTGTCTTAGTCTTCAGTTCTAGGACTATACTTCAATTATGCTGCTTCCCCTCTGATATTCTTTGGATAATCCTAGCAATACTGTGATCTGATTGCTTGAAAGTCACTGAATTTTGCAATTAAACTGCAAACATCTCCTATTTGTATTGGAAATTGTAAGTCTATAATGATTTACAAATATAACAAACAAAACATACAAAAAGTTATTTAATCTATGTTAAACTGTATTCTAATTAGGTCAAGGCAATGGTAATACAGTGAGGGTAAGTATCTAATCAGAGCCCACAATCATAAACTCTATCTGTACTAATTCAGTCGGTGTTGGTTATCATAAATTCTGCAGCAGCCTTCTGGAAACATACACCTACATCTCTGGAGTTTCTGTCTGAGTAAATATGCCTGCTCAGTTGGTATAAGCCATTGTCATTAGTATGTATGTTGACTGCTGTAATAAAATTAGGCTGCCAGCTTGGTGGTTTATGTCTTAGATAGCAATATCCCTCAGCCTTATAATTATCTCCCTATGAAAACGTGCCTTTTGTTGACAAAGATGTCAAAGCTAGGAAGAAACAGAGAGAGGACACAGAGAAAGAATGAGGGAGTATTTCACTGCACTAGCAACTGTAATTGGGAAAAACTTTGAACCCACTGTTTTTATTATCTTAGTAATCAATTAAAGAATCAGTAAAAATGACAAAGTTCTTGCCTTGTTAACTCTTTTCAGATCTATCGAGTAGCAATAATGATGCCAAGTCTGTAGTTTCCTTGTAGCACCAAACACCAGTCTGAAAATCTCACTGATGTCAATCATAAAGTCCAATGTAAAATAACTGTTGTAATGAAGGCTTGTCACACAGCAACACCTAGGCTGCACTTCAGTGTTTATGTTTTATATCCTGCGATTTATTTAGCAGGAGTATATCATATGCTGTGACAATAAAAGTGATTTCATTAGTGTCATGTATAAAGGCACATCATTTCCAGAGATTTTCACACCCACATGTAATTATCTTACAGAATATAGTTACAGAAGAAGTCAAAAGGCAAATCAAGATGGTGCAAAAGAACTACTGCATCTGATATGTTGCCTAGACTAAACACTGGTTGTAATATCCCATGAGACTAACAACATCAGCTAGATTCACACAAATGTTCTGGGTATTAATTTTACTCTGACAACATTGGAAGTCTTATCCAACAGTAAAAAAAGGCGACTTAATCAGGCTCTTTACACTTACTATGCAACAGATTAATAGTCACTATCTATGTCAAAGAAGTGTTTCAAGGACACAGAACTCCGTTACTGTATTGTAAAATGTTCCAAAATCTTTCATTGCTTTGCTTTTGGAAATAGATACTGCTAGACTGCTATAGGTGCTTTCATGCAGAACCTAACAGATGAAACTCTTCTGACCTTTAAAATCTATGCACCAGGGAAAGACTGCAACTCAAGTAGATTTTTTAAAAATTAAAAAATAATAAAATTCCAAATAAACTGAATGGAAGGATTGTTATGGACTTTGGTTTATTTGTGCAACATGTGAAACTAAACTTTGTTTAGTCCTTTGAGAGCTTTTGCTTTTATTTTCTTCACCACCATGGTTATAACGGATAACAGTTTTACCAATTATCTAATCAGTTCTACTTGTTTTTCTTTTGCCTTTTATACCCTTTCTAATAAGTGTTCACTTGAAGAAATTGCTATGAATAAAACATTGCTTTTATTAGCATTCTAAATATAACAATAAAAAATTTTGGTTGCAGTCTACTTCCCATTTCTATCATGAAATACAATCCACTAAAAGAAAATAGTTAAACATTAGCAAATTTTTCTCCATCTATGGGAATAAAGTAGAAAGTTTATATCATGTATGTTTTTTTCTTGTCAGTAATGAAAATGTACTTTAATATATCACTTCTGGATGTATCAGGTTACCTCTTATTAATCTACACTCCCAGGAATTTACTCTGGTGTATGTTGGAGTACTTGATGTCTTTTGCCATGTTTTACTGCTTTTCTCTAAAGCTTATAGAATAGAAAATCTATCAGTTGCTTAGATCCAAGAGGTTCAGGCACAGCTATTTTAATAATTGCTTTCTTTGAGAAAAAGGATTCAAGTCTACATAAGCATACTTAATTTAAAACCACAACAATAATTTTCAGACACCACCACAATATTGTTATTTATCAATGTAAATTAGGATCGGCAAATTAGGTCACTCAGAACTGGAATTATACTTCTAATTCACAAAAATATTTTTTTTTATCTTTCAGGGAAAATGATGATTCCATGGAGCATGTAAACAGTTATTTCATGTGTGTGTGTATATATATGTATAAGTTTGTGAAAATTATATGCATATTGTAAGTATAAAATATGCTTTAATGATTATATATATATTTATAAGGTAAGTATGTATGCTTTTTGCTTTCTTATTAACATAACAACATTATTTGCTATGAATCTTCTTTGCTTGCATTCTGTTTTCAAAGCTGAAAACTTTTGGCTCCAGGAACAGGACTTTGCATTGCAAGTTAGGAAAGAGTTAGCTGCTGATCTCAGAACAAGGGAGAAAAAAGAGGGAAAAGAGGAAGGTAGGGTGCAAATACGTTTGTCTTTCTTTAATTCAGAGAATCAGAATCTGGTAGCTGTGTTTTCTTGTTCTACCTACCCAAAGGTAATAAGAATCAGAAGTAATCCGTTGTTGGTTTGGACTGAATTCTGGTTTAGAAGGATATGCATTACAGAGAAGTCTTGGATTACAGGACTTCATGGGTGGAGTCCTGTTAACAACATGTCCTCTTAGAGTGCCTCAGTTGATCACAGTCGTGATATGTCTGGTTTAGGAATGAGAAAATCAGATGAATTGCCCTAAACAGGGTAGAGTTTTAACAGCAACACCAAGGTTTTCAGTCTCACCTAGATGCCTATTTACTAGGTCAAATTTTGAAGCTTGGCCATGAATATATTGCTACTTGTTTTGCCAAGCAAGTCTTGCCTTCTGTACTGCATTCACATTATGAATTGTTCAAAGGTGAGGGTAAAACAGTCTGAGAGTTAGCCTTGCACTGCAATATCCTCAAATTTTATGTTTTCTGGAGAAAAAATCATGTTTGAATGGACAGGCTGAACTGAAAGATTTTCACTTTAATAAAAACTTATTTAGATAAAATTTTAAAGGCTACTTGACTATCAAAAAATATTTCAAAGCCTCAGACACTGAATTTAAAATGGAACAGTGATTTATTTACAAACAAGGCTGTGGTATTTTTACAATCTCCTCATGTGGAATAAGATTTGAGTAATATAATTTACATTTGAATACATGACAAAAGAAGCATTCAAAGCTGTTTAGGATTTTCTGCATTAACATAATTATATTTTTTTCAATCATATTAAAAATGTTAACATCTTAAAAACAATGTATCCAGCTTTCTACCCATTTTCTATTTATATCCAATTAGCCACAAGCAGAGCTTTTCACTGCAATGCTTATTCAAATGATTTGTGAAAAATGCATTCATTTTACTGCATAACTTAAGATTTCAGTATCTTGTTTACAATGGGACAGCCTTTATTCTAACATTTTAAATTCCTGTGTCTACACATTAAGTATCTTCACATTAGTTTACAAACGATAAAAAAAAAAAGGGTTTGTATTCTTTTCACTACATTTCTCTTCCAAAAATTTATTATTTTACGATGACGTTCTCAATATGACCTGGAGAAATTATCAGTTTCAAAAGGAAAGATGGGGTTTATAAAATAAGGCAGTTTGCTTAAAAAAGATTTAAGCTGTGCAAAACAGCTAGGAACAAGTAAAAAATCTGTTGTTCACTCTGTAAATTATACTGAGCATAGTGGTATACAATCATTTATTTTCATGGCCTGGCAGATTTTCACAGTTTTTTATGATTACATTTCCTCAATTTACTAATGTCCCTCTGAGAGTTTTTAGTAATAACTGACTTGTTAATATTTGGACTGGTTTGAAATAGGTATCTTATTCAGAGACTGATCTGCCTCTCTAAAGGCAGATCAGTACCACATCCTAAGGGACCTTCATATAACTGAAGCACAAATATATGCATTGCAAGCTCTTTTATTTGGCTACATATTGCTGTTTGCACAGCTCACATTCACAGTAAATACCTTTTTTAATTTTAAATGAAAATGCTGCATATTTTTAATTAAGTTGTGGTATCATGTTTCTAAATGAATTATGGTACAATGATAAGAAAAGCAGTTTTCTGGAGAGATGTTACAGAAACTGACATTGAAAACATATTTTAAGAAAGTGAAAAAAGTATTCTTAGTAGTATGTACATTTTAATTCAGTGTTTGCCTTCCAAACTCACACTAAAAATAATGTATTAAAATAGGAAGACTTTAAGACCTTTTAGAGCTTATTTTAGAGAAAGAAATGCAATTGAGATTGATTCACTAATGACAGCTACTTTGGAGAAGATACTATTCATAACATTATTACAGCATTTCAAAAGATCATTATATGAAAAGACAATAACACAATTTTGTGCATTATTCACATAAGAACTCATCTTCTTGGAAAGAGTTAACCTTGAAATCCTTGCCCAGAGAACACTGAAGGGCTGGTTACAGACAGCTCTTAACAGATGGTTATTAAAAATATTGTTTTGTTTAATTACTCTATACTTTTCTGCATGAGGAATGCCAAAGAAGACTACAATGTAGTCCATGGTTATGGCAGTACCTGTTTGAAGCATTTTTATGTTGCAGAACAACTGAACAAAAGCTACTTCTCCTCTTTGAAGGGGTTATTAAATATTGAGAGTTGGGATGTCTTTACAATTCTAGGGTTTCTCAAAAAGGATGGCAGAGTGACACATTGCTGCTGAGGGAAAGACAGAACTCAAAGGCTACTGACAAGCTCTTTACTGCCTCTATGCCTGGGATGTCTACTGAATAGTAATCTCTGTAGAACTTTTGTTGGCTTGGGTTTTGTTCCATCTTTTGTCAAAAAAAAAAAAAAAGAATAAGCCTATTTACACTAATTACCAATTAGAAAATTTTATGGAGAAAATCCTTCAAATGACATTAATTTCTCTTTCAAAAGGAAAAACAATTCTCATTTCCCTGTTACAGAAAGGCACAGCAATCCCACCTTGCCACATTACTAATTACTATGTCATACTCTCTTTTTTTACCATTTCTAATTTCATATTCCCACAGAATGCAGCAGAATTGAAAGGTTTTCCTTATTTTTCTTTTTTTCCTTTTTTTTTTTTTTCTTGAGTCTGAGATGAACTGGCTTTGGTACCATTTTTTTCAAAACCTGCAGCCAGCCCATCACCTGGTCCATCCTGGCTGTCCTACAGACAAGCTGTTCTGCCTATTGCAGTTTGTGTATAGTCACATAACTGACAGGTAAAATTAAAACCCACAAGATTTTAATAGTAAAGAGCTGTTTTGTTCTAAAACATTCAATAATAACTTTTTTAATACATGTATCTCAAAAAGGCAGTGTGAATCCAGTTGAAAAATCCTTCCAAAATAATGACCTTTAAATAATCTACCAGGCCACAGTTGATCTCCTCTGCTGACAAGGCCTCAAGGGCTTTTCTTGATAGGATTCCACTTCAAAGCAGGCAGTCTGAGTTGCAAACAAAAAGAGCTTACACTCTTTTAGCTTGTGGTGCAATCTGGCTTTAAATTGCTTGGCTCTGTATTGAACTTTTACTAAATTTCTGCTCTAGTTACTTCAAACATAGCAGTCATCGCATCAGAGGTCTGAAGAGGCCTAACCAATGTGCCATATTAAAAACCTAGTAGGCAGCTATTGCAGAACAGTGATTAATCAGATACTGTGCCAATCAAACAGGTATAAATATTGCATCAAATTTCAATATAAATTAGCCAAGATCAAGTAGTCTAAAAATTTGCTTTCTTTTGTAAAATGCATAGGACTTAAGGGAGAGTGAGGAAATACTTACATTATGTATCAGCTTTTCAGAAGTCTAGAAGGATCTAGATTGTGTTATTTCTTTGGTTAATTACAGATAGACTTTCAAACTTAAATTAATAGAGTTTCTGAAAGGAACTTGAGTTCATTTGTGTACATGTTGGATTTAGAAAACCCCTCTCAGCTATGCTGAAACCTGACCATAAAAAACACATTTTTTGCCTGTTTTGAAGATGCAGAAGGAGTTCTGCAGATGGGCCAAACTCTTCCCAAGCCATGAAGTAGGGCTCCTTACCAACAAAATGTGTGGAGGTGCACCAATTTTCCAAAAGCCAGAGAGGTATGGTTCAGAAATATGTTGCATTTTGGAAAGCGTCTTATTTTGCTGTACTGGGACCATACTGTGATTCTGTATATACTTACATAATTTAGTAGCCTGGAAGAGGGAGCCTTTCTTCTCATTCTGCTAGCCAGCTAGACAAGTCATTACATTCATATAGTGGCTGACAATTTCAGTGGATTGTATCTGAAACAAACTAGAACAAATATAATTTAGTTACTTAATGTCAATAAAACAGATCTTGCTGCGAGAAACCTACAGTTTTAGAAGATGAAATGCTGAATAAAAATTTAGAGCATCTTGAGACAGATATTAGAGAATATTCTCTCTGGAGAAATGTTTACCCTATCTGGCACTCTGACCTATATTTAAAATGCATGGGCAACCTTAGTACCTCTGAGGACCAATGTAGAAAAAAGGTTATGCATTGCAAATTGCAGAATTCAGCAAAGGATACGTACTCATTCACATAAATCTACATCTAAGTGGCAATAATTTAGTAAAACCAGATTAATGATATCAACACTATTAGACAAATATAATATGGTATTTCCACTTATGTCTTAAAAAATGTTTACATGCTTTCTCTGGATCCTACATACATTGTGTAAATGTTATTCAGATTAATTCAGGTTCTCTTGCTGTTTTATTTAGATACGTATCTGACAAACAATTACGAAACCTAGCCTCCTGTCTTCAGTGAGATAGGATCCCAACTACAAGAATCTTGGATAATTAGGGAGTACTATTCATCTTTCTATAGTGCATTATTCACTGATAAGATAAGACCATTGATCTTGCACAATAATTGAAGCAAATGAGAAAGAAAGGAAACAAATATCCATATAATTGCAGAACAGCTTTTGCTAATAAAAATGGAATTCAGATTAGGACATCCAGATGCACTTACTACATTAATTACTGACTTTAAAAAGATGCTGCTCCGTTATTTTCTTTTTAAAATATTCTTTTAACTGACCAGCTATTTGCTCTATGTTAGTTGCTACCTATATTAGTGGAGAAAATAAGGCAGGGAGGTTTTCAATGTCAGCTGTTGAGTTTCAACATCAAACATAACGGTAAGAGCTGATGTTTAACCTGTCATGGGGAAAAAATCTATATCTGTGGCACTGAACTATTCTAGAATTACTTCAAGCACTTGTATAAAGATTAAAGTCAGACCTTGCTAAGACACAAATAAAATTTCTCTCCCCTCTCCCTTTTTCTCTTCCTTATTCCTTCCCTTCCACCCTCTTCCTCTCTATCCCATTTCCTCCAACCTTCAAGCTTTTCCATTTATGCAAAGGAATAAATCTTTTGTGCATCTACTCTTCTTCAGGAAACATTTCAAGTGACTAAAAAAATGCTGAGGATCAGAATGCTAATACACAAGTTTTAAACATTTTTGGTCCTCTCTTTTGTGACTAACAGGTAAAGTCTTCAAATAAAATATAATAAGTTTTATAAAATGATTAACTCCTGTGTGATTGCTATGGTTATATGAACCCTTAAAGTGAATGAATGTAGATGTCTTCATTTTGAATGATATTCTCATCCCAATCATCTTTGCAGTACTGCAAGATGCCTAAACAAACTGGAGAAAAGATGACAATGGCAACATTTTTTTTCTCATGAGTGTTATTGCAAAAGCTTTATGCTAGGAATGTAATGATAATATAATAAACAGTTGATGAAAGCTTTTACATGGAAGTATAAGTAAAAAGAAGTGAATGCAGTTCCCTACTTTTTGCTAAGAAGGCTAAGAGCTCTTCACCAAACCCTCATTGAGTCAGCAGAGCAAGGAAATCCCATCCACCTCTGCCTTTTTTACTCTATATTACACCTACATGTCATGCTATGGCTAATTTTACAAGTGGTTGTTGCACAGCCTTGGGAAGTTCTTCTGTATTTTAGCAAGTCTGAAACAGCAGGTGTTCTGGCCAGTATCACTCATATCCAAACTCTCATAATCTCTCTCTAGCCACTATATAAAATATGTTATTTTCAAATACCAGCATTTCAGATATGGACTTTCTATGTTGTGTGATGAACAGGAGAGAATTTTTATTCCCAGCTCTGTAGACCAATTTATTTTGAGGAACAGATAAATGTGGGAGGAAAGAGAGGACATATTACTGTGGTTACATGTTTTCTGTTTGAATACTTACCTTTCTTTTGCAGAAAACTATATGCTGAACCCATGACAGCAAGGCAGTTTTTCAGGAATAGAGGTTGGTTGTACTTTCTCTTGCCCTGCACCTAAGTAAAGAACTTTCTGCCAGATGACAGAGAAAAAGACATATTTAATCAGTGATAATGTTAAATCCAACCACAAATCAGACTTCTGAAGAGCATTATATTGTATTTTTTTCTGTTTATATGGTTCATACACCAGATCCAAGACTATAGGCTTATTAATCATTTTAAACCAAGTAAATCTCTTGAGAACCCACCTGGACCAATGCATCTAATTGGGGTATGAAAGAAAAACATGAGCCTGTTGGAGCAGGTCTGGAGGAGGGCCATAGAAATGATTAGAGGACTTGTAGTTTCCTGTAAAAAAGTCTAAGAGAGTGGAGGCTGTTCAGCCTGAAGAGAAGGCTCTGGGAAGACCTCACTGCAGCCTTTCAATGCTTAAAGAGAGTTTATAAAAAAGGTGAAGAGAGACCATTTACCAAGGCCTGTAGTGACAGGACAAGGGCAATGGTTTTAAACGGAAAGAGAGTAGATTTAGCTTGGACATAAGGAAAAAAATCTTTATTGTGAGGGTGGTGAGACACTGGAACGGGTTGCTCTGAGAAGGTGTGGATGCCTCACCCCTGGAAGTTCTCAAGGCCAGGTTGGATGGGGCTTTGAGCAACCTGGTCTGCAGAAAGACATCCCTGCCTATGACAGGGGAGTTTAGACTAGGTGATCTTTAAATGTCCCTTCCAACTCAAACCGTTCTATAATTTTGTAGTCTCTGTGGTCAATGTCTGTCAGGAACTTAGCAGATTCACTGCTTACAATATCTTACTGTAATGTTTTCTATTCAAGCAAGATGTTAAAATGGAGAAAGACAATACAGTATTAATTACAAGGAACACCACACAACACAGGATAAATTCAGAGAAGTACAAAATAGCCTCATGTCGGTTGGATAATTTAACTCAAATCATGGTGCATTTTGAGTCACACTGAAATCAGTGAGAGGTCCTAATTTCCCATACCTCAAATCAACTGAAAAATTATACACTGGGAAGGAGACTTTAATGATTCTTAATTATTATCATTTTACTTGGGTTTGCCCTAAAACTGCCGTTTGAAACAAGGCTTTCTTAACAATCAACAAGTGTTTATAGCATTTGTGGAGGTATGGAGGGGGCGGGAAATTAAAACCAGATCAACACAGACATCCAAAGAAGAGATGAAGTGAGCACGTCACTGTCATGAACACATTGTTTGGAAGTTGACATTTTGACCAATCCCAAATTTGTGTGAAAAAAACAGTAAATATTGAAATAGTATTTCCAACATTGAATTATCTAATGATAAAGAAACCATTTGTCATGTAGGCATCTGCAAGGTTTACAATGTATGTCCATTGTATCTCATTACAGAAAATAATCACAGTAGTATGTAAATAGAATATTTAAGAATAAATTTAAATAGTTTCAAAACTAAAAGGAAAACATTATTGATAAAAATGGCCAATGTATAGATAGCACTTGTAATCTACCTCCTTTATTCCTGATTAAATGTAGAAAACTTAGGTATGTTCCGCAAATATTTTGGAACCTTACCATATTATTCACAGAAATAAAGCTATTTTCTATCAGAAACTCTGGTAAAAAAAATGGCTCTAGTAAACATTAGTCCTTATTGAAAGATACCCATTTACTTTCAGTAAAAGTTCATTTAAGTATGACACTGCAGGAAAGGCCCAGAGTATTTGTAGAAATTCACCACTGGATATTGCAAATTCAATCTTCTTGTCAATACTTGAATGAAGCAAGGTATTAAAAGTGAAACATTGGTTTCTATTTAAACTGCTTAAATAGATGAGCCTCTCTTTCTGCAAAAGGCTTATGAAATTGATTTGCTAAGGCTGGCCAGGAAACTGTTGAATGTGAAGATGAAGTCCAGTTATTGAACTGTATTGTATTTCTGGGGTTTACAAAGCCTTAATCCGAAACTCTTCCAATTTCAATAATTTTATTAATCCATTGAAAAGAATTATCATCATGTATTGTTTATTTCAGCATGTTTTATGCATTTGTTTGTTAGCATTGCAGTTCTTCAGAAGAACATTTAGAATTGTTCCACTGAGTTTGAACAGAATTCTCTGCTGGTGAATTTAGAACAGAATATCCTGCATAGCAGTGCATGGGTTTCAAAAAAATTCACTAAGTTTTATTTTTGTATTTGCTTATTTTAGCAGCTGGTTTAACCATTAAAAGTCTACACCTGCACACGTCCATTGTCTCTGTTTTATCTACTGCTTTTTAATTATAAGTTTTAAGTACAGCTTTCAAACAGTCATTTTAAATTATATAAATTGGGGTTTTTGGTTTTTTTTTGGGGGGGTGGGTTTTTTGGGTTTTTTTTGTTCTTTTTTTTCAAAAATCTTTATTCAGATGTGTGGATTTAAGCAATTTAGCTTTGAATATTTATGTAAACCTGAATTCTGATCCAGTTATTCTTATGAAATCCACCCACTTCAAATATGCTAGCCCAAATCTATTGAATGCCCACTAGCAGCAAGAACCAGCACTGCCTTCTGCTCTACCAGTGCTCTTTTTTTCTAACTTTTCCCCTCAAAACAATAAATGTTTACAATGAAGAAGAAAGGTTAAGACATCAGATAAAGCACTGTGCAGCCAATATTTCTTTCCATGGAACACCCAACTATACTCAAAGTCCTTTCTGTATTCTCAGCAGTCATCTCACACACTTCTATGACAGTGTAGGGCAAGCAGTATACTCTAAAATGTAAATCCGTGACTTTTATATAACCCACTGCCTTTTTAATTTCACTTGTTTCACCTTTGAGGTTGAACAAACCATCCTGAAATGTGAGTCTGCACGCTTTCCAGTCCACTATGGAAGCCTTTGGAAATAGGTGTGATACAAAAAAAATAACTTGTTATTAGAGAATTAAGTCAAATGTTCTATTTCAGGAATAATACCAAAGTATATGATTATGTCTATCAAGCTTGATAAGTCAGATTTTGTATTCTTGTTTAAATATGAAAAAACAGTTAAGTGGATGCTCTAGTATTATCCTAAATAACTTGTAACTATTTTGGATACTCACCTATTTTTTTTTTAACTGACTCTCCACAGACTTCTATTTAAGAACTTGCTAATTGAAAGTGATAAGGAAAAGAAGATATGGATATTTTAGTCAGGTGATTAACCAGGTAGTTGAGATTATTTGAAACGACAATCTTTTGATACTGTGAGAAAAAATATGACAACACTGATGAAATAAATTTAATTTGGATGGGAAAAAAGACTTGCTACATGGTTAAAAAGAGGTGGAAGAGAAAAAACAATGCAGGACATTTTGGAGAAAGCACCTTTCCTTTTTATTTTTTTAAATAATTTTTTTTTCTAATATCCCAGCCATTTATATGATTATTTAAATGATGTTCATTTTTTTTTGCTTTAATAAAATCTGATATGTCTTTCTTTTATGGAAATAATTAAATTTTAATTTGAAAGTCACCCTTAAGATAATCATCTTCTTTCCAAGTCTTCATAGCATATAATCTACTTACATAAGGAAAATGTTATCTCTACTCTTGCACTTATGGCATATACAACATAATAAATTCTATATATTCTGAGAAATTGAAAAAGTTCCTATTTGAACATAGATCATTAGATCATTTCCTAATATAAAACTTCTAGAGCATGCATACCGATGCTATTGAATTTCTCAATATCTAATATTATTCATAAAACAATGTACATTTATTTTTCATTGTGTTTCAACCATTCAGAATTTAACACTTTGAGTGGTTTTCAAATGGTTTCCCAAAAGCTCAACATACTTTCTCAGAGAAAGTCTTATACCGAGTTAAGATAACTTTATCCACTGAAATTAATATGTTAAGGGAAGTATGTAAAAGTCATTATTAAGTACATGCTTTGGCAATAATATAAAATATTTACCTTTTCTGTTTTGTCCTGTTTTTTTTTTTTTAGTTGTGCTATATTATACACACATAGGTATTATAAACAAGCAAGACTTAAGCATTAAAATGTTGTCTAGCAGATACTGAAACATGTATTTCTTCTATATTGTATTTACACTACATTTACAATGAAGGATGATTAAAACATTTCCAGTGTAACCCCCAGTGACCTGGGGAGATGTACTTTACCATTTCCATGAATCCAAGACTGGCAAAGTGAACTAGCTCCTGTAATTTTAAAATTATTTGGACAAAGAATTCCAGTTAACAGCTTCTGTTCTGTAACATTATGAACAAATGGCAACTTCCTGTTCAGTAACCTTATTCTCATATGCACAGTATAAATGAGAAAATAGCTATTAAAGTGTATTCTTTTCTTGCAGTGGTGAAAAAGGACAGAGAATGTTGTCTTCTGCTGTTAACATACAGATTATCTACTCCTCAGAGCAATGCGAATGGAAGTGCAGTAGATGTGGCCAATTGGAGGTTTGGCTTCAAAAATGCACTTCTAAAATGTTAATGTGGAGGCCTCTTGGAGACAGCCACAGTTCTTTGTCTCACTATAACTGGATTCTTCACATTTTCATGTGATACTTTTAGTTCATGATATCAGAGAGCCTTCATCATAGTTTTCTTTTCCCCAGAATTTCTTTTCTGAGAATAAATATGCTCCAAGGGCTCCCATTTGTCATTCCAGTATCATCATACAGATCTAAAGCCTTCCTTCTGCCATATTCCCTGAAGTTCAGAGTTTGCCACCAGCACTGTACCACACACTAATTCCCTCTGTCATGTGACAAATGAACGCAATAAACAAATTTCTTAAGGGATGAGATCTGCTCCCAAGCTGAGCGTCTGCAGTAGTCTGTATTGGGTCTGTGCCAAGTTGGCTTGTTTCTGACTTAAACTCCCTTCAAGTAGTACAGTTCAGTTGCTTTTGTTCTGTGATAGAAAAAAATGGTAAATTACTGTTCAGCCAACCTTAAGATTGGCTGGAGAAAACACTGTCACTTTCTGACAAAAATTCAGTTATAGTTATAAAGGTCAAATATAATCTGTTGCTCACTCAGTCACTTCAGACTTCAGGCATTTGCAACTACACATTAAAACCGAGTGTGCAGCCTAGACATGCCTACTGTTGCTCCTCTTTTTCACTCTAGAATTTCTTATGTACCTCCAACTTGGCTTATGTTGTTAAATCCAGTCCTTTTCTCATTTCTTTCACTGGCATTTTACTGTTCATGTCAGTCCCTTCTTCCTTCTTTGGGACTGGAAGCAGATCATCATCTTAACTGTGCATCTCAAGCCAGCCCAGGTCCCTGATGTTACAATCTGACTGTTGGCCTAGTAACTAGCAATCTGATTACTGAAACTGATAACTCTAAACTTCTGAGTAATATGACGACATAATATGATCTCTATTTGATAATAAAATGTTTGAGCCTGCAGTCTTGAATTTGAAGCTGTTTATCTAGGCTGAATACATTTTTTTCAGCTTCCATTTGAATCCAGCAATATCTGAAAGCTCTAATACATATTTCTGGGTTTATTTTTTTTTCTGTCCTCCTTTCCCCATTTAAATATACTGGATTTCATTCCTATTTGGTAAGGATTTAGTTTCAAGAATTAAAAAATATATCCTTGGATAATATCTTGACTAAAATATGTATTGGTCAGTATGATATCTTAAGTGAATGCCATTTCTCTTTTCACAATATGAAGCAGTGGATGAAAATGAGGCAAAACCATTTTTGTGACAGAATTTCAAGAACTTAGATAAAATATTTTTTTAAGTGACTGGTTATTTGCCTAAGTAATTTATTCATTAGCTTCCCCATTTCCTCTCTTCCCTTGTTTTCTTGGGGAAAAGAAATTACATCTCTCTTGGCTTTCTTATATTCTCTGATGCTTTGTTTCCTTGGAAACAATATCCATTAACGTTCTCCATTTCCTCTTCTGTTGCATTTTCTGGATACTGTGACTATTCTAAACATTTCTGCAGTGGAATGTGGAATAGAACTAAGAAAATGCTACAAAACAGAAAATTGAAACCTTTGTTAGTGATACAAGTCATAGTTAAAAATGAAAACGAACAGAAAACACAGCTGTACTTAATGTTTTCACATAAGCTACACAGTCATGCAAGTGTTCAGGGGAGAAAAGGTGTGTGTGCGGGGAGCAGGCAGACAACCTCTGTGCTAATACCTATATCTAATAGGTCACTAGGTTTCAGATGACATTGCTGTTCCACACTGATACAACTGAAATAGCTTTTCTGTTACTGTAGGCAGAAAAAAAAAAGCATCAACCAAAAACCAATGTGCAAGTGCTTGAAAATAAATTGTGTGAATTATTTGAAACTACAAATGTGTGAACTATTTGAAACTTAGTTCTTCTGGCTAAGATTTTTTTTTTTTTCCAAACTGGTTTGGTACCATCTTGAAGATTTTTTTTTTTAGCAATTAATAAATAACTTTTTTGCTTATTTGCTTGTCTCAGGTTGTCACATAGGGTTGGATTATTCTTCCCAAATTGAAATATTTAGCCTCAAATTGCTTAAATCTGTGATGGTAACACACTTCAATTCACAGGCAAGAAAAAGACACTTGTTGAAAATGATTCATTTTATCATAAAAATAGTATCTAACATGAGCTAAGATGGGCCTTCTGGATGTCTTGTTTGTTCTCAATTGATTACAAAGAAAACCAGGATAAATTAAAATTTAGTCATATAATTTTAGATATGTAAAGGTAAATGAGATGGAACATATCTGTACCCCCTAGAGGACACACATACCTTATTTTCTCATATTTATACCTTCTGTTTATATTTCATATACCCTTTTCCATGTTGTTTCAATAAATTTAATATATTTAAAATTGCACCACATCATGTTTCAGTCTGGCACATGGCACTGTAGCATACAGTGCTGCTTTATCCATGATATTCCAGAAAAAGGTCCTGCTGAAAGGCTACACTTCAGGCTGGGACCAATAAAGCATCACAGGCAGTACTGAGAGGCCTAAATCAAAAATTATGGTTATTAAATTCTCTGCTCAGCTGTTCTTAGAACCAGAGGGGTCTACATTTAGTTGTCTTAATTTAAAATATTCTGTGTGCCTAGATTTTTGCTTTTGTCTATACATATACTCACTGCCTGTGTCCCATCAGAACCTAATTTGGATTCCATAATTAGCTGGACACTATAGGCACTCAGTGCAACAGATACTCTCTGAATATAAATACTTAACAGCTATGGGTGCTACATACCTTGTACTTTCATTGTTGTTTTTATTTAACATCTCAGAAGCATACTGTCATCAAGGGTACTTTTGCATAAAGGTACTCATTGACATTGTGAGAAACCCAGGTTCAATACTTTCTAATCCTGCAAGGGTTCTAGTCCATATCTTTTCCTTTCTCATTTTATCAGTTCAGCGGAGATATTTTTTATATTCCTTCTGACTGCAGCCATGTCACTGCATAGACAATTAAGAAATCATGGGTCCAGAAAAAGAATGATTAAAGGGCTATTCCCAAAGCATCTTTCCATATTTTGTTTATTGATTGCTTAAATTTGAAATTAATAAGCATTCCTTATTTTCCCTCATGTAGGGTGCCACATGGTAGGAAATGAACTTATCTGTACATTTGGGTAGTGAGGCTGGTGAGACAGTTATTAATCTGCACAAAGGACCCTGAAGCACATGTTTTGGTGTCATTGAAGTCCATGAGACATCCACTCGGTCTATCTGTGCATTTCTGTGCATCACAGACTCAGATGGCAAGTTTGAAATTTTTTCCACTCCACACATAGTTGACACCAACTTTTTTAATCCTAGAAGGCCCCTCTGTAGTTAGGGAAAGTTTTAGTCCAGTCCTTTAGGTAGGTTTTATCTCTAAGGGGATTTGATATCAGCTCCATAGACTGAGGCAGCATTTGTGCTCCTAACCCTTTGCAGAATAAACACAGACAAACTGAATAGAAACACTAAAAGTTTAGAGTACCCGCAGCACTACAGAATATGTTTGAGAGGCAGGGTTTAATGTGAAAGGACAAAGAGCATTTGTGATGCAAATATAAGAAGAACATTCCAATATATTGTGGATACGCAAGAGAAAATGATAAATAGTAAGAGAGCTTATTAAAGAAAAGACATTCTGTATTTGAAAGTCTCACAGTCCCTGCGTCTGCTTTCCAAGACTTGGGGGGTGTGGTTAGAGCATTTGCTCTGAACCTCAGCCTTCTCCAAATCCAGGGCAACCAGTTCTCCTGATAGCTTCCGGAGGGCCTACGTTGACCCTAATCTGTCTTTTATTCACAATGTACCCATAGAACCTCTTTCTGTTATCTTTAACATCCCTAGCCAAGTTTACTTCTAACTGGGTCTTAGCTTTCCTGACTGGGTCCCTAGCTTCCCTGAAAACATCCATGTATTCTTCCAAAGCAGCCTGTCCTTGCTTCCACCTTTTATAAGCTTCTTTTTAACTTCCAAGTTTCCTCAGCAGCTCCTTATCCATTAATGGAGGTCTCCAGGCCCTCCTGTTGCACTTCCTTCTAGTTGGGATGCAACACTCCTGAGCTTGTAGTAGGTGATCCTTGAATATCAACCAAGTCTTGGGTCCTGCTGCCTTCTAGGGCTATATCCCATGGAACCATATTAAGCAGGTTCCTGAAGAGGCCTAAGTCTGCTCTCTTGAAGTCCAGGGCAGTGAGCCTGCTGCACGCTCTTCTCACTATCCTGAGGATCACAAACGCGATCATCTTATGATCGCTACAACCAAGGCTGCCCTGGAGCATCACACTTCCTAACAACCCTTCCCCGTTTGATGAGCATGAGGTCAAGCAGGGCACCTCTCCTTGTTTGCGCCTCTATTGCTTGCAGAAGGAAATTGTCTTCCACACAATCGAGGAACCTACTGGATTGCTTATGCCAGGCCGTACCTTCCCTCCAACAGATATCAGGGTCGTTGAAGTCCCCCATGAAGACAAAGACCAGCGAGCATGAGGCTGCTCCTATCTGTCTCTAGAGTACTTCATCCACAGAGTTCTCTTGATCAGGCAGGCTGTAACAGATTCCCACAATAATGTCTCCCATCGCTGTTCTCTCTTTAACCCTGACCCACAAACTCTCTGTTGACTGACCACCTGTCCCCAGACAGAGTTCCATACTCTCCAGCTTACCCCTAATATAAATAGCAACGCCCACTCCCCGTCTATCATGCCTGTCTTTTCTAAAGAGCCTATAGCCTTCCGTTTCAACACACCAGTCATAGGACCCATTCCACCATGTTTCTGTGATGCCTATTATATCATATTAGTAGAGTCAATGAAGAATGGCAAATCTTATTTTAAAATAGGAGGTTAGAATGAAAACAAATGGTCTTATTTTTATGATCTTATAAGTGAATTAGATATATTCATGTGGCTGTATAATAGTCTGTATGAGCTAAGAATGCCTTGATTTTTTTTTTGATAGTTGTGTTCCTAATAGACTGTTGAAGTCCTGTTGATTAGATTTATAAGCACCTTCTAAGGAAAAAAAAATCTGTCATATTTTTTCCTTCCTGCAGTAAAGATCAAGTAAGTTACTGAGATGTTTTGTCATTGTAGTTTCCTTGCATTTTTGATGGCATTACCCTAAGCCAAGCTATTCTTGATTTACAATGGGGTAGTGAATACTATATAATATAAAAAGAGTTATCAAGTCCACCATGCAGAAGGTATGTAAGATGTTTACCTTTTAATTTTTAAAGGAAATTCTCAAATTTATAATAAAATTCTGGGGAAAAATTCTCAGATTTCCAGGTTCTCTTTAGAATTTCTCAAACAATAATCAGTGACCGTAGTGATAAGGCAAAGGGAAATGGGTTTAAACTTCAGCAGGGAAAGTATCAGATATAAGGAAGAAGTTCTTTACTGTGAGGGTGGTGAGGCACTGGAATGGGTTGCCCAAAGAAGTGGTGAATGCTTCACCCTTGGCAGTGTCCAACAACAAGTTTGACAGAGCCTAGGGTGACATGTTTTAGTGTGAGGTGTCCCTGTCCATGGAAGGGGATTAGAATGAGATGATCTTAAGGTCCTTTCCAATGCTAACTAGTCTATGATTCTGAGAATAATACTTTGTCTTTAACAGTTTTCATTTAAATGACTGATTTTCTTTTACATGCTAAAATTAAGATTACATTTTTCTCAGGTAAGAGAAACTACCTAGGGGTCTTGTCTCCAAGAACGTGGACCCTGTAGTACTACACATGAGACATCAACATCATGCACCAAAATCCTTGCTAATATTATAAATATTGGAGAGAAAGTGGAACAAAAGATACGAAGAATAGATTTCTCCAAGGAGTGAAGGTGAGTTTCACAGGTCTGCAGAGAATATGCAAACAGCAGTAGCCAAGACATTAGGCCTTTTCCTGCTTTTGTCCTTGGCATTATTTGAGGGAGAGCTGTTATAGTGGCATAATTGGAGGGAGAAGCTGAACTATTTTATGGTTCTATGATTCTATAGTGGCATCGGTAATAGCCCCTGTAGGATGATAGAACTTTACAAAATGTTCACAGTCAGACATTTTAGCCCTGACTCAAGCAGACCATTCTCTAACCCTCTCGCTGCAGAACAACTATGGTCAGCTCCTGACTTTCACCTATTCTACAACTGCTACAGCTGGAATTCTGGAGTCTGCTTTACATCAGTCTTCCCTTTTCCTTATATATATATTTCCCTATATGTATATTTCCCTATATACATATTTCCCTATATATAAAAAGAGAAAATCAGAAGTCAGTCCTACCAAAATCTAACATAGGCAGCACAATTCCACCTTGTTCCCAGCTGCCTTGGTCTTTTGGACAGTGGTTATGATCTGCATCTGAAAACTAATAACCACAGCAAAGGCCTTTACTGATAGAAAGAGAAAAATGGAAATTACTTCTGGTTCTTTTCTAATAGAAATAGCAGTGATTTACAGAATTTTCACTCCAAAGGTTGTACTACAAAGGAAAAAAAAAAGAGTTCCACTATCTGGGAGGCATAAAATCACAGGGGTTAGAAATGGAAATTTAAGACGGAAATATGTATTAGGTGATTCATTTCTCACTTATGTCAGCACAATCATTTTCCTTTATATTATACTGTCTAGGACTGTGTCCAGTTCCAAATAACTAGGTTTTTACCGTATCCCTAGGCTGACTCTTCTAAAGATAAAGATTAATAGTTAGAGTTGTTCTGGTTGGTCTTCAGTCCCTTCCTAGATTTATATCTGAGTATTATGGTAGACATCGTCTGACAGGAACATTGGTTTTGTACCTGAAGTTTACCTGTAAGAAACTTTACCTTTTTCTATTCACTGTTGGCAGTGGGCACAGTTTGCATAGGTGTTTCCCCTGTTGCTATAATTACAAATTCAGCTTAAACTTTTGTGACAGTATACACTTTGCTTTAAACAATTTTGCAGCTTGCCTGTCTATGTTGCAGATCTGTAGATGTTGCCATATGTAGGACATTTATTTTTGACATGCCAAGTGCCATAACTCCCACAATTCTTTGCCTTAGTTTAGTGTTTAGTGTCATGGTAGAATTTTGGATTTTTGTTTTTAAATCAAATGCTCTTACTAGGAGCAGGATTTTCTCTTTTTTTAAGTGATAACCACACCATCTGCCTTTTGATTTTCTTCCCACATTTTATTTGTAACTTAGCAGCTTCTACAAAGTTACTGATATTTTGCTCTGTAGTTTATATGGCAGCTGATCACACTGAAATCATTACTTCAGAACAGTTCTTTATTAGTACGACTAATCTTTCATCAGAGGGCTTAGCTAGAATTCTAAAAATTGAGGAACAGTGTATTCAACTTTTGTGACTTAAGCTAGTTTTTGGTGATTTTTACGTTCTAAGAAGCACTAATCCTTTTTTTTGCCTGTTCTTCAATTCAAAGCTTCCCTCTTCCTGCTGCCATTATCCCATGTGGATCCCATTGTTATATACATGATATTAGACATACAAAGGCTTCTATTAGTACACAGAAATCTTTTCTACTGAAATCACATACAGCTTTGGAATTATTTTTGGAAAGAGTGATTTTTCTCTTAAGTTCATGGTGATCACACATTATATTCAGGATCATGTGGACAGTGTAGAATGCCTTTCCCACTTTGAATGAAATTTAAAATAATTGATATTTTAACAACCAAACAAGGAAAAGAAAGTTTTCTGATTTTTGTTTCAACAAGGTGTCATGTAACAAATTCATCCAGTGATGATCATGCATCATAAAACAGTGTTCAAGTTTATATGCTGTAACTAATACCTGGGGGAAAAGAAAATATAAACCGAGAATGACCACCATGTAAATAACTAAGAGCCATCCTTCTAGAAGTCAACACAGAAACTTTATATTGCTTAAACTATAATGGAATTGTAGTTAAGTCATATAAAAGGCATTTCAAGGGCAATAAAATAAGAAAAAGATAGAGAAAATTAAATACATTTGACAGGAAAAGGAATTATGAGGGAGTCAAGAAATACGAGTTTCTTCGTTCTTGAGAAAAAGGTAAATAAGAAGATCAATCATTATACTCTGACTCATCATAAAGAAGACAGAATATTTTGTTTCTTATGGCATAAGTAAATCTCATGGTATGTGATATTGGAATTCCTCAGTATCATGAAGTCAAGTATCTCCAAACAAGGGCACTATGAATATCCAGGGAAATACTTAGAATGTTTTCCAGGTGGAGTTTGTCACTGGAAGGAGTTACACAGGAAAAGTGTAGAAGCTAACCTGCTACAATGAGCAAAAAAAAAAAAATGCTGAAGAGAAGATTTGAAGTAAATTCTAAAATGTTGCATTACCTTTGCAAAATCTCTTACACATTTGTGGAGCCAAAATCCTCTTAAGAAGAATTGACAGAGTTGTCTCATACATGGCCTGCTTTGACAGGTTTCTGTTCTTAAAGGTCTGATCTTCCTTGAGGATTCCATTTCTAAAAACAGCAGGAACAATGAAGGGATATGTTTTTTTTGTTGCAAAAGGAAGAACTGAAAACTAATATGTGCATTAACTCACTGTAGAAGATTGATCATGTGCAAAAATTTTTTTTTTTACTAATGAAATCTCCTAGATATGACAGTGCAGTGAATTTTTCTGAGGGATCTATTCTCATTTGGAGCTTTAGTTTACATATTTCATTCATTTTGCATGTCTCAAGGAGTCTGCGGAAAAAAAATAAAATTGTATAAACTGACAGAAATCATGATTTATGATTCATAATTTTGGTCACATTCCTCTGTCCTCATGAAATAGAGTCTGCCTTTGTTGTCATTATTATTTTTATAATATTCTCTACAAGATTATTCTAGTCTACTACGACATGCTAGAGCCTGCTTGTTTTATAAATGAATGATCAACAAATGAGAATCTTCTGTTACTGGCTGTCGTGGTTTAAACCAAGTCCCCCAACTCCCGGAGAGTTAGGAAGGAAAATCCAAAGAATGTAGCCCCCATGGGTTGAGATAAGAACAGTTTAATAGCTAAGGCATAAGACAATACTAACGATACAGCCAATAACAAGCGAAAAGAATACAACACCCCACCAGCCACCGACCCATAACTCACTCCACCCTGCCTGGCTGAGCACCGCATGCTCCCTCCTCCATTTTCCTCTCGAGCTCCACCACTCCTGCTCTCTCTCTCCCAGTATGCATCCTGGGCATGACGTGCTATGGTATGGAATACCTCATTGGCTAGCCTGGGTCAGGTGTCCTGTCTCTCCTTCCTCCCGGCCTCCCCTCCTCCCCAGCAGAACACGTGCCTTGAACAAAAGGCACTTGAACAAAAACACCCTCAAAACATGCTCACTATCAAGCAACTGTTCCCAGCCCAGAAGTCAAAACCACAGCACTGCACCAGCTACAAGAAGGAGAAAAATTACTGCCATGGCTGAACCCATGACACTGGCATACAGTATATCGGCATACAAAATATTTATGAGTTAATTTTTATGCCAAGGCTATTAATAAAAATCACCACTATATATCCCAGCAACATCAGAAGGTAACCACCGTGTATCTGATGTGTCCATTTTCAGTATTTTCTATGACAATTTTCTCATTAGTTATCTCTTCACATTTCTCTTTCTCATCTGTCTTCCTTAAATAATTGCCTTTCTCTAGATTCATCAGTATAAATGCTTTGCTGCTATTTTAAACAAAAAATGAAGGATTCATCTTTTTTGTTTAAAAATGAGTAAGTTATGAGAGAACATATTAAATTGGTTTGACTTTTGTTAAACTAATACTAGTTTTATCTCATTTATTATGCAACTAATGTTTTTAATTATTCTTTCAGCAATTTGTTCTAAATGTTTATATATTGCTGAAATCACATTTATTGGCCTATAGAAGCCTAATTTAACACATATACATATATGCTTTTGGAATTGAGCAGTAGAGAGTCCTCCATACTTGTTAGACTTGCTGAAGTTTTGCTACTAGATAGAACCTTTCAGAGATTTAAGATGGAGGATTCTCGCTCTATTCTCCTCTCCACGCTATTTGGATTTTTGAGCTATACTGTTCAGGTTCATTTCCCTAGTCTCCTTCTTCTAAACTATTTTGCCTTTTCCTTGATCCGCATCCTTTTCTTTATTAATATGCAAACTAAGTATCAATTTAATTTTGTATCTGATACCTGGAAATTGCTGATGGATTCTCTTTTAATTTTCTTTTCTTCCTCTTGATTTCTGGTTTTGTGGTTGCTTTGACTGAAAAAGTGAAGTAGTTTTGTACCTGACAGTCTAAAATCTTGTTCTCCCAAAGATAATCAGCAAGCCTTTAAGTTCCAGTTATCAATCAGGGTGGTGAAGACCTACCTATTAGACTTCTGGAAAACAGATAAAAAACTTCTTCTTTAGCTATTTTCAGGTTTACCTTGACTAAATTGCAAAATCAAATTGTCATCACATACTTTATTTGGAAACTATGCCACAGTTTAAAGATAAAAATATGAAGAAAACATTAACGTTCTTTACTCATTTCTTGAATTTCTCATGTCTCCTTATATTGCCTCTGTGAAGGCTATTGCTTTCTTAAATTAGAACCTTACTGGATGATATTCTCATTTAAATAACAGGTTCATTTTATTCTTCATCTTTCTTTTAATCTTTCAGTGTACGCATACTTTTCTTGAATTTCTGAGGACAGCTATTACATTTGTCTTCTCTTTCAGTAGGTCTCCATAATGAATCACTTTTCAAATAACGCCAATGTTACAATGACAGAGATGGTGCCAACACAGGAAATAAATCCCTTGAGATGCATAAAATATAATAAAGTAAAAGTCTGAAAAAAAATTCCATGGAAATAAGAAGTAATTAATAACAAAATAAGCATATATAGCTCCTGTTTCAGCTGCAGGCCTAAGTGGATAACCATCCAATTATAATAAACATTGTGTTGCTCTATCTTATTTCTTTCTTGTAAGGAAATTTAAAATTCAGTATAATCATTCTTTAGTGTTCATATGGCTTCTGTGAGGTTATTTTCTGTATTTTCTTAACAAATTTTAAGGCCTTAATAAAAGGTCCAAATCAAAAACCAAGGAACATGCTGTCACACCTTTTCACTCTTTACTTTGGCATCAATTGTCAGTAGAAGGATATCTGTATTACTGTGTGTAGTTACAGCTTATCATCCCTGAGTCCTAGGTGATCTACTTGTACAGATGCAAGAAGCATGGCCAAGTTTGACTACAGCTTCCCTGTAAGGAGGTCTGCAGTCTTTTGAAATGCAGACGAAATCCAGTACAGAATTTCTGTGGTAGAAGGATGGAAAAAAAGTACTCCAGATATTTTAAGTTTAAGAAAATGACATAACTGGGCTTATCATGAGAATTATTCTCCATGCTACCATCTCAAATTTGTGACTGAATGGGATTGATTTCTTACAATAAACAATAGGATACCATATCAGATAGGTACAAGCATTAAGATGCAAACTGTTCATGCTAAAATGTACTGAGTATTGCATAACACTGAAACATTTTTGCTCAGCACGTATCTGCCTTTTGAGTTTAAGCATTCATGAATTACTTCATAGTTGACTTTTATAAGAAATTTTTCATGTTAGCTGCGATTGTTGTTCTGGATTTAAATCAATGTGTTTTCATCAGTTCAATAATAATCTAGGTGTAAGTGTGATCAATATAGAAGGCCTTGGATAAATCCATCTGAGGTCATTCAAGTCAATACATATAGCTTACTAGAGATATCATTTATAGTATAACTTTAAAGGCTTACAATGACTTTTTTTAGCTAAATTTTGTATTTGTATTTGTACAAGTATGGTAGAAAATATGCCTCTTCCTTGTATCATTGCTTAAAATTGCACTGCATTTACTAACATATTTCCATACTTCTTGATGAAGAGTTTTTGTAGATCATGTTTTGTATTGTTTATAAGGTGTACATATAATCTCTCGTGCTCCAAAAGCAAAGTGGTACACAAACTGTCTCATTTTTTTTTTGAAAAAAATGTGAAAAGTATAATGATGCACTTAATATAAGTTGAGGATGAAGTGCTTGGCTGACTCTACAAGCAAGGAAATCTTGTAGTAACATTATTTTCCTTAAACTTGTACTTCCCTTTCTTTATGAACAAAGAAAGCTAACAAGATTATGTTTGAAAAGAATTAACTTCTGGTGTAGAGAGATAAAGGAGGCACTAAATTTTCTTCTTTTTTTTCAGGTGCTAAGAAAAAAAGTAAAAATTAGGAAGATATAAAAAAATTTAAAATCCATCATTAAAATAATGTCACATTCTACTTACAATCAGAAAAAGCTGATCTGAGGAAGCTGACTGGCAGTTTATGAATCTGGATTTCAACACCTTGTCTCCCAGTATTTCTTCAGACTTTCCCATATGCTCAAAATTCATACCCTACTTTCCACCCATCCTTTAAGTATGTCTTCTTTCTTATTCTTTTTCTTCTTATTTATTGATTTTTTTTTATTTTTTTTTCACAAGAACCTGAGGGAATTGTATATGTAAATCTGAAATTTATAGAAGGGAACATTTGGAACACTGGAACATCTAGTCTGGCCACCTGTTTATTGGATGCAATTGCAACATGCTCTGAATCAGTAAAAAGATTTTGTATAGCATTTAGAAAAATATTTAACCTCATCTAAAGTGAATCACTGTACCAATGAATCTATTGACCATATTGACTTGTTCTTTCAAGGTCTCTCTAATTTACCTTTTATTAGATGGTAATCATAAGAAATAATAAATATTGGTACCACATATTGCAAAGTGATTTTTAGAAGACTAGCTTGCACCTTTCAAGTGTTTTTGACCCAATGTGAACCTCGAGGAATAAAATTATCCAGTAGGGTGACAGTTCTTTGCCACCCAGTAATCATCTTTATTGATTTCTCTTCTGTCTTCCAAAGGTTTTATAGAAATTGCATTAGAAAAAAGGTGTTATCTGTGTTACACTATTTTCCTAGTGTTTAAATCCCTCTCCTCGCCCTGAGTTTGTATTGTTCTGAGAATAAGAGACTTCACTTAACCTCTTCATTTCAATAGCTGACTTTCAGCAATGTTGTTTTTTTTTCTGAAGAGTGAGGCTGTTTCTTTAATCCACATCTTTAACAAAAAAAGTACCAGTAAGCTTCAACCTTTGAAAGTGGGACATTTGGTTTTCACACCAGATGTTCACCTGCCAATCACATGTGGAGGGAGCACACCATATCTTTCCTGCACTGGGAGTGTAGACTGTGGTCTTTAACATACTTAGTTGATTAATTCCTAATTTTCTTGCAGGAAAATTCTGAAATTCTTGTTTCACAGCAATAGCAAATCAATTTAAAGTAAAAATATAATAACATATATACTTCAATATCATTAATATTCTAAAAATCCAATAAATCTGTGTGGATGTTGGTTGTTTGCTTCTTTTGGTTTGTTTGGGTTTACTTGTTTTTTTGTTGGTTTGAGGGGGTTTTTGTTTGTTTGTTTGTTGGGGTTTTTTTTAAGCCTTAAACATCTCTTATACCTTCCCCTGATAGTTGTTACAAAGAGCTAATGAACTGTCTTCAGTTTCAGATTGCTTTAAGAAAAGCAGACTTAATGCTCATTAAATTCACATTCCTCTCTTCCCTTCATTTTTCTTTCAGATAGGGTTTACAACACAAAAAAAAAAAACCTGGACCCTGTTTTTCTGGTTAGCACGCAGGTGCCTACCCCATAGGGATAAAGACACCACACAAGCCAACCTTCTAGCAGTGTCTGGTCGAGCAATCGCACATGTTGCACACAATTCCACACATTCCTAGCAGTGTCCGGCAGGGAAACTGCTCAGTTGTTCAACCCCTTGCAAGAGGTATTTTCTGAACGCTTTTGGTGTCCAAACGTTTAATTCAGATGCCTGAAGAGGTATTATTTTATTGCCTTACATGAATGTAGCCCATGTCCATTAATGGGTCTGGACTTCAGCAGCCAAGACCATTCAAGTCCATCAAAGTCTGCCTGTGCTTACCTGTACTCTGATACACTCACTGTATGTACAGCATATTAATGATTTCCATTCTTTTTCAGCTGACTGAAAGGAGCTAGCTGAATATCATACTGTGGGAAATTATTATAGGAATATTTTTATTTATTTTAGTAAGATTCATAGTGATTTAATACATCTCATACAGAGATGCCTTAGGAAAGTTACCAGGGGATCTCTAAAATGGCAGTATATTTGGGAAACATAAAAAGCCCTCTTCACAGGGCACACTTAAACTGCTTTTCTAGGTCATTAGGCTTATCAAAAACATATAAGAAAACAGGTTGGTTTTACTTCACACCTAAGTGAAACATTCTTAATTTTTAAAACCATTTTTCTCTTCTGCTCATTTCCACTATTTACTGCATCCCTAAGGTTATAAATTCTGCTGTCTTGGTTACTACTTTTTCTTTCTTCTACGTAAAATCTCTCTTGGGTTCAGAAATAAGGGAGACTGCTACAAGACAAACACACTGAGCTGGCATATGGCTTGCGGCAATTAATCTACATTTTCTGATACTATAAATCTCTATTTATATAAATAGAAGAAAGGTCAGCAGAGCTGTTAATGAAGTCTGCCTCACTGCAGTCAGTATTCATTCAAGACACATCTAGAACTGCTATCTCTCTTCTGCATAACTCACTTTATCAACTTGGCGGGAGCTAATATTTTCAATGATAAAGAGGCTGAAGAGAAAACCTTTTTCACCAACCATTTTTGCTCTTATATATTAATCTTTTTACTTCCATTTTTGCATTGCCTTTACTTGTTATTTTTAATTTTCTTACCATGAACATTGTTTTCTGACTTTCCTTTCAGAACAGCTGTATTTTTTATTAATCCTGATATCTGAAGAAGGTAATTCTTTCCACAGTGATCATCTTCTAGAAACAAAGCATATCCTGTAAGAATTAGTCCAGCAAAATGTCTTCAAATATTATGTGTATTACGTGTCCCTAATGGTACAAAAGTAACTGGATTAATTCTAATAAACTTGTCTCAAGATTATTTTTAAAGGAGACAGAAAACATAGAATAACATTTTCTCAGCCAGATTGCTATTTGAATGACATTAGATTGTTTTATTTTCTCACAAATGGATTAATTTCAGGCATCAGGAGGGAAGGCACTTTCTAAGTAAGAAAAAAAAGGCAGTTGGGGGACAAGTTAAAACCACTAATTTTCAGCAATACCTCATCCGGCTTTGTTGACCACAGCTGAAGATGACTGAAAACCTTGTCTACTGCTATAAATGGAACTCATTATGTAAATAACACTGGAATAAACTGGTTGGTTTTTTTTTTTTTTTACAGAAGCATTGCTGACTGAGCGAATGAAAATATTGTTCTCGATCATGTCAAAAAGCTTATTTCTCAGTCTGCATGAAGCCAAATAATACAAAAAGGCTGCATTTCTTCATGTGCTTTTCAAGTGATAAATACAAAGAGTTTTTTAATCCTCTGTGTAAAAAGGTAGAGTTGTTGTAGCAGGATGGTCAAATGATACCAAGTATTTTGGAAAAAGTAGCCTTGCAAATTGGGCATGTAACTTCTAATTAGATTGGATTTATCTTACAATACATTAATTTCTATGACAATAACAAATATAGAAATTAACAATGAAAACCTACATTACAATAAAGTAATCAAATAACTCCTATATTTTCAAATTAATTTAAAAATATTTTAAAAATAGAAATAAGCTCATTTTTCATTTCCACTACTAAAAATATTTGAAAATGTTTTCTTCCTAAAGTAAAAAGTTTTGGTTTTCTTTAATGTACATTTTAAACTGTGTGATATGGGGTATGTTTTGTTTTAACATCCACCCTGATTTTTTTACATAATTTATTGAATGGGAAAATATAGTAAACTGATGTTTTTTCTAAATGCAGGGACAGAACAAGGAAGCTCAGCCTAAAATGTCTTTAGGGGTCAACTGCTGAGGTGAGTAGCTCGAGAGAGGACACCTTCAACACCTGAGTGGGGGGGAAGCTCAGCGTCCAGGAGCCTCAACTCAGACCGGCGAGAGTAACCGAGGGAGCCTCAAGTCCTCGACAGGACTTTCTGTCATGGTTTAAACCAAGTCCCCCAACTCCCGGAGAGTTAGGAAGGAAAATCCAAAGAATGTAGCCCCCACGGATTGAGATAAGAACGGTTTTATTGCTAAGGCATAACACAGAATCACCACTGCCATTACCACTACAAATAATAATGATACAGCAAACAACGAGCGAAGAGAATACAACACCCCACCAGCCACCAACCCATAACTCACTCCACCCTGCCTGGCCGAGCACCATGTGCTCCCTCCTCCATTTTCCTCTAGAGCCCTACCCTCCAGCTTTCTCCTTCCCAGTATGCATCCTGGGCATCATGTGCTATGGCATGGAATACCTCATTAGCTAGCCTGGGTCAGGTGTCCTGTCTCTCCTTCCTCCCAGGCCTCCCCTCCTCCACCTGGCTGGAAAAAAACCTTGAACAAAAACACCCTCAAAACATGCTCAAACCATGATATTATCCACCCCTTATTCCATACCATTCACGCCATGCCCAGATCCCACATTTTCAATACACCATCACTCCTAAGTCCACCCCTCGATCATGAGACATCTCTGTGTTGCATCTCTGGAATGATGGCCTGAAGTATCTGGGCCCACCAGGCTCAAAATCATTCACTGTCCCCTTCAGCAGTTCTACAGCTTGCTGCTGGGGACTCCATACAGCTGCCTTCCACTTCCAATGCTTCCAAAGCACTGGAGGGGCCCAGTGGATCAGATACCTGGCCATACTGTCCCACATGCCCAGCCACTCATGACTGTACAGCCTTGGGGACAGTCTACTGGTGCTCCTATGTACTTGTCTAACCTTAGACAAGACCCAAACCTGACTCTGCTTAACTTTTGCGACTGGGGCTGATGTAGCTGCCCTGCTTGCCAGTTCTCCCACCACCAGCTTCTCTTCTCCTGAGTCCGGATCTTCCTTATCTGCCTTGCTGGGAAATGCTGCGTGGTCTCCTGTATCCTGCTGGGGCTCGGCGAGTGACTTCCGGGGAATATTCTCGGATGCTGCGGGGTTCAGAACGGCGGCAGGACTCGGTTCCTCCAGTGCCTTGCTGGGAAGTGCTGCGTGGTCTCCTGCATCCTGCTGGGGGCCGGCGGGCGACTTCCGGGGGACACTCTCGGCCGTCGGAGGGTTGGGAACAGCCGCGGGACTCACCCCCCCCGCTGCCTGATCCCGCTGCTCAGCTACCGCCCTGCTCCGCTCCTCCCCCGCCTGCTCCCGCTGCTCTGCCACAGCCGTTTGGCTCCCCGTGCCGCTCTCCCTGGCAGCCTCAGCTGCCGGCAGCTCCACAGGCCGCTCCTTCCTGGCTTCACGCAGCTCCACGCAGACGACGACGAGGATAAGGACAAGGACGGTGAAGAGCAGCGGGACGGCCTGGTACAAGTCCGAGTCCACGGCCACGTCCATCCCCCCCTGCTGCCGGAGCCCCACCGTATTACAAGCCTCCGACACAAAGTACAGTAAAACAAAAGCTTTAGCCCAAGCCCCATGATCGACAAACACAAACACATCCAATCCATATACAAAGTACCTGGCAAAGTCCCAAAACCGCGAGATCCAGAGAAAAACCTCTAAGAGCCAATAAATCAGCATTGTGACTAGAGACCATAAATCTGCTCAGATCTGTTCTTATCTCAAACCCTCAGGCCCCATGTTGGGCGCCAAAAATGTCGTGGTTTAAACCAAGTCCCCCAACTCCCGGAGAGTTAGGAAGGAAAATCCAAAGAATGTAGCCCCCACGGATTGAGATAAGAACGGTTTAATTGCTAAGGTATAACACAGAATCACCACTGCCATTACCACTACAAATAATAATGATACAGCAAACAACAAGTGAAGAGAATACAACACCCCACCAGCCACCAACCCATAACTCACTCCACCCTGCCTGGCCGAGCACCATGTGCTCCCTCCTCCATTTTCCTCTAGAGCCCTACCCTCCAGCTTTCTCCTTCCCAGTATGCATCCTGGGCATCACGTGCTATGGTATGGAATACCTCATTGGCGAGCCTGGGTCAGGTGTCCTGTCTCTCCTTCCTCCCGGACTCCCCTCCTCCACCTGGCTGGAAAAAAACCTTGAACAAAAACACCCTCAAAACATGCTCAAACCATGATACTTCCCAGGAGCCGGCGGCTCAGTGACGCCAGCAGCTGACTCACAGGGGGCGGAGCCAGGGGGGGCGGTGGCAGCCCTGAGTGGGTAAAAAGCTGCCCCAGGGAGTTCGACGGCGAAGTTTGCAGGAGGCTGGGCATTTGCCTTATGGCTGGGGCCGGGTCTGGGAGCTCTGACGTGGTGGTGGCCAGCTTAGGCACCCAGACAGAGCCGATGAGAGGGAAGGCTGCAGTGCAGACCTCGGAGTGCAGAGAGTACCTGCACTGGTCTTGTGAGGGGAGGGTGCACAATGGGCAGGACTGCACTCAGTGCCTCGTGGTGGAGTTGTCTTGCAGCAGGGGCTGAGCTGCGGGATGCTATCAATAGGCTGCAAGATGTCAGGAAAGCTGAGAGGAAGCAACACTGCTTGCTTCAGGCACAAACTATGCAAGGGCCTCAAACATCCACTGTAGCTCATGGAGTAAAAAAGGAGGCCGTTAAACCAGGAAGCTGAGAAATAGAAACAACAACAACAAAAAAAAAAAAAAAGGGAGGAAGAAGACATGTAAAAGCGAGGAGCTTCCTCTGAAATCTGATGTCCCCACCCAGAAAAGCTCTCTTCAGAAGCCTCTTCAGGAACCTGCTTAGTATGGTTCCATGGGATATAGCCCTAGAGGGCAGGGGGGTCCCAAGACTCTTGGTTAATATTCAAGGATCACCTGCTACAAGCTTAGGAGTGTTGCATCCCAACTAGAATGAAGTGCAGCAGGAGGGCCTGGAGACCTCCTTGGATGGATAAGGGGCTGCTGAGGAAACTTGGAAGTTAAAAAGAAGCTTATAAAAGGTGGAAGCAAGGACAGGCGACCTAGGAAGAATACAGGGATGTTGTCAGGGAAGCTAGGGACTGGGTTAGAAAAGCTAAAGCCCTGTTAGAGTTAAACTTGGCTAGGGATGCTAAAGATAACAGGATGTTAAAGATAACAGGAAGGGATTTTATAGGTATGTAGCGGCTACAAAACAGATGGATGACCCAGGGAATTACAGACCAGTCAGTCTCACCACTGTGCCTGGCAAAATCTTGGAGCAGATTCTCCTGGAAGGCATGCTAAGGCACAGAGAAACAACAAGGTGGTTGGTGACAGCCAGCATGGCTTCACTAAAGGAAATCCTGCCTGACCAGTTTGGTGGCCTTCTATGATGGGGCTACAGAACTGATGGACAGAGGTACAGAAGTGGATACAATTTCCCAACTCAGAAGACTTGGGAAGGAAGGTGTCATCTCTCTTTGGAAAAGTCAGGTTATCTGTCCTCTGCACCACTAGACATATGCATAGAATACTTCTGTACATGAAGGAGGGTGGAGTACCAGCCTTGGTCAGCAGCCAAGCCACTCACATAGCCATTTGCTCACTCACCCTACCCAGGGGGATGAGGGGGGAAAAAATAAAGAAAATAAAAAAGCAAGAAAACTCATGGGTCAAGATAAAGGTAGTTTAAGAGGTAGAGGAAAGAGGAAAAGAAGCAACAAAATCACCATCTCCCACAGGCAGACAGATGCCCAGCCATTCTTTGAACACTGCCCACCTTTGCCCACTGCCCACTTTCACCCAAACTGCCTTTTTCACCACTCTGGGTTTTTTTTGGCATTATATGGCATGGAATATCCCTTTAGCCAGTTTGGGTCAATTGTCTCAGCTGTGTGCCCTCTCCATGTCTTGCCCACCCCTATCCTACTTACTGGGGGAACAAGTGTGAAAAAGAGAAAGCCCTGATGATGTGCAAGCACAGTTTGGGGACTGCCAAAACATCAGTGTGTTATTAACAGAGATTTAGCCACAAATCCAATACACAGAACTATATGGGCTCCTATGAAGAAATTTAACACCAACCCAGACATAATCAGGACAAGGATGTTGTTTCATATTATGACCACATCTGATGTATCTGACTATACCAAAAGACATATCTTATGCTCTCCTCTTCCGCTTCACTAAGCCTAATGGCATTTATTCCCAGCCTTGTCCTCATATCAGATCTTCTGGCTGTATGAAGCTGATTAGAGTGTGTAAACAAGTGTGTAGGTGAGTGAATACGTAATTGGTCTCTTTTACTTTAGGTTGGTTAGGTGACCTGCATGTAAGACACAGAAAAAAGTAAGATCAACCCTTTCACTGGAAATTGACAGCTGTACTGGATAGAGAAAAATGGAAAACTTCATGTTGCTCTTTTTGAGTTGGCTGCCAAAGTATATGGCTGAAAAGAGGTTAGGTCTCATTAGGAAGGATGTGGGGAGTAAGGGAATAAGCTGAGGAAAAATCCTCAAATAGTGAGAACCAGAAGGCAGTTAAAAACTGAAAGATACAACTAAGTGATGAAAACTATTTTATTCTTAGGAAATTGCTACAAGGCAGTGATTTGCAGGTTCTAAAGAACCTCTTTTCAGTGGTGCACAGAACTGTGTTTAAATTGAAAGGGTACCATACCTGTTTTCTTTGCCATTGTATTTAATAAAATAATGATTTGGCTAATTCAAGTGCTTTGTTAGGAATTCAGAAAGTTACTGTCTCTGTTGCCTTCAATAATGTATTAAAATTTTTCTCATGGTAACTAATGTTGAGAAAAAATATACAGATTGACTGTTTTTCCTTCCACAGGGAAAAACAAAGAAACAAATAGGTCATAGTGCAGAAAGCAGAAGGAGTATGAAGATTAAAGAAGATTGCCAAGCAGAAATAATAAAAAGCTGCATACTGGTTTACAGAAAAAACAGGGTGGGTGAGATGGTTAATCTAGGAGGGCTGCTGTGAGAATAAAGAGAAGAGCACAGCTGCCTTTCACTGCAGTCCCAAGCTTCTTATGGAATGATTTAACTTAAATAGCAGTGATGTGATGTCTTTTCTGTTCTCTGAATATAACAGTATGGTCCAGGAGCTAGCACAGCTTTTAGTATATCACAGTGAATCTTTTAACGCATGATGATTCCCAAGTGCAGCAATTTTTCCACCATTTTGTTTCCTGACCTTGCAAATTTGGAATACTTCTGTAGTAGCCAGTTTTTGTCTCACCACAAAATATGCCATTTGACAGAGAAATAACGAATTCTGTCAAGCAAGTTGAAATTCATTGTCTGTTGTAGCTACGTGCATGTAAGCAAACCAGTGAAATATTTCTTGTGTTAGGCATTGCAAACTAATTCTCACCAGAACTAAAACATTGATGTTTGGCTTTTGTAGTCTTTATGATTATGGTTTGGGGCTTTTTTTTGAGGGTGGGGTTTGTTTTTTTTTTCAACCTATTAATTTTTCTGTCCGCCTATTTTCATTTCCAGAGCATGCCTTCTCACTTTGTTCATTATTTTATTAACTGAATTTTCCTTCTACAATGACTTTGATGCCAACATGCACAGAAGATACTTTGTCAGATTGATAACACGAATATGAGAAATAAGAACTAATATGGGTTGATTTTGAGGTACTGTATTTCTTGTTCCTGTTATTGGTTTTGATCCTTTTTAAGAACATTAGGAAACAATAAATCTATTAATAACCCTTTCAATAACTGCAGGACATTTGGTAAAATCTAGCACTCTTCAGCACAGAGGGACATCTGGTCACTTTTAAACTGAGCACTGACAACACTTGCCATCTGATTAAACACAATATATTGTGAGTTTTCACCAGAATTATGCATTGTGTGTATCACACGTCTACAATTTCTATAACAGAAGCTTGAGGATAGCTCCCAGGAAAAGGCAAAGGCATTCTGGTGATGTAAACACCGATGACATTTGAGTTTTATGTCCAAGAGGGAGATGACAGTAGGATACTACTGACAATACTGGGCTACTTGGCTGCTGCGGCTCATTGGCAGCGGAATGGCGGCATGGGGCGGGGGTGCAGAGAACTCCTTCAACATCCTGGACCTGGCGAAGTACACCAAGAACCAGCCTTGGTGGCGCAAGGTCTTCACCCCCAGCTTGGCGTTGAGCGCTGACAAGTACAACATGGCCACAGAGCTGCTGATTTTAGGGGTCACAGGATGGGGTACTGGATTTGTCTTCCAAAAAGTTGGAACACTGGCAGCGACAGCGGTGGGAGGTGGCATTTTCCTACTTCAGATTGCAAATCACACAGGATACATCAAAGTGGACTGGGAGTTGAACAAAGCCAAGCAGCAGCTGAAATTTCACAGCAGTGGTAATAAAATGTCTCCAGAAGTGAAAAGCAGAGTGGATGAGGTGGTCATATTTCTGACGAAGAATGTTATTGTGACTGGAGGGTTTGCTGGAAGATTCTGGCTCAGAATGGCAGCCTAACCTAGTCTGAAGTGAGGTGTGTTTCCTACCAGGGGCAAGGATCAGTGATGTTGCAGAGAGGCTGCATGGTCTAGTAAGTCCCACTGACTGTTACTGACTTCTACTTGTCCATGTGGGTACTAGTGATACAGATAGCAGCAGCCTGGAGAACATTAAGAGAGACTAAGGAGCCCTGGGAGAGGTGGTTAGGGACTCTGGAGCTCAGACTGTCTTTTCGTCAATTCTCCAGGGAAAAGGGAAGGACCTTAAAATGGCTAGGAGGATTGGCCAGGTTAATAAATGGTTAGAACTGTGGTGTCATAGTCAGGGTATATAGAACATGAGACTCAATTTAATAGGCCAAGTCTACTGGAGGCTGGTGGAACTGGTCTGACAATTAAGGGGAAGATCAGTTTTGGTAGGAGGCTTGCCAAGCTGGTAAAGGAAGCTTTAAACTAGATGTGGTGGGGGAGAAGGGCAACATTCCATCCCAATACACCCAGTAAGTTGCCAGCAACTATAATAAATCCTCAGAGCAATGTAGAGATATTCCAGCCTCTCCAGCCAATGAGCTGGCTTCATTTGGAGCTTGGCTCGGATAGCTCTATAGTATGGGGAACAAACAAGAAGAATTGGAGTTGTGTGCATGTCTACAGGGTTATGATATAATAGGCATCACAGAAACATGGTGGGATGGCTCCCATGACTGGCGTGTTGAAACGGAAGGTTATAGGCTCTTTAGAAAAGACAGGCATGATAGACGAGGAGAGGGCGTTGCTATTTATATTAGGGGTAAGCTGGAGAGTATGGAACTCTGTCTGGGGACAGTCAACAGAGAGTTTGTGGGTCAGGGTTAAAGAGAGAGCAGCGATGGGAGACATTATTGTGGGAATCTGTTACAGCCTGCCTGATCAAGAGAACTCTGTGGATGAAGTACTCTAGAGACAGATAGGAGCAGCCTCATGCTCGCTGGTCTTTGTCTTCATGGGGGACTTCAACGACCCTGATATCTGTTGGAGGGAAGGTACGGCCTGGCATAAGCAATCCAGTAGGTTCCTCGATTGTGTGGAAGACAATTTCCTTCTGCAAGCAATAGAGGCGCAAACAAGGAGAGGTGCCCTGCTTGACCTCATGCTCATCAAACGGGGAAGGGTTGTTAGGAAGTGTGATGCTCCAGGGCAGCATTGGTTGTAGCGATCATGAGATGATCGCGTTTGTGATCCTCAGGATAGTGAGAAGAGCGTGTAGCAAGCTCACTGCCCTGGACTTCAGGAGAGCAGACTTAGGCCTCTTCAGGAACCTGCTTAATATGGTTCCATGGGATATAGCCCTAGAGGGCAAGAGGGCCCAAGACTGTTGGTTGATATTCAATGATCACCTACTACAAGCTCAGGAGTGTTGCATCCCAACTAGAAGGAAGTGCAGCAGGAGGGCCTGGAGACCTCCATTAATGGATAAGGAGCTGCTGAGGAAACTTGGAAGTTAAAAAGAAGCTTATAAAAGGTGGAAGCAAGGACAGGCTGCCTTGGAAGAATATAGGGATGTTGTCGGGGAAGCTAGGGACCGGGTTTAGGAAAGCTAAGGCCCAGTTAGGATTAAACTTGGCTAGGGATGTTAAAGATAACAGGAAAGGATTCTATAATTACATTGCAAATAAAAGACAGACTAAAGGCAGCATGGGCCCTCTCTGAAAGCTGTCAGGAGATCTGGTTACCCTGGATTTGGAGAAGGCTAAGGTTCTTCATTACTTCTTTGCCTCCATCTGCACTTGCAAATATCCTGACCACACCACCAAGGTCTTGGAAAGCAGATGCAGGGACTGTGAGAATGAAGACCCTGGGCCCACTGTACGAGAGGATCTGGTTTGAGACCATCTTAAGAACCTGAAAGTGCACAAGTCCATGTGACCTGATGAAATCCATACACGGGTCCTGAAGAAGTTGGCAAATGAAGTTGCAAAGCCACTGTCCATCATATTTGAAAAATCATGGCTGTCAGGTGAAGTTCCTGATGACTGGAAAAAGGGAAATATAGCCCCCATTTTCAAGAAGGGGAAAATGGATGACCTGGGGAACTACAGACCAGTCAGTCTCACCTCCATGCCTGGCAAAATCTTGGCACAGATTCTCCTGGAAGGCATGCTAAGGCACATGAGAAATAACAAGGTGGTTGGTGACAGTCAGCATGGCTTCACTAAGGGGAAATCCTGGCTGACCAATCTGGTGGCCTTCTATGATGGGGCTACGGAACTGATGGACAGGGGTAGAGCAGTGGATGTCATTACCAAGACTTGTGCAGAACGATCCACACTACGCTGCACGACATCAATTTGATAGGTAGACCACTTGGTGGATAAAGATCTGGCTGCATGGCTACATGCAAAGAGTTGTGGTCAATGGCTCAATGTCCGGCTGGAGACCAGTAACAAGTGGTGTCCTTCAGGGATCAGTGTTGGGACCCATCTTGTTTCACATCCTTGTTGCTGACATGGGCAGTGGGATTTAGAGCGCCCTCAGCAAGTTTGTTGATGACATGAAGTAGAGTGGTTCGGTTGATACACTGGAGGGAGGGAATGCCATCCAGAGGGACCTTGACATGTTTGTGAGTTGGGCTGATGCCAACCTCATGAAGTTGAACCATGCCAAGTGCAAGGTCCTACACCTGTGTGGGAGCAATCCCAGGCTCAGGTTGGGCAGAGAAGAGATGCAGAGCAGCCCTGCGGAGAAGGACTTGAGGGTATTGGCCGATGAGAAAATGAACATGAGCCAGCAGTGTGCACTTGTGTAGTGGTTTAAAACAAACCGCACAGAGCTTGTGCAGTCACTCCCCCCTCCCCCTCCCCCCTTGCTCCCCCAACTCCTGGAGAGCTGGGAAGGAGAATGCAAAGAATTTAGCCACCACGGGTTGAGATAAGAACAGTTTAATAAATTAGGTATAACACAAATCACTACTGCTACTACTACTACTACTAATGATAAAGGAAATAATAAGTGAAGAGAATACACCACCTCACCAGCCACCGACCCATAACTCACCCCACCCTGCCTGACCGAGCACTGACCAATACCTCCTCCAACCCCCAGAGTACCAGCCATTCCGGGTTACTCTCCGTTACATCCTGGGTATGACATGCTACGGTATGGAATACCTCTTTGGCTACCCTGGGTCAGGTGTCCTGTCTCCACCTTCCTCCCTGCCTCCCCTCCTTCCCTGGCAAAGCATGAGGCTCAGTCTTTGGACAAACCAAACATTTGAGCAGTAACTCAAAACATACGTGCTATCAGCAACCATTCTCAGCCCGAAAGTCAAAACACAGCACTGCATCAGGTACCAAGAAGGAGAAAAAATTACTGCTACTGCTGAACCCAGGACAGCTTGCAGCCAAGAAAGGCAACCGTATCCTGAGCTGCATCAAAAGGAGCGTGACCAGCAGGTCAAAGGAGGTGATCCTGCCCCTCTACTCTGCTCTCGTGAGACCTCACTTGGAATATTGTGTGCAGTTCTGGTTTCAACATCAAAAGGACATGGAACTGTTGGAACAAGTCCAGAGGAGGGCCGCAGGATGATCAGGGGACTGGAGCACCTCCCGTATGAAGACAGGCTGAAAACGTTGGGTCTGTTCAGCCTGGAGAAGAGAAGGCTGCGTGGAGACAGCAGCCTTCCAGTATCTGAAGGTGGCCTACAATATTGCTGGGGAGGTACTCTTCATTATGGACTGTAATGATAGGAGAAGAGGTAACGGTTTAAAACTTAAACAGCGGATGTGTAGATTGGATATAAGGAAGAAGTTCTTTACTGTGAGGGTGGTGAGGCACTGGAATGGGTTGCCCAGGGAGGTTGTGAATGCTCCATCCCTCGTGGTGTTCAAGACCAGGGTGGATAGAGCGTTGGGTGACATGTTTTAGTGTGAGGTGTCCCTGGCCATGGCAGGGGGTTTGGAACTAGATGATCTTAAGGTCCTTTCCAACCCTAACTATTCTATGATTCTAATCCAGTTTCATGTATTTCTGCTAGTCTAGGAACAGAACCCAGCGTTTTTCAAATGCCTTCTCATATTTTATAAATGTCTTAGGATAAAATATAGTTTGATATGAGAAGATCCAGAGGAGCAGCAACTTTTCAGGGGCTTCTTTCACTGTGAAGTCAGCTTTGAAGGAGTTTTAAAACAGTAAAGAGAAAAAATATAGGTCACAATTTAGTATCTAACTGCACAGGACAGAATAAGAAAATCATTAGGTTTTGTCATTTTCATATTATAAAATCCTTCTAAATCAAGAGTGATACCATATTTTTAATGATTCATTTTTCATTATTAAAAATACAATAAGCATTTATATTTAATATGTTGTGGTCTATTTATAGAGGATTTTTGTACATTAAAACATACTGAAACATGTTTTGAATTACCTTATATTTCTCTACAAAATTCTTATGGTAGCTCCACTAGGATTTCGCTTTCAGTTTTACAGCTGCTCTGAATCTTAACACTGACATCTATTATAAGAGAACTTAATTCCTAAAAAGTCGCTAAAAACTCTCAGCTATGTCATGGGCAAGGTTTCATCGAAGAACAAGAGACAGTAATGACTCTTCTGAAAAGAAGAAAAACTGAGAAAAAAACCAAATATGACTTCAGGTTTCCAGTTTTTTAACAGTGCATGCTAGTTTTGATAGACTTTTTCATTATCAGATGGTAAATCAATCCAGTGACAAGCCTTTAATATGCGATTCCTCTACTTAAGAGTATATGTGTGATGGAACCCTTGAATTTGTGCATAATTAGTGCTCCACAGCCTTCTCTTTTTCTAACACCCACTCAATGTTAAAATATTTTTGTATTAAGTTGAAAAATAAGCCAAAAAATAGATGATAGCTCCTGCTAAAGCTTGAGAAAGATAAAACAGGAATGATCATAGAATCATAAAATAGTTTGGGTTGTAAGGTGTTTTTGAAAATCATCTAGTTGTAGCACCCCTGCCTAAGGCAGAGACACCTTCCACTAGACCAGGTTGCTCCAAGCCTCATCCATCCTGGCCTTGAACATTGCCAGGGAAAGGGCATCCACAGCTTCGCTGGGCAGCCTGTTCCAGTGTCTCACAACCCTCACAGTGAAAAATTTCTTCCTAATATCTCGATTTACCTTCTTTCAGTTTAAAACCATTACACCTTGTCCTATCACTACTTGCTTTTATAAAAATATTTGTGAATATTTCACAAATATCATAGATTAAAACATAATTCGGTATGACAAGATCCAGAGAGGAGTAACTTTTCAATGTCTTATTAGGGTTTGATAAAGAGGAGGAGTCAATTGTAAGTAAATAAATTCAGTGATTTTTATCCATCAGACTGTACTGAGATTAAATTGTGTGCCCTTTAATTGCTTGATGGAATTTCTGTCCCACTGAAATCAGAGTCCAGCAAAGATGTAAATTGCCAATTCAGCCAATAATGACTAGCTGCATGACCACATACAATGGATTTATCAAAGAATTGTTATTTTCCAGTTCCAGGTTTCTCTGCTTGGCAAAAACATAACTCAGAAATTGACTACGACAGGGAAGAAAAGAAGTGAATTATCAATTTTTCTGGCAAGGAAGCAGAACTCTATTTCAGTAAATACCTTGTACTTTTATTTTTTCAGCATCTGAACTACTTCACCTGAAAATATTTTGCTTCACTCTTCCCTGAAACACATCTTTGTTTTTAGTTTCAAAGTGTCAAAAATGTTTCATTCATTGAGTCATAGATAAATATTTTCTATGCATAATTAGACATTTATTCATTGGTGGATTTTGAAATTGGGACCATGGTCCTGAGAACAATTTGGAAGTGAAAGATCATCAGTGCAGACTGGAGCACAACAGTTAAGAAGTGTCAGATGCGTTGGATCATTGAAGAGACTGCTGGTATGATGTTCACACTGGTATGCCCTTTGGGAAGGGGAATCTTCATTCTTCCCTGCCAGCAGCACACAGTCAATTACACTAAACTTGAAGGATGCATAGGCAACTAACTGTCACCATATGTTTGTTTCAGTTGAAAGGGCAAAGTATCTCAACAAATTTGATTTTATACAAAGAGATTTATAATGTTTTCTAGTAAGATATCAGGATCAATCATCCTCATTACAGAGAAGACATGGTCAGAAAGAAGGCCTCTCAATTTAAATCTATGGAAAAGGCAGTGGGAACACATCTGGCATATCCATGCCGCTGAAGCTTTTTTTTACTACATTGGTCAAGTCGAAACCACCATCCAAGCTAGGATTACCACCCAGCCGTGAGAGTGTGCATAGCTTCATTGACACATTACCAGCTACTCTCAAGCTGTCAGATCCTTTCAAACTATGAATAATAGCCAGGACTTATTCACGTGGCAGCAGAGAATCCTCATCCTAAAGGGACAAATTATATTTGTTTCTGTTTCCTAGTGATTTGCTGAAGGAGCTAATCCTAGAGTCCTCAGAACTTTTCTCACAGCATCAAAAGCAGAAAGTTGAAGATACAATTTTAGTTGCCTGACCTTTGAGGGAAAAGAGTCAGGCCAGACCAACTCTGTTTATGTTTCCCAGTCAGGGGAAGAGTGACAAGACTGGTAAGGGTATTAGAATCATCAGTTTTGCAAATGGGAGTAAATTGTCTGTTTTGCATTATGCTGACCACTACACAGAACAACAATTTTTATTCCCTTATTTCTCCTGGAAGAATTGTTGCTTGCTGCTGAGCAGTGATGAAGCTAGATATAAATTAAAGCTGAGTAAGAAGAAATGTGTGTGTGAGGACAGACATGATGAGTATTTTCACAGTTGAGGCCCAATAAACGGGAGACCTGGTGTTCTGCTGATCCAGAATCAGTGCCAGGTCTCATTGTAAGACTTTGAAGGTTACATTTTTCATTCAGAAGTTAGTGATTGTTTCATTAATCCATGGTGGGAACATAATTTGGTCCTACCTATAGATGATGCTGATATGTCCTTTGGGACATTTATACTGGAGAGCTTTGTCACTGAAAAGCCCTTGGTGTGAATTGGGCATTCTGGGTGGACCTCATCAGTCTAGAGTCTTTTTTGTAACCTTTTCACTAACAATGCCAGATGAAGCAAGATCAAGGAATGTATCAAAAGATTGTGGTATGCTGGAACTCTTACAATGGTGGTCATTATGGTACCTGCTGGAAGCAAGTAGAAAAGCATAAATACAACAAAGGCTTTACCATAGTACTGAAAGAACTTGTACTAGAGTAGCTTAAGAGCTTCACTATATAGTGTAAATTTGTGGCTTATAGAAATAAGTTAAATATGCAGTTTAGATGTACTGTATGGCATAATTACTTCTCAGGCCTCTCTGCAACAATATTTGTTAGCTATATTTTTCAGATTTCTCCTGCTGAATAGGTCATTTTTTTCTTGACCAGGATTACTTAAAGGCAGCTTTTGTTCTGCCTCATGTCTACTGTGATGGCACAAAGATTTAATCTTTGTATTTTTAGTTGCTCACATCCCAGTAAGCTGATGCTTACAGCAATTTCCAAGTCAAAAATAGCATCACAACAAAATAATCACTCATTCTGAAATACGCTTTTCTCTTTTCCTTTTATATCTCTGTTTCTTTGATGTTGGTGGCCAAACCCTTCATTGTGTCTGTAATTAACATGACTTACTGAAAGTATTCTCCCTTCTTGCTTCCTTGAAAGCTACATTTGGACAAACTTTAAGCGGATGTCATTTTCTAACAATACCCTTTAGCTGTTACTATTTTCTTTGAAATACTGTAAAAGAGAAGTTTAGTCAAATAACTTGATGGACTGGAACCATATTTAATAGTGACCTGCTTCTATGTATTTTCTTGTAATGGCAGTCATTAAACAGATGCACTAAGTATTAAACTTGTCAGCAAACTAATATATATTAATGGCATTTATTTGTGGAATACTCCTGCTGAACACTTTCTAGCTTAAAAGATCTATACTTCCGTGCACACTACATGAGGCATTTGAACTGGAGAGATCTGTTAACTGAAGCTTACACAACTATGAATATATGTCAGTCCATGAGCAGCCCAGCTTCTCTGTAGTGAGAATTTTTCATTATTTGCACTTGTTAACAGTAAGCTGATTCAGACCATACAAGGATCAAAGATACCTTGAAAACTCCTGTAAAAATGCAATATTGTGAAAAAATCGCTGTGAGCCTTTAGATAGCAGAAAAGTATTGAAAGTGATATTTAAACAGTGACATAATACAAGAAACCTGGCAAATTAAACTGAACAGTTGCACAGAAATGTTTAGTCTGTCTATTTCCACACAATGAAATTCTCTGCAGTGATTTATCTGCAAGTGTCTCCATAAAACTGTAGCTCAAATTGTAAGTCCTCCTTTTGATTTTAGCTGAAATGTCATATTAGGTGGAGAACAGAAGGAAATATTTTGCTTCGGATCATGGGCGCAGCTGCCTTTGCAGCAAGGGAGCTTAATTCTGGCAAGAAGAAACCTCTGTATATGGTTTATAACAACAGCTTTTCCTTGGACTGAAGCATCAGCCTGACCTTTCAAGGACTAGGTTCCGGCATATTTATTTTCCCTATTTCTCCAGAATCTAATGCTGACCTCAGTGTGGATGCCAGTGGCTACAGCAGAAATGAAGCCATGTTTATTCAGCCCAGGTATACTAAACTGGAATTACTAAATTCTATATCCTAGCTGATATTCTCAAGGGCAGTCACCACTTAAAGCTTCTCCTAGTTTCACTGGAGTTTATGTATGCTCAGCAGCTCTTGGAAATCCTCCCATGTAAATCTGGTCACCAAAACAGGGGTTTAGAAACCTAATATTTGGTACCCAAAGTTGAAAAACTTGACTGCGAAATATATTTCAATCCAGGATATTTTTAAAGTTTTAAATTTCAGTAAGTCTGCAGGTTTTTTCATACGTAAGTTACCTTTTTTGTTGCTGTTGTTGATTAGTGTACACTGAAAAAAAAAGCAAAAAGCTGCTTGTGTTTCCAGCCATTAAATAATGCCCTTTCTACCTGGATTCTTAATAAAAAATATGAAGAAAATATCCCTTTGATGGCTTTGGAGATAAGTCCTGTGTGCTTTAACTCTAGCAACTGAATAATCAATTGTTTCAATGGGTCTGCTGCTGCTCACATTTGTTTTTTTCCAGGGGAGAAAAGTAAATAGTTTCATTTTTTCACTTACAATGAACAAAGGGTGTTCAGTGTATTGAACTGTGCAACATCCTTACCTTCCTTTATAGTAAAAACGTTAATAACAGGAAGAAGAAAAGTGAGATTTAATTTTAATTCTATTTAAAAGCTCAAGTTCAGACTTCTTAATTCAAGTATGTAAATGTTCTGAAAAGCCAATGCTACAAGTAAATATTCTAGCTTAGGACACGTGTTTTCATGCTGTTTGTTGGATTGTGTATGAGGGGGACCAAGAAGGAAGGGTTTGATTATCAGAGAGAAAAGTGTATTTTAACGTTGCTTCCAGAAGTTCTGAGTCCATAAGCGTTTCCTACAAAGAGGTTGTATTATCAACTGCCTGACAGCTAACCAGTGTTGTAATAAAATTCCAGCTGTAAAAGATTGCCCTGTCTTTCCTGGTATAATTCTGTCAACAGTGGTGATTAATAGAAAAATCTTTCCAAAATTAGTGTTGCTAGTGGCAGTGTCTGCTTTAGCCATTGCTGTATCTGCATCTGTCCTAAGTCTTGTGCAGCTGATGAGCTTAAGCCATGTAGAAACCGAAACTAACTGCACCACTAACAGACCTTCTCTACAAGTACATCTCCAACCACGGTCAACTTTAGCTGTACTTTGTAGTGGAAGAGATAAAATTCTGGTTTGTCATTTTCTCCACTGATTTCCTAAATCAACAAAATGAATTAGGACAACTCAGTTACAGATTCTTTCCCACTTGCCTTTATCAAAGAAAAGGTATTCTGACTTGTAAGCCTTAAATTTTCGATGTTGCTTATTTGGTTTCTTGCTGTCCTCTAACTTTGTGCTGGGATTTGACATCCATATGTTTTACCACACTTGAAACAAAGATCAAATACAGTTCCAGGCAGATTTCCCAAAGATCTGGCAGTTTGTGAAATGCTGAGATGTCAGGGCAGTTTTGTAAAGGACAGATCAAGTTTGATTATTGCAATTCACAGCTCTAACAGGCAATTCCAGATATAAAGCACCGAAGAAACTTGAGCCAGTAAACCAAAAAGTCTATAAAACAACCAGCAAGATTCAGAAAAATAATTTATAGTGAGCTGTTGTCTGACTGACCTCCAATTCCCAGCTCAGTTGGGAATGGGCTAAGTGAGATCTGGAGGAGGAGTAGAATGAGCCCCCAGCTGACTTTAACATGAGAATACTTAAATGGGCACATAGAGGCATAATATCTACTTTGTGGGAATGCAGCTTTTTAAAGCATTACCCTTCAGCCTTTTCAAATCCTCCCTCAGAATGTTTAACTCTTCATTATGAAGTAGAATAAACCTTCTAAACTGCCTGTCTTCCACTGGAAGTCCTAGCAAAATTGTTCACTTTTGTACTTTCATTAAATTGAGTTATTTTGGAAATCCTACTCCTGAGAACTAAAATGTACAAATGTCACTTATGTGACAAAGGAAATGTTTTTTTCTAATGCACACCTTCATATGCTCAAGCTTCCCAGTTGTAAGGAGAATGGTGATGGTTTTCATTTGTTTATTTTGCATTCACTAAACGTTCAGGGAAGGCTTTTATCTGTTTTTATCTGAGACACAATCCTTGCAAAAGCAATGTTTTCCAAAGCATGAATTAGCTAAGAAAAATTTTCAAACCCTAGTCCAGAAAAGCAAAGGATTCATTTCATCAGTAATCATGTTTATTCTTTTGCTGATGTTCAATTTAAAACTTGCACTTTCTTATTGACTTTTTTTTCAACTACTACCACCAGTTTTATTTTCCATCTACTTTTAAATATTGTATTAGTTCTACCTAAGATTATTATCATGGAAAGACAGAAGAAAATATTACATATTTTTTGTTATTCTCACATTCTGTCAGAGAAAAGCTGACTTAAAAACTAAGCCTCATTTACTCCATCTTCGTTTTGTCTGAAGTGCTTAACTAGTGAGCTCTTCAAGTCCAGCCTACAGCCCTGGTCCCTTGGGTGCCAAGTTAATGGATTCATTATTACTTCTGCCTTCCTGTGTGGCTGGTTGTGTTTGCTCCAGTGAAAATCAAGGCACACTCATATCTTATCCTGATGTACAGTCAGGACACTGCCAAAATACTTACCCACACCAACAAGGTGGGAAGCTCTGCTGAATCATACCTGATTTAGACATACATAATGAAGATTATGAATACCTATGACTAATGCATCCCTGTAAGTAAAGCGGTGCTCTCTGGCAATGTCCTGAGGTTGTAGGTATGGCAGTTATTCTCAATTGGTTGAAGGCTGCATAGGCAACTCCTCCAGAAGACTAAACTAGAATACTGCAACACCTCAGCTTTAATTAAAGCCAATGCTGAGAAAAGGGGAAGCATAGCTGCTTGATTCCTGTCAGTCCACCAAAATTTCTTCACTAACTCTGTTCTACCTCTCTCTGTAAAGATTGCAATGTTAAAAAATAATTAAAAGTTTTTCAGAGTGCCTATTTCTGTCTCACTTTTTGCAAGCGATTAAATGCCTTTTCTGAAGGCAAGTATAATCAGGCCATGAAAGCTCTTAGTTAAACGTAAGGTCTGCAGAGAAAAATGCTAGTGTCTAACTTTATGTGGTTTTATATCTCTTGTAAACATGACATTTGGAAGTGGCACTGAGAGAAACTGCATCCTAAGTTCATAATTTGAAATATAATTTGAAACATAATTCTCTTTTACTGTAACAGTTCCATGTGCTGACAGTGAGAGAAAACTAAATTAGATGAACCCTAAACAATTCTCTTGTTCTGCCTCTGAGCATGTATATAAAAAAATGACAAAACTGGGAATGTCTAGTAGTATTTGACAAAAAAAGAAAAGATCATGCAATATGATAAGATGCCATGATCATTAGATACTATTTTCTAAATAGGGTACTGGGAGGCTCAGATATCCAAACAAGTCTTTTAATTCTTTCATGATTCACTGCCACGTGATCTTGTATAGCCTTGTGGGCTCCATCACCTTATGTCCTTGGTATTAAAGTCCAGGCTTGCCAGGTCAGTGTCACATATGTCAAGGAGGCATATGAACTGAACTATTAATGTCTTTTTACCTTGAAACTGTATGCTTTGACAAAAAAAAATCTTTTAGGAGAAAGAAAAACTTAAACTTCTTCAGCTGTCTAAATAGCTTGTTCATTCATTTTCCCTAACGCATAGTTTATCTATGAGACATTTTTCTCACCCATTTTAGTCATACTTTGCAAAGGGAATTTTTTTTTTTTTCTTACTGTCTCACCTCTTCTTAAGCTTTTTTTTTTTTTTTAATCATCTTAAGCTTACTAGTATCAGGAAAGCCTTGTGTCTTGTGGTATCTAGTGAGGAGGATGGTGACTCCTACTATTTGTTTGAAGAGCATATTAGAGACAGATGATGAAAATACCATAAGATTTCCTGACTGGGAGAGAAGGATGAACATTACTTTGGTGCTTCCCTGTGGAAATGCTGATATTTAGAGAGTTTTCTATCTAATAAATATAGGAGATAGGAAAATCCCTTAGTAGAACATCAAAGACTTTAAAATTGAAAAAAAAGAAACCTCCCTTTAACTGACCATTCTGTGGCTGGTCACATCAGGGAAACTGTTTGTGCCTCTATCTCTCTCACTTCCCCTACTTCTTTCTTCCGACATAATAATAATTGAATTAGGAGAAAGGACTCTGGCAGAATATGGAAGGGCAGAATCCCTTCTGGGTATGTTGTCAGAAATCAGATAAGTAGAAATCCTTCAGGAATCCTGTGTTCCTAAAATGGATCAGAACTGTTGTCTTGATGTTAAACTCTGGTTTAGTCCTTGACATTAAGATGACTGAATATACAATGGTACTAAGAAAATGACATCTTACTCATTTAAAGTAAGGCACTGATATCTGAGCTGCTAGAGTCTTTCCCTATAAATAGCAAAATTGACTACTGGTTCTCAGATGACTCCAAATGGTATTTTAAAAATCAAAGTTGACTTTTAATGATGAGTTGTGGTTGCCAGATATACATGGTATGGTTTGTCCTTTTATCTCTTCCTATTTCTACAATTGAATTATTCCTGTTATGTATTCATTTAAATTTTTTTACCCATTCATTTGTCAGTGAGATTTCTCATTACGATTCAATTTTTACTGGTAGTTCAGTTAGGTTATTATAATATAGATACAAAAATAATTGGTTACATATAAGGTTCCTCTTTAAATACAAGCAAAAAAATAATGTATACATATTTTTAAAAGAGCAAAGGAAAGAAGTAGACAATAATATTACTGATGATGTAATTGTATGTGGACTGCTAGTGAAAAACATTGCTGTGGCAGCAGCCAGTGTTTAGCTAAAAGCCCCCAAATTATTTTTCAAATGATCTTGGTATCCACAAGGGACCTCCTATGCCAGACAGTAATAGTTCCTCATGTTGCTCTTCTTAATTATGGCTTCTCATATGAATATACCCCTTAATCAGAAAAGCGTTTAGATAGACTAGATTGGATACTGATTACAACCAGAAGTTCATGGAAGTTCTTTTTATTTATGCTTCTAGTACTGTAACTGGGTGCAGACCTGCTGTGTCTGTGGGGTTCTGGGCAGCCAGGGATCCAGCCTCTGCTATATCAGAAGTTTTCAGTTTAAAAAAAATACCAGTAGAGGTAGAAATAAGCTCAAAATTGATTAACCACCTGAGTAGCTGTCCAGCTTCTTGAGTTTATTTTGCCACTAGTACTGATTTCCATGCTGTGGATCACTATGCCAAATTTTAGCTTTAAACCAAACTCACATGTTCCATAAAAGTCTAGAGGTAGATTTTCTTTGCATCAAAAGATGGGGAATGATTTCTAAGTTTTCTTAGTTTTCTTTGTGTGTAATTGCCCTTGCTTCAGGAAGCATCATATAACAAGTTTGGTGTGGGACAAATTCTCTTAAGTTACTTGGAATGTTGATCATCTATAGGGAAAATGCATGAAGTACAGACAGTTCGAGCTATTAAAAAACTGACACAGTGTTGATGCTTGCTATAAGGAAAGATATACCTTACATGCTGTAATACATAATCACAGTCACTTAAAATTTGGAAGTCCATATATTTAGTAATGTAATCTATATACAAGTCTCTAAACAAGATGCTTTGAGTGAAGAGACACAGGTTTGTTTAAAAAAAAAAAACCCAAACAACTTCTGTCAGTTTAGAAAACCACTAAATCTGGAATCAAGATGAAAAATAAATAATTACCAATGAAATTTCCAAAGGAGAATTGCAAAATCTATCTTTCAAAGCCAGGTGATAAAGTGGAAAAATTACTGTTACACATACTCACAGAAATCATCTAAACTGTCTAAAGAGACAGTTCTGTTTTAAAATAAGTGGATGAAAACACATTCTTCAATGATAAGACAAGCAGCAGACAGGGTTCTTTGACTTTCTGGGAATCAGATAGCTCTGAAGGATTATGAAGAACAAAGAACGGACAGGCAATTGCAAGATTCCTGCTATCTCCTGAGTAACAGAGAGCAGGAAGATTCTGGAAATGAACTGCTGGATAAAAATAAAACAAGGAGTTTCATATTTTGGAGCAAAGGACTATTTTTAATGAGAAGAAGCAGCTGTGAAATCTGGATGGTGTCCATCTCAGTCAAAGAACCAGTCTCCTGAGCCAAACTGATCAGGAGAGTGCTAAAAACTATCAGCAAGGGGAGGGAGTGAAAAGGAGGTAAAAAATAAGTATTCCTTTACATAATATCAAGATCTCGAGAAGAGAAGAAAATGAATCAAAACACCACAGAATGTGAAAGGAAGACATCCTGGACTAGGATTTACTAGCATAAAGAGCATTGGAAACAACAAAGAATATCGTATTATTAGTCAACTATTAAGTATTTTTTATTAATGTGATATCACTGACATTTTCTTGAAAAACTAGAAACATGAAATCACTTGTTCCAAAATATTTAAGGAGGGTGGTTATATATTGTGTTAAAAATTATTCCATCTGGTTATGTTTATACTAATAAATTAAACAATGCTGGGAAACTCTTCTGTGCATTGGGACTTCATTGTCCATACTGTTAAAAGCTTAGAACAATCCCTGACAATGTTTTGGCCTGCATCAACCAGCACTTTTCCAAACAATTCCCTGGCACATTATGGATTTTAACATTGGACAGGACCACACCAAATAGGCATGTTTTATATGGTCACCCTATTTAGAGGGTAAAAGAAATTAATAATATCATGGACCCCTATGAATACGGTGGAGGGCAGGGAACAAATAGACTTGATTTGGTGTTTTTCTATATCTGAGTAGTATGTGGTAAAGCTCTCATTCTCCCATTGTTGAAATGCCAAATTGAAAATTACTGTAATATATTAAGCGTTATATCTGAGAACAAGTCTTTATTAGACTCAAGGAAAAATGGTTAAGGAACTTGTGCTTATTTAGGAGTGCAAGTTTTTGTAAAAATACATTTTTTAAACTACTAGCAGAATATACACTGACACAGATATTGCACATGTACACACATGTGGGTTTTTTTTGTTTCTTGTTTTAAAGTTATTAGGAAGGATAGTTTTTAAAATCTGTAAATAATTATGTGCTAAATCAGCTGGGAAACAACAAATAAAAAAATGTGAATGATAACTGGGAGAACTTAATGAATGTTTCACTATATATGTCAAACCCATAATCACATGGTTAAGAAATGAGACTGCATGAGAAATAAAAAAATGCTAAGTTGACAGGGGTTTTAATTTCTAAAGGGGAACAACAAAATCAAAGGAAAGCAATGTGATAGATTATAAACCTAAACTAAATATAAACTGTAGAAAATTGAGAAGGGAAGCAAAATGACTGAAGACACATGTCTATCAAAGTTAAGGACAACACGAAAGGTTTTTTAACAGTATAAGAAGAAAAGAAGCCGTTAACTGGTCCCAGTACATTACTCAGTAGAAAAAGGGTAGAATATAAAGTGTTAAAACAGAGGAATCAGCAAAGTTGAGTGAATGTATCATTAGGGGTAAAAGGCTAGATAGAGTGCTTTTTGGCAAATGATAATCATACCCTTTGTACTCCAATAAAATACCCAACAAGAGTTGATTATCTTTAAAGTTCTTGGGAACTGATAGTCTGGATTTAAGAGTTTTGGAAGAGCTACTAGATGTTGTCTTAGAGGACAAAGGAAGTTCAAGATGGTTGGTATTTGATGGTACAGAGAACAAAGTTAAAGTGTGCAAACAATGATCCGAGTAATGATCAGTCTGTGAGGACAACTATGCTCTGAGTCAGACCATAAATCTATTTTTGCAGTAGGATATATGACCTTTTTTGAAACAAATAAAAAGGACAGACCTGGGGGCTGTATCAGTTAGCGTTGGTCATCAAAAGCAAATGAAGCACCAAAAATTTAAATAAATATCCTGTCATAGCATCTTAAACTGTGGCAAAGGAGAAAAACGAAACTGTTACTGTTGAAATATATAGGTATGAAGCAGCATGGCATTGTGCAAACCACAGATCACTAATTCAGATCGATTAAGACCAATTTAATAAGTTCAGGACAAAGTGTATTTAAAAAGACCAAGTACAAACCATTGATTTTTGAACAAGGGAAATCGCATTTGGAGAATATAGATACTGAGGAGATACTGACATTTTTATTTTTCCTTTAGGGTAGAGGTTAGAAACAATATTCAGAGTGACTTGAGTTGTAAGTATGACGGTCTATGTATTTATAATGTCTGTGGGTAGCAATAGGAGGTGGTAGTAATGAGCATATATGAATACTGTTTAGCATTGGCATGACGTTTCCTTGAATTCTGTGTGCAGTTCTAGTGTCCACATTTCAACAAGGATATGTTTACCATACTGAAAGTCTAATGATATAGTTAAATGTGTGAAATAAAAGCCTTCTAGTAAGAAGACTGAGGAGCTCCACTTGAATAATTAATAAGTAAAAACTCTGGTAATTCTGTCACAATCTAAATATACCAGCAACAGGATCTGAAATCTGATGATATGGTGCCACAGTCTGTAAACCAAAGGTCTAATGACAGGAAGTAGAAAATGTGGTAATTCAGTTGAGAGATGGCTTCTGCAACACCAAGTTTAGCTAGCATAGAATCATAGAAGAGTTAAGGTTGGAAAGGACCTTAAGATCATCTAGTTCCAACCCCCTGACATGAGCAGGGACACCTCACACTAAACCCTATCACCCAAGGCTTCATCCAACCTGGCCTTGA